>NC_143015.1:124478965-124852016 GCF_055824585.1 Amblyomma mixtum | reverse complement strand
GACCCTTGGACAAATTCACTTTGTTGCAATGCCAGTGGTAAAACCAAAAAACTCAGTTAAGGAGACAAAACGTCCAAGCTAAAGCAGACACTTGATTGCAGCAACGTAAGCATGTCGGAACTTTCGTGGCGGCTTTGCTTTGTTCCCTTATGCTGTGATGAAACTCTCACGCTAAAAACGGGCCAACAAAAAAAGAACTGGTTATAAATGGATATCAGAAGAGATTAAGCTGCCATCCGAGACTGTGGATATAAGTGTAATGAAATGCCGCTATATTTTTGTGCAACGGAAATATTTTAGGAGGAGGAAGAATAAGAGAAAAGGCAGGGAGGTTAACCAGAAGAATACTCAGTTTGCTATTATACACGGGATATATCTTCCAGATCTCTATGTGGGAACTCCCTGTGATCACTATTTCTGTCTGCTCTGTCACCACATATTTTAACCCAGCCACGGGAGGACAACCAACCTGAGAAAAAAAACAGGTTCAAGCTCAGATGGACATCAGTAAAGTGTGCCAGTGAAGTGTGCACTTCATAGGCCGAGAGACACGGAAAGGCAAGAAATTAAAGATAGTGTGGAGCTATAGCTTAGTTCGACGTTATCAGCAGGAAGTTTCGAGAATGGGAAGGTGGGGGCGCTGACGAGATCGGCTGATGACGAGTATGTGGAAGAGGACTGCTGCCGTACATTCGCTAGCTATAAGGCAGCGTGACCGATGAACAGAACATGCAATGCACGCCGCCTAATGTATGCGGAATAGAAGCAATTAGTACGCGCGTAACCGTTTCAGCGGCCGCTCGTAATTTCTGTCGAAAAATTTGAATATTTTCTTTGCATAGTTGAAGAAAGAGAATCAGTTTTGTTTGCAAAACAAAACCGTAATGGTAATTAATTTATGGACATGTACAAACCCTTGTACAGTTTGTCACAGTTGTTGGTAATAATATGCAAGGTTGCCAAATTTGTCTGCATGAAAATGGCGGGGAAGCCGCTACAAGGCTCAGACACTTTCACAATTCTGTTTTTTGCTGCGTCCTCTAGTCGGCGTAGAAAAGCACCATCTTTGGATATAAAGTGTGCCATTTTCCACTGAAACAAGAAAATCATTTCTCGCTGAAGAAGACCGCAGGTGAAAGCTATGAATTTACGATACACACATGTACGCGTATGTACAAATCACCTGAAAGGGCTAAGCAACCAGAGGGCAGTTATTTAGTCTTGTGCTGTCTATCGAGGAAAACAAAAATAAACGACGAGGATTTTATGCTATGACGGCACCTTTTTACTCAATTGTTCGTCCTAAGCATTAATTTGGCCACGGCAAAGTTTTTTTTTTTTTTCACTTTTTCAGGCCGCCGACTGGGTGAGTTGGTACCGATTCATCTTAAAACCACCCGGAAAACTCAAGAGAAGAGAACAGCCTGCAGGTATGTGGTGAGCTCCAGCAATATGGGCGCAAGAACAAATATGCTCCCGAAGCCGAACCGCACATATCATAACTGCTTGGGGTACCCAACAGCACCAGCACTGATAAAATTAAACTTTTTGCCGATGACTGCATCCTTTACAACGAAATTAACTCTGTAAATGACCACGATGATTTAAACAGCGCCCTTCATGAAGTGGTAATATGGTGTCACAAATGGCAAATGGAATTGAACATTAAAAAAACAGCCTTCCTATGTGTAACCCGTAAAAAACAAAGGTCCGAATATGTGTACAGCATCAATAACATACCGCTCACCCGAGTTCACGAACACAAATACCTTGGATTAATCATTTCACATGATCTAAGATGGGAATCACATATTAACAGTACAGTATCATCTGCTTTAAAACGATTGTTCTTCCTTAGAAGACGGCTTCGAGAAGCGCCACCGGAGACCAAACTGTTAGCATATAACACATTTATACGATCAGTTCTCGAATATGGAAACACGATTTGGTTTCCCTACACACAACAGCTCATTAACAAACTAGAAGGAGTGCAGAGAAAGGCAATTAGATTTATCTTTAACAAATACAGGACCAGTGATTCACCATCCCAACTACTAAATCAAGCATGTATTCTTACTTTACAGAAACGCGCCAGACTAGCACGACTAAAATTATTGTTCCAATTAGTTCATAACTCGTTAAACATAGATACTTCGTTATATATATCTGTAGATGAATCGAGACAATCCCGGCATAAGCACCCATTAACCCTTAGAGAGTACGCATTCCGAACCGACTGTTTCAGATATTCATTTTTTCCGCTTGCCATAAAAGAATGGAATAGTTTGAACCCCTCTATCACTACTAACACATCTTTGCAGAAATTTGTAACTCTGGTAGAAGAACAGTTGCGCGATAATTAAATAGATAAATAAATCATAATTACACAAGTACAACAGACCACTCGTATCACTGCATATAACAGCATCTGTATGAACATACTACTTACAATGTATAAAATTGCACTCTTTTCTGTGAAATATACTCTTTCGTTATGTGTTTTATTTTCTGTTATCTGTGTTTTTTTTCCCATACTCATGTAATTACTTGCAAACAACAGTGTTTTTAATGTATACCATTCCATTTGTATTCGCTTTTACTATGTGCCCATCCTGTAAAAATCCCAATGGGATTGACAGTATCTGAAATAAATAAATAACTGCTTGGGGTACCCAACAGCACCAGCACTGATAAAACCGCAGTCCGCAGTCCCGGCCAAGCAGCCGGCTCCGGCAGCAGTTTGTATGTTGCTTCTACAGCCAACGCTGCCTTGGGGCGGTGCGGTTGTTTACTCGTGGGCCACTTTTTCATACGTGGTATTATATCTTTCTGAACTACAACGTCCAGAGCAAACAACTGTCCGCGTGGAACTTAGTGTTCTGAAAACATTAGGAAAATTCACTTCACTTTATCACCTTAAAGGCCCCCGCTATTTGGGGTATTACGTAAGGTGTGGGTAACATGTAAAAAGCAGATTGAATAAACAAAGAACATACGTAAGGTACATAAATTATTCGCTGTTATAGATATTAGCTAAACAGTTCCTAATTTTTGATGGACAGTGATTGCGGCGATATTGTGTGGATCCAGATCAAATATTGAAGTGTTCTGAAAACATTAAGAAACGTTAATAAACAACACCACTTGGGACAAAAATAGTGTGAACGCCACTTGGAAATTTATCGAGTTTCGCCTGAGTAATTTTTCTGTCGAACTCCACCTAAATCTCTGAGCTTCACTGCACTGCATAATTTTCTTCCGTCGCCTGGAGGCTAGGCAGTGAAAGGAAACCGCAATCGATTTCTTTTTTTTTTTCACTCAAACCCTGCATTAGTATTCTACCTCGTCCATCGGGTCTGCAATCAAAGCGAAGAAAGCGTGCCTTAAGATGCCCTCGTAAATTGGCGTCTCCGCGAAGGAGCCAATTTTAACGTTCAGGGCCCCTTTATTCACATTCAAATTACACGCCGAGAGCTTCATGCTCTATCGCCATCACGGAGTGGAAGCATACGAATTACACATCAGGCGCAGCTCTCTATTTCCAAACGAATGACAGGTATCTGCGATACGATCGATTTGTATATAATTCACGAATGGGCTCACACCAGCCACATCAGCAAAAAGAAGCGCCATTTCTTACGACCCTTTTAAAACCGTTTTAGTTTGAATGGGCGGTCATATCATGTACCATTACTACTAACCAAGAGGCCCGGTATTTGAGAATGGAGTGAGTGAGTGAAAAACATTTATTGCTCTAAAAATCAGGTTTTAGCGGTGGGCCGATGTCTTCATGTCTTCGGCCTCTTCACAAGGTCGGCGCCCCTATTCCAGGGCATCGCTGAGTCTTGCTGCTTCGCAGGCGTGCTGCACCAGTGCCCTTTGGGCCGTGAGCTCGCTGCTGGTCAGCAGGCCCTCCCATTGTTCCGCACTCGGGTCATTTAGCTTGTGAAATGCTCTCTTACGTTCGCATTCCCATGTGATGTGATATAGCGTGGGGGTTGCTCCGCACCACGGACATGTGTCCCTGTATTGTGCAGGGAACATCTTATGTAGTATGTATAAATTGTGGAAAGTCCCTGCTTGCAGTCTCCGCCAGCAGACCGCCTCGTGCTGTGTTAATGACGTGTGGGGTGGTGGGTATTTGAATCTCCGCCCTCTGTAGTAGTTTAATATTTCTGCATACGTTGGTTCCACCGTCATGGGGTCCTCCAGGGTTTCTGACTGCCCTGTTCGGCCCGTGATCTCGCGAACTAGGCTGTCTACCCTCGAGTTACCCTCTATCCCGGTGTGTGCCGGGATCCAGAAAATCCTGTGTCTTAAGGTTTTATTTGGAAGCTTTGCTTCGAGGAGGATGCTCAGCGCTTCCTTGCTTATTTTGCCCTGTATGTAGTTCCTGCATGCTGCTTTGGAGTCTGTTAGGATTATCAAAGACTTGTTCCTACGGTAACCTTCGGCCGCCGCTAGAGCTACGGCAGCATCCTCCCCCTCCGTTACCGTACAGTTTCTTAATGTCGCGCTGCTAATTGGTTCCCCCAGGTGGTTTACCACTGCTGCCGCGACTCGGAACTTTCTGGTCCTGTGGTCCCATGGATAGAGGGCCGCGTCTGTGTATACTGTGTTTTCCATTGTGGCTAGGTTCCGCTTCACATAGTCTGCCCTGGCCTGCCTTCTAGCGGCATGGAGGTTGGGATCCATATTTCTCGGCAGAGGGCTGATGTCCAGTGTCTGGCGGACCTCGTCTGGAATGCTAGCTGTTCTATCTACGATCCCTTCTACGTTGTGCCCTAATCTCTTTAGGATGCCGCCGCGGTGGCTTAGCGGTTACGGTGCTCGGCTGCTGTCCCGAAAGACGCGGGTTCGATCCCGGCCGCGGCGGCTAGAATTTCTTTGGAGGAGAAATTCTAGAGGCCCGTGTACTGTGCGATGTCAGTGCACGTTAAAGAACCCCAGGTGGTCCAAATTTCCGGAGCCCTCCACTACGGCGTCTCTCATAGCCTTAGTCGCTTTGGGACGTTAAACCCCATAAACCTAAACCTAAACCTAATCTCTTTAGGAGCTTGCGGCCGGTGGCTGTCTGCTGGAGCCTGGCTATTTGCGCACTTAGCTGGGCCTCCGTTAGTTCTTCGAATGTGTTGTTTAGGCCCATTTGTAGCAGTTTTTCATTTGATGTGTTTCTTGGCAGGTGGAGTGCCGTCTTGTACGCCATTCTTAGCAGCGCCTCCGTCTGTTCTTTGTCTTTCTTGGTCATGCGGTGGTATGGCAACGAGTACGTGACTCTGCTGACTATCAGGCTTCTGACGAGCTGGATCGTGTCGCTTTCTTTCATCCCGCTTCTGTTCTGTGATACCCTCTTTATCATGCGGCTTATTTGTTCTGTTGACTTCTTGAGTAGGCTAATTGTGTGGGTACATCTTCTGCTTCCTTGGATCCACATGCCCAGGATGCGTATCATATCCCTTTCTGGTATATTTTGGCCTTCTAACTTTACTGTCAGTTCCTCCTTGGTAGGGTTGGACCCTACCCTAAGAAGTTCCGACTTTTCCGTGGAGCAGGCTAGGCCCCTTTCCCTCACGTACTCTTCTACACACGTTGCTGCTTCTTGCAGTCTCTCTTGCTTTTGTCCTAGCGAGCCTTGATTCACCCAGACCGTAATGTCGTCGGCGTACATCGCGTGCTGGATGCCATCGATCTTGCTGAGTCTTCTGGCCAGTCCGATCATTGCAATGTTAAAAAGCACTGGTGAGATTACGGATCCTTGCGGCGTGCCCTCACGTGGGGTGGTAAACGTGTCGCTTCGCAGGTCTCCCAATCCCACTGTCGCTGTGCGTTCTGACAGGAAGGATCTTACGTAATCGTGGGTTCTTCTTCCGCAGTTGGCGTTGTTTAGGCCTTCCATAATGGCCTCGTGGCTAACATTGTCGAAGGCCCCTTTGATGTACAGGGCCATGATAATGTTTTCACCAGTTCTAGGTGCCGTGTCTATGATCTCTTCCTTGATCTGCAGCAGGACGTCTTGCGTCGACAGGTTCGCCCGGAAGCCGAACATGCTGTGCGGGTACTGTTCTTCGTCCTCCAGGTATTGTCGAATTCGCCTGGCGACGATTCTCTCGTACAATTTGCCAAGGCACGACGTGAGGGAAATGGGTCTCAGGTTCTCAATCTGAAGCTTCTTGGCGGGTTTGGGTATCATAACCACTACAGCGTGCTTCCACTCCTTCGGCACCACTCCCTCTGCCCACATCGTGTTGAGGTACGCGGTGAGCTGGTCGATCGCCTCGTCGCTGAGGTTGCGGATCAAGGCGTTCTTGATCTTGTCTGCGCCGGCTGCTGTATTTCTTGTTGTCGCACTTATCGCCGCCTGGACTTCCTTTCTTGGAGTCACTATCATGGTGCCTCATAGCCTCCGGTTCATCAGGGCCCCAGTGAGATGGACAATATAGTCACGGTTGTAAATAAAGAAAAGTTGCAATGAAGTCTTAGATTCTATGACCTAAACCACGACAAGCGGGAAACAACGAAAGGCGTAGTGGAAGAAAGCAGAACGAAGCAGAAACATAGAGGCGATCTCCAGATTAATTTCAGCCACCTTAGGACCTTTAGCGTGCACTAAAACCGCAAAGTGCAGGAGCCGTCAGCCTTTTAGCATTTTCCCTCTCCTGAAATGCGTCGGCCACTGCCGGGATTTGGTCCCAAGGCCTTGGTCTGACTAAACGAACGCCATGTACACTAAGCCACAGCGGCGGGTTAATTTAACCAGCCTAAAATGTTTCAAATCATCGGCGACAGTTTCCAAAAAATCAGAAGTTAAACAGTTGCACACGAAGAGAGGAGCAATACATATATTATGAACTAAGTCTCTAACAACGGTTCGGCCTTCCTCAAAGTTTTGCTATCTGCTCTTACAATAAGGAGGGTATTTGTTCTGGCAGTCTCTTGGCCATAAGCATAGGAGGGGACTCGCTACGGTCGATGGTGACGCTGGTGAATATTCTCAGGGTAATGCTGCAGACGTACACAACCGTAATAGATTCAAAGTTTGCAGCAAGGACAACCCCGCCACCATAGCGAAGGTAGTAAAGAACTGCGTGCAAAATGCTGAGGGCGAGGGTCCGAATCCCACCCCCCTTGCGTAGTTTTCTTTTCTTCTGCGCTCTCTAGCTATAATATATACAATATGTTACTAAAACCATAATTTTTAACTCTAAACAATAGGACAAAAAAGGATTTCTTTACGCTTTCCTTAGCTTCAATGACGTTGACTTATATCTTAAATGACCATGCAGCGGTTGGCAAGCAAGAAAGATGTCGCATATCATGTGCTGCGCTGGACGAATGCTGTGTAGGCATCCCTTATCATAAGATTCATATAATATATTTTAATGGGTGTGCTAATGAAAAAAATTCCCTCAATTGGACTGAAAATAATTCGATCTAACTGAATTTGACGGCTACCACACCAGTCTCCGCTGTTGAGGAATCGAAAGCGGTCGCCGTAAGGGTCGAAAGTACTGAAGCACCATCCCATGCTGGAAATAGCTACGAATCGACCTTCCTGCTGAGCTTTCGTTTGTTTCAAGCGAGGAAGCCACCTATTTGCATGGCCTCTCTTCTTTCCGTGGCTACGATTTAGTTCCGCTTTTTTAAATCTGTTTCCCCTTTGCTATGCCTTAAATGAGACCCGTCCACAGGCCTGGAAAAGAAACAAGTTCCCTCAAATCGCGAAGGTAAACCAAATCTCTGTTCTCGTTCGTATGTATCCTGTTAAACGTCGAAACTGCGAGCCCTGCCTCTTCAGGATCATGCGGCACGTTAAAACAAAACAGAGAAGCAATCCCAACACAAAAATGGCCTTTCGGCTTTTCACTGGGAGAAATAACATCTCTGCCATCAAAGATAAGCAAACGTGGCTACTGGAGCTTTTACAACCTAGAGAAACGCGTGTTCACTGGCAACTTTACAACCTACAGAAACGCGTGTTCACTGCGAAGTTACCCCAAAGACATCCTTGGAAAAACTGAAAAAGAATATTACAAAAGTAGAAAGGAAACTGCCGTTCAGTATTCACCGGAGCAGCGGTTGAAAGTCGTCACGTTCAAACAGCTGGCATATATCAGCTAGGGTAATTTATTCCATGCGGAGATCTGATATTAATATTCGCGAACGCTATGCTGCGACATAAAACATTTTTATTTTTGTCGCTTTGGATAGGACAGCGGTGTCGCTAACGTGCAAAAGCATTTATGCTACATTAATTCTGAACTGCTCGTTCATGTAAGCTATGCTCGCAATGGCAAAGACTGTGTGCTTGAGAATATTTCCTTGACAAATGTTGAACCACTCTTTTTCGAAGTAAAAATGGGACAACGAAAGCATATGCAAGGCCCCCTGCCATGTCTGGGAAAGCGAAGCAGGCCGTTTCGTTGCAAGTCACGCTAATTAATATTTATTTTCCCATTTTCCACCTGTGCCGAGTACCTATTCTCTGCGTGTTACATTTGTTCGATCTGTCACTGCGCCATTTCATTTGCACTCGTATGGATGTACAGTAGTTTGATTAAAACTTCCTGTTGGGCGAGTTGGTAGTTCATCTTGAATTAGAAATGTTATAGCGCAAACAAAGACACGGACAAAAGAGAGAAAACACACACACAAGCGCTATTTTGTGTGTGTGTGTGTGTTTCCTCTCTTTTGTCCGTGTCTTTGTTTGCGCTATAACATTTATAATTCAAGACAGTAGTTTGAGGCAGTATAAATTTAAGTGCATTGTTCGTGCACGCTTCTGTTCATGCTCACTAATAACAATTCGCATAAGTGCACACATGTGCACATACGAAGTAATCACAGAATAAGCACATACTGTAGAGACGGTCATGTGAGAAGTCTTCTAATTTGAGCCTCCCAACACTGAGGCTCCTAGTGATAGTTTTTGCGGAAATACGCTTCCTTCTAAAGCTACATTATTGACACGGACCCGGGATTTGCGCTTGCGGAATCGGTTGCTAATTGTTGTGCCTTAAAAATAGAATTTCTTCTGGAACGTATTAACAGATGTTTCCAAAAAAGAAACCCTTTTGCTCGGCTGTAAATTAGCATATAGGACGGGGTGAGAAGAAAATGGACGACACTCGTGTTATCCATCTTCTTCTCTAACCGTCGATTGCACTAATTTACAGTCATGCAAAAGTAACCAGCCAAACGTCATGCGCTCTTTGCTCTGCAGGGAGAGTGCTGTCACCCACAGTGTTGGGCACACTCGAATGAAGAACACTTCTTTTCTCTTCTGTGAGCTCACACACAGACAAAAAAAAATTGCCTAACGGACTGCGAAATAGAACGCGAGCAAAAATCAGTGGACATGCACATTAAACGTCTCAGCTCCTTCAAGTTCCACTGAGCTAGATCACAAAAAAAAAAGTAGGTGAAATATACTTAAGAAAAGCCCTGAAAAAAAAAAATGTGTCTTAAACGCATCAGGGAAAACCAAAACAAATAAATGCTAGGAGAAGCTAAAAACATAGATTGCAAAAGTGCAAGGAAAGTACACTTCAACATTCATCGCAGTTTAGCTCACCGGTTGACAGTTTCATAGAAGTTCCGTGAGACAGTAAGGGTAATTAATTTCACGGAAGGCACAGTGGCAGCGGCAGTCTTCGAGTGAGGACATTTTTCTTCCGGTCACCAAGGGAGAGCTGACGCGGAAACCTGGGAAAGCATTTAGGCCACGTTAGTGGTTAATATCTTCTTAGTTTAAGGCGTGCTCAAAACGACGTATTCTACAAGCTTAAGGTTCGTGCCTTCATAAAGTTAGGTGTGCGCATTTCTGAGCTTCACGAAACAAAAACTGACAACAGCCAACGGTACGTCAGGCCTGGGGTAAGAAGAAAGTTCCGCATGATTTCAGGTCAGGTGACAACACCTTTTTCAGGAGAAAAACGTAGACAGTTCTTTTTACTTTCACTTTCACTGCCACTTGCAACTAACTCGTGCCACGTCCACTTGGCTTGTAATGTTCTTTTGCGACTGCTTAAAAGAAGGAAATTTGCAGGATGCTCCAGGCGACAAACTATGTGCCTAAGTGGCGGCGCCGCTGTCTACAAGCTACCAGTAACCGACTGCCCTACACACCTGGCTTTGGAAACAGATTTTCAAATTTCTGACAGCAAAGAACACTAAGTTTGTTTAATAGCATGAACCACACTTAAACATAGGTAGAAACCGGGGCACATATTCACAGGTTTAGTGCTGACTATGGCAGTGCTATTAATTTGCGCCCTTTTTCAACGTGCTTTTAAGGCAGTTCTGTCAGTGTACTGAACTCCTTAGACAGAAGCATAGATACAAGAGCAACAAAAAAGAAATAACAGCCAGACTCACACTCAGGGAAAGCTATGCTGGAAAAAGCCATGAAACAAAATGACAGTGACGTCCTGTCAAAGAAGACGGAGTCGTCGGCCGCTGACTTGGGGGTAATTTGGAATTTTTGGAGGTGGGCCATCATCCAAACAATGGAGGTCCTCAGATTCTCAAATGCGGCGGTGCTGATTACGTCATGACCTGTCAAGCACTCAAGGAATTTCGGGACAGAGGGGCCGGAAAGTTTATGCGCGACGAAAGCGTTAGTGCTGTAGCATTAATAAGAACCAATCCGGTTCTAAGTGCCAAGTTTCGGCACCTGGAAAACATGAATACCAACGCATTTACGCAAACGCTCTGGTGCAATTTAGAGAATGGTGGCCTTTCATGTGGGCAGAAATTTCAGTCGACTGTTAGACTTGATTTTTAAATTGTAGTAATCAGGCCACCGTTGAACTCACAGTAAAACTTATGAGCTCATGTTTGCCATCTGAACCCCACTGCCACACAGAATACTCGAGGGAAGGTATCAATGCGCACAAAAGATGTGGGACATGAGAAGAACTAAAATAAAACAGTCGGTATTGAACGTTTTTATTACTTATTACGCGCGAACTCCTCAGCCGTGCTTGAAGATAGTAAAATGGCGGGGGAAATAATGGCGAAGAGAAGAAGCATCTTTCATGCTAGAAACACACCTGAGCTTCATGTTCCACAGTTGTGGCTCGCTCGGGTTTCGTCCCGCATTTCTTTGTTTAGCGTTGTAATGAGAGGTTGTTACGACATGGTTGTAATATCCCGCTGCTCCGAAAGGTAACATTTTAAGGCGGAAGCCTTTAATGCCTCATCGTTGTAAGCAGGAGCTGTCGACAGATATGTCACGCTTTTCAATTGGTCGAAACGGTCGTGACGTCACAGTACGCGAATTTCAAACGGGTCCAATTGTACCGTGGCTACTAACCATGCAACCAATTAAAGGGATCGTATAGTGATGCTCCAAGTAAGTTTGACTGGGTTTAGTTAATTGCTTACTCAACCAATTAGTCTAATTAACCTTTCTCGTCAGACCAGATAAATAAATAAAACCGATTAAGAAATTGGCCGAGCTTGGGAATCGAACCCCGGTCTCCGGAGCGCGAGTCAAGCACGCTACCACTCCGCCATGCCAGCTCGATGGTTCGGAATGAACAAAGGTGCGTCTAGTGAATACGGTCTTTTCGTTCACTCCCATCTTCCTCCCTTCCCGTTACGGCGAAGTTTAGGTGTCCACCGAGATATGAGAGACAGATACATATCCTTTCCTCAAAAACCAATTTACCAACAAGGCGTATTTGTCCGCGTTTCAGATTGAACCAAATTGTCGTGTCGTCACCGCGCGCGAATTTTGACGGGTGTCCACCGAAATATGTGAGACAGTTACTGCGCAACTTCCTTTCCTCAAATACAATTTTCGACTAGTGTCTACTGAGATATGTGAGACAGTTAATGCGTAATTTCCTTTCCTCAAATACAATTTTCATTTTCTTCATTACGGCCCCTCTTTCTTCTTTCACTCACACTTTCTCCCTTCCTGTACGGTGCGGCTCAGGTGTACACTGAGGTGACAAAGAATTACAGCCCCATTTCCTTTCCTCAAAAAGCGTTGCATTCAAAGGGCAACGCATCGCGCCGAACGGGTGGTGGCGTTCCGTGGACTCCCTGGCAGCGCTACAACACGCTGTCGCGTTCCACTCCTAAAGGCGAAGCTTAAGCGTCATTAGTTGGCAGTTAATTAATGCACCAACAAAATGTGCTGTGAACAATCGCGTAGCAGAATGCAGCTCTCAGGCTTTCGCCTTTCACCACTTTAGCCGCTAAAGTTTCTTGTAATTTTTTCCTGTTGCTACAACAAAACGTCAACTAGGAAAAAAACTGACAGAATCTTGGTTTGTAAGCTTCCGTCTCTTCTAAGAACTGGAGTTCGCGCTTCCAGTCGTCGTCCCGCAACCTGCATCAACAAAATTCTTCGAGTGTAAGCCGCAGAATCACGGAACCGAATCCGAAAATCAGTGTTGCCGTCTGGAAAGAAGCTGTAAAGGTTGCCGTAACACTCCTTTTTTTATTTTATACAGCAGCGGCGCGTAAATTTGCCACATTGGGGGTGGTTTAGAAGATGAGGCTGGAATTAATGTAGACCGTCACTACAAGCATCATACCTATTCGCGCTGTCCTGCCACGTTGGAAAAAAGAACTCTCTGTAAATTGTACTATAGGCCGTTATAATTCACGAATTTATGAGCTCGAAAACCGCAGTGTAAATGCAAAGAAAATCTTCGTTAGCGCAGACGTGTTCCAGGTACGAACTAAAACATCGCGAACAAAGAAATAAATGAACAGGCGAGAAATGCCGTTAAACTCTGAGAATACCAAAGCTGAATACCCAGCCTATTATATTCGTTCTTCCTTCAACTGTAAAATGAGAAAAGAAAGAGTGAGAGCGAGAGGAATGGAGGGAGGGAGGAAGGGAAAGAAAGAAAGAAAGAAAGAGAAAGAAAGGAAGGAAGAAAGAAAGAAAGAAAGAAAGAAAGAAGGAAGGAAAGAAAGAAAGAAAGAAAGAAAGGAAGAAAGAAAGAAAGAAGGAAGGAAAGAAAGAAAGAAAGAAAGAAAGGAATAAAGAAAGAAAGGAAGAAAGAAAGAAAGAAAGAAAGAAAGAAAGAAAGAAAGAAAGAAAGAAAGAAAGAAAGAAAGAAAGAAAGAAAGAAAGAAAGAAAGAAAGAAAGAAAGAAAGAAAGAAAGAAAGAAAGAAAGAAAGAAAGAAAGAAAGAAAAAGGAAAGAAAGAGACAATTTGTGAGACTGCTCTGAACTATAATAAAGGATTAGATATGAATGCTTCATTTAAAGACGCTTTCCCGGTTGCAAATAAATAGCATGACTGGTATTGCTATCAAATTCTCATTAGAATGCTCCGTCAGCTTTTTCTGAGGTTCCAAACATTCTTGCTTCTACAAAGAAATAAGGACGAACCACAAGCATGACTCCCGTGTCTAATGATGAAGTAACTTTATTTGCACCCGTCAAGGAATCAGAGGGCGAAAAAGGCTAATCTGTTAGCTCTGATTTAGGTATCACTCGCATTTTGCAGAGCGCCTTTCCCGTTACAAGCCGCGCCAATGGAAAATGAATCAAGCTGGTCTGCCTGCATACGCCGGGCTTAGAACTTGAAAGGCGGCGGAGAAACTTCGTGTGCGAAATATTTGTGGCAGAAATGATACCGGAAATGAAATCGCGACATCAAGAAAATGAATGAATAAATGCATGGTCTATGGAGGGGTCGTGCATAAATTGTGTTTTGAAGCCGTAGCTTGCTTCTTCAAGAAGTGGAGCTTTAGTGCTGGAACCAAAGAAAAAGGACAAAGAAAAATTAAAGAGCGCATCAAAAGGATTTGCGACCTTGTCTGCACAACGCGTGGTTAAGGCTTCCACCAAGAAACGAGGCAGTAGAGACATTTGTCATAGGGTTAGCGTGATAGCGGACCTAGGAGACATTACGTAAGCATGACGTAAGCAAGTTATCCCCACTGAGTTGTCATCCCCATGTAGCGTTCCAAAAACGTTAAACGCGATATACATTAGATGGAGGCAAAAGGTGCTTTTGAAAATGGTAGCCACTGCCACTAATTCGCCAAAACAATTCGTTTAGGAGTTTTTTTTTTACAGCCTATTCATACAGTAACCCTCAGTAAAATGCCAAGAAAATGCCTCGAAAAATAAATATATGTCAAATAAGAGACGTAAACACTCTGGAGCCATCTTTAAGGACATGCTAAGTACAAACCGCTCGAGCAAGAAAATTTTCCAGTGCCTGACATGAAAAGCTCGAAATACTTAAGCAATATTATTAAAATTTGCTGTAAATAAATTATTTAAATCCATAAAACACCGTGCC
Organism: Amblyomma mixtum; assembly: GCF_055824585.1. Classification (NCBI taxonomy): domain Eukaryota; kingdom Metazoa; phylum Arthropoda; class Arachnida; order Ixodida; family Ixodidae; genus Amblyomma; species Amblyomma mixtum. Next base: position 124,837,737 of record NC_143015.1, on the reverse strand, counting down.
AAAGTGTGAAACCTATTTCTAACGCGTTCGTATGGCAGTTGCAGACGGTTACAGCTATGGTGTGTCAGCGCACCGAGAGTCCCCGTTAGGTATGGTTTATTGGTTTATTGGGGTTTAATGTCCCAAAGCAACTCAGGCTATGAGGGACGCCGTAGTGAAGGGCTCCCGAAATTTCGACCACCTGGGGTTCTTTAACGTTCACTGACATCGCTCAGTACACGGGCCTCTAGAATTTCGCCTCCATCGAAATTCAGCCGCCGGAGCCGGGATCGAACCCGCGTCTTTCAGGTCAACAGCCGAGCGCCATAACCACTGAGCCACCACGGCGGGCGAGAGGCCCCGTTAGGCTTCAGCCTCGTTAGCCTTCAGCGTGCCAGAGTGGACAGTTTATCTCAAAACCTTCGGCTGAATTACAGCTCAGGCTCTGTTGTCGAAGCAAGGACACTCATAGCGAAAAGCAACAACATCACTAGTTCCCGCTAAACGTGGCAACAGGAACCACAGGGAGTGCTTATTCGGCTGAAGCAGGCGGCTCTCGCTTCAAAGGGCGCTGCCATGTTTTGCGTTGAGTCCGCAAAAACCGCTGCTGCCACATCGCTAATTCTGAAAATTGTATGCATACGCAAACACGATTTTCCCTATTAGCACTCTGAGCTTCAGCACTCTGGAGCCGCTATTTCGTTCAAAACGTAATCACGCAAAACTGGTCATACTAAAATTCTCTCGTTACTACGTCTTTTATTTCCTGATAACCCATTTCTTTTTATTGCGTAAGCAATACTGCATCAGCTTGGCGGCCTCGTTTCCGGGATTTCCGGAGTGCGCAGGCACCCATATCAGCTCCACTTGGCGGGGCGGGGGTGCATCGGGCGAGTCCAGTATGGCGAAAGCAGGGACATGGACTCTTCCTCGAGCAAAATTTAGAATCGCAGTTTTATAATGACTTAAAATGTACCGGGCTTCCGTGCGGGTGATAGCAAGCGCAATGGCGGCTTTCTCTGCAGCTTCTGAGGAGGTGTCTGGAGGGAGAGGTAGTGTGAGGAGGGCGGATAAAGAGGAGTCCACCAAAGCTGCTGTCGCTTCATCACCCGTGCAGGCAGCGTCCACCCATACGGCGTCCGGCTCGGAGCCGTACGCTCGATGGAGTGCCTTCGCACGGGCTCTGCGGCGCTGCTCATGGTGGGACGGGTGCATTTTCCTCGGGAGCGGCCTGATGAGGAGCTCCCGGTGAAGGGATCGTGGGATGGCGAGGAGGGTTGGGTCGTTGGCAGGTATTCTGATTCCGAGAGAGTCCAGGATATACCGACCTGTGGAGGTTTTTGTCAGCGTGATGTATTGGGCCTGTCGGTGGGCCTCCACCAGTTCCCCGATCGTGTTGTGGAGGCCCAAGCCTAGTAATCGGTCTGTGGGTGTGTTGAGAGGAAGATGAAGTGCTACTTTGAATTCCTTGCGAATCAAAGTATCCAAAGCGTTTATGTCATGTTTGGATAGTTGTAAGTATGGGGTAGTGTACAGCACACGGCTGAGGACAAAGGCATGAATGAGGCGACATAGGTCACGCTCCTTCATGCCTCTATGATGTCCCGAAACCCTGCGGATGAGGTGCGATATGGCGCCTACAACCTGCTTGAGTTTCTTCAGAGTGGTGGTGTTCTTGCTATCGTTCTGGATGTGCAGGCCCAATACACGGAGGGTGCCAACCTCAGGTACCGGGTCACCATTCAGTTCAATGGCAATGGGGGAGCGGGCACAGCGGTGGTTCTTAGGAGGTATGAGGAGCAATTCGGACTTCTCTGGGGAGCAAGACAGTCCGATGGTCTGTGCGTAATTTTTGGTGAGGGTGGCTGCTTCCTGTAAGGTGTTCTCTATGTCGCCGTCACTGCCGTGGGTGGTCCACAGGGTGATATCGTCGGCATAAATAGTGTGCTTGAGGTGGGGAATAGTTGCCAATTTTCGGGCGAGGGTAATGAGGGTAATGTTAAAAAGAAAGGGGGAACGGACGGACCCTTGAGGGGTGCCGATACTCTGAAGCGTGTAGGAGGGGGAAGACAAAGGGCCGAAGTGTATCTCGTCCGTGCGGTCAGTGAGAAATGCTTGAATGTAGGCATACCTGCGCACACCCACATTCAATGGGGATAGGGCAGTCATGATCGCCTGATGTTCAATGTGATCAAAAGCTTTGGAAAGATCCAAAGCTAAGACTGCCTTGGTGTGACCTGGAAGAAGCGGGGCAAAAAGGTCGTGTGTGAGTTGCAGCATGGCGTCCTGTGCGGATAGATGGGGGCGGAATCCCACCATGCTATGCGGGTAAACATTGTTGTCCGCCATGTGACTTGTGAGTCTCGCTAACACAACATGCTCGAGGAGCTTCCCGAGGCATGAGGTTAGCGAAATCGGGCGAAGGTTTTGAATGGTAAGTTGTTTGTTGGGTTTAGGTATGAATATTACCTTCGCGTGGCGCCAGGACTGCGAGAGGTTACCCTCCCTCCAGCACTGGTTGAAGTATTTCGTAATGTGGGTGATCGATTGGTCATCCAGATTACGGAGCATGGAGTTTGTGATTTGGTCTGCACCAGGTGCGGAGTTGGCGTGGAGAATCAGGAGGGCCGCTCTGACTTCCGTCTCCGTGATGTCGGTGTCGAGTGTGGGATTTGCTTGTCCTGTGTAGTGGGGTAGAGGTGTGGGTGCGCCTGGAGAGGTGTACATGGTTTGAAGTGTGTCTAGGAGGGTGTCGGGATCGTCAATGTGTTCGTGTGTGAGGCGTGTAACGTGGTGCTGTGTTGCTGATTTGGTGCGTGTGGGGTCAATGAGGTGTCAGAGGATTTGCTATGCGCGTTTGCTGGACAGGTTTCCTGCGATGCCGTCACATATCTGTCCCCAGTTGGACCGGCAGAGCTCCTCAGAGTGTTGTTGGATTTGTGTCTGCTGCGCGGCCAGCCGCTTTTTAAGTGCCCTGTTAAGTTTGTTGCCTTTCCAGCATTCCAGGAGGCTGTGATAAGCTTCCCAGAGGTGGGCTAGGCATGTGTCGAGTGTAGGGGTTTCGGTTGTAGTTTCAATGTGTCGCGTGTTGTGGTGAACGTCATGCCTGAGTGATTGCACCCATGCGTCGATGTCCGCAATGGGAGTGTATGGGAGACAGCCCTCCTCAACTGCTCCTCGCTTGAGTCCCAAAGGGCCCCTCTGGTGAAACGGGCGATAGACGGGGCCTCGTCATGCGCTGTCCCGGACTAGGGACGCCGACCATGTAGCGGGGCCACTCTGTGGCTCCCAAACTCTATTTCACAAAATGAAAGTTTTCACCACCACCACCCGCGTCCGGTGAACCAAGGCCTTTTGGGTCTTTAGGTCCTGACAGCCGAGCAGGGCCGCCTCTCAGTCCTCTCTGGTGGGGTTGGGGTCGCTTGGCACGGCGCGCCGCGCTCTTGCCACTAGAGGCGCTGCATACGCAGTATAAAACACCTGCTTTCTCAACCTACCACGCTTAACCAAAGCAAAGCCCCCGCCAATCTTTTTCCGGTCTGAATAGAAAGGTTAATTAGGGTAATTGGTTAATTAAAGAATCAACTAAGCTCAGTCACACTCTTTAATTGGTTGCATGGTTACAGCGGACGTACAATTGGCCTCATTTGAAATTCGCGCACTCTGACGTCACGACCATTTCGACCAATTGAAAAGCGCGACATTTCTGTCCACAACAACTGCTTACAACGATGCGGCATCAAAGGCTCCGCCTTAAAAGCTCAAAGCCTAGTTCCACGACGACTGTCTAGAAACATCACAACGCTGAAATTCAAGTGTCGTTTGGTCACTCTGCAGGAAACGCGCAAATTCGCAGGTGTAATTGAGGGTTGTTGAGAGAAACAGCCTTTCTTGTGCGCTTAAACAAGTCCGATTTTAAAGCGGAAAACGTCATTCTGCAGACTGCGTTAAAGCTTTAAACAAGTATTTTCCTTTAATTTGTTGAGATATTGCCGTCAACACAGCGTTCGTGTAACTGATAAGCTATTAAAGCCATTTTGAGTGCAGAAACTCATGGCAGAAAAAGTGGTAAATTGGTAGCAACGGCATGTTTTAAGGCGGAAGCCTTTAATGCCTCATCGTTGTAAGCAGGAGCTGTCGACAGAAATGTCGCGCTTTTCAATTCGTCGAAACGGTCGTGACGTCACAGTGCGCGAATTTCAAACGGGGCCAATTACTAACCATGCAACCAATTAAAGGGATCGTGTATAGTGATGCTCCAAGTAAGTTTGACTGAGGTTACTTAATTGCTTACTTAATCAATTAGTCTAATTAACCTTTCTAGTCAGAGAAGATAAATAAATAAAACCTAGTAATAAATTGGCCGAGATTGGGAATAGAACCCAGGTCTCCGGAGTGCGAGTCGAGCACGCTGCCACTCCGCCATGCAAGCTCGATGGTTTGGAATGAACAAAGGTGCGTCTAGTGAATACGGTGTCTTCGTTCACTCCCATCTTCCTCCCTTCCCGTTACGGCGAGGTTTAGGTGTGCACCGAGATATGAGAGACAGATACATTTCCTTTCCTCAAAAACCAATTTACCAACGAGCAAGGCGTATTTGTCCGCGTTTCAAATTGGTCCAAATTGTCGTGACGTCGCCGCGCGCGAATTTTACCGGGTGTCCACCGAAATATGTGAGACAATTACTGCGCAACTTCCTTTCCTCAAATGCAATTTTCGACTAGTGTCTGCTGAGATATGTGAGAAAGTTAACGCGTAATTTCCTTTCCTCAAATACAATTTTCATTTTCTTCATTACGGCCCCCCTTTCTCCTTTCACTCACACTTCCTCCCTTCCTCTACGGTGCGGCTTAGGTGTCCACCGAGATGACAGAGAATTACAGCCCCATTTCCTTCCCTGAAAAAGCGCTGCGTTCAAATGGCAACGCATCGTGCCGAACGGGTGGTGGCGTTACTTGGACTCCGTGGCACGCTACAACACGCTGGTTCGTTCCACTCCTAAAGGCGAAGCTTAAGCGTCATTAATTGGCAGTTAATTAATGCACCAACAAAATGTGCAGCGAACAATCGCGTATCAGAATGGAGCTCTCAGGCTTTCGCCTTTCACCACTTTAGCCGCTAAAGTTCCAGGTAATTTTTTCTATATTTTATTTCTCTCTCTTGCCACCACCTTTAGCTTGGTGCATGCGGGACATCTGAGAAAGAAATAAAAATTAGGGGGCACTTTGACAGTCTTAAGTGCGTAGAGGCGAAAGCGTTTTCCGCACCACTTTGCCTATGTGACACTGGTGACGTCACCACTGGATTACGCTACACATAACTGATGACGAAGTAATGACAAATTACTAATTAGTAACTAATTACTGATTAATCACTCAGCGCTAATTGACTCCTAATTAATGGCGCTTAAGCTTCGCCGTTAGGAGTGGAACGCGACAGCATGTTGTAGCGCTGCGAGGGAGTCCACGGAACGCCACCACCCGTTCGGCGCGATGCCTTTGCCCTTTGAACGCAACGCTTTTTGAGGAAAGGAAATTCTCTTTCATCTCAGTGGTCACCCGAACCGTGCACCGTACAGGAAGGGAGGAAGTGGCAGTAAAAGAAGAAAGAGGGACCGTAATGAAGAAACTGAAAATTCTATTTGAGGAAAGGAAATTACGCAGTAACTGTCTCTCAAATCGCGGTGGACACCCGTCAAAATGCGGACACATCTGTCGACACGGACGCAGACACGGCTGCCGACACGGACGCACACACGGACGTAGACACGGCTGCCGACACGGACGGAGACACGGCTGCCGACACGGACGCAGACACGGCTGCCGACACGGATTGCTAACGGCAGCATGAGGCATGAAAGGCTTTCGCCTTAAAACGGCAATCTGATTTATCAGCAATGGCCTAGAGAGAAACACAAACTGTCTTTACTAGGCTATACAACACAGATTAGCAAGGGCGCCCGGCAAACATGTATATGCATCACATGGGAGGGTGACACCATAGCCACAGCATACGTCCAATACAAGAAAACAACATTTGTTCTGCTCAAAGAAAATATGTTGCATGAGAGTGCGGAAATCTCAACGAAAGATTGGGAAGTAGTTTAGAACGAAAGCTGCAAAATCGTTTCCAAAGGTAGGTATGGCTCGTGTTAGAGGCATATTTCTCCTTATGTCTCCAAGGCTTCATTAGTATGATTCATAGATGATTTTGCGTGGTAAAAAAAAATGGGGTAAACTCCTTCGGCGATTCCGTCAAAGCTAAGAAAGACTAATAGATTTATCGTCTCAGCCTGCATGCGCAACCTAGTTCCTGGTATAAAATAGAAGGAAATCGGGATAAATTGTTTTACGCAAATATCGCATGCACCTCGATCCTTAGGTAGGTGGGCAAACAACTTATTGACTCATGAGATAACCCAGTGGTGGGGGAGGGGGAAGAAAAAGCAGGTCGACGGCGGAACATAGGGCCGCACTTGATGACTGGGCACTTTTCTGCTTCGGCGACCCATCGGGCACAGCCCCCTGTCCGAAGCTGTGGCTCCGGCTACGAGCTGCACTGAGCAGCCCACCTATCGCTCCTGATGTTCTCACCCTTGCCACGGAGGCTTTGGTTTGTCCGGGCAATTCAGAAAGCAGTAATTAAAGTTACCTATTGTGCTAGGACACAAATGAGAGTGATGAGAGGTCTCAACGTTACTTATAATGGAGAGAAGGAAAGGGGTAGTGAATATGGCCATTCGAAGTCTGCGCCGCAAAACTTGTTCGCTTTCGCAGAGATATTTATGTGGTAGAGGATGCGTTAGTTGGGAATATTTATAAAACAGGTTGAGATCGTGGCAGTTCAGAAGTTGATCCCAGGCCCTGCGATACGAAGGCAGGTCGCTCTCAGCCTAGTTGACGAGTGCTCGAACTTGGGTGTGAGCGCCCGTGCTGCCTGCGAGTTCTGAGACAATTTGCAGGGACCCAGAGGAGAGTGATGAGGCGATTAGGTGTGTGTGTGTGAGGGGGGGAGGGGAAGTTTCTAGGCTTTTAGCAGCCAGGGAGTGGATTTTGTAATTGCCATTATGATTAATTGCTGTTATAGAATGTAAGAAAATATACTTAGCGGTGGGGTGTGCAATCATCAAGGCAACAGGTGCCTCTTCCTCTTCCAGGAAATCTGTCGAGTTTGAAATGGATGAACTGTCAATCGCGTTTTGGAATTCGTCTACGACGGCTAATGCTAAAGCTGATCGATTGGAATATTCGACCGCGTCTACGTAAGCTCCCTTCAGCGGCGACGCCTTTAAGGAATCTATGCCAGGAAAGCAATAATGCCAGGGATTCGAATGAGTCTAATCACTTCATGACTGTCATCCCCAGAACATTCGATGAGTGAGTACGGCGAAGAGCTCAATAGTCTCCTCAGAAGAAGGATATTTCGAGGTTCATCAGTTTCGACACGCAGTCGGTAATGAAATTGTACCGCCATTGCTTCGTTAGCCCACCAGCATTTCCGATGCTGTATACACTAATTGAGGCCCGCACAAAGGTGGACTTGTTTAAAACTTCTGACTTGAAAGAAATCTTTAAAAAAAAGGCCATCCGGGCATTCGGCACACTGATGCAGCCATCCAACATGAAGTTCCCGTTTAGGCCTTGTCGGCGCTCGTCAGGCTTCTAATTATCGGCAAATGCGACGCCTTTCTGGTAGGCGGGCAAGGAATGCGGGAAAAACCCCGAGGTAAGCGTGTTCTTTGTATAATATGCGGCCCCAGTGTTCATGAAAGCACTGTTGTCAGCGCCTTTCTTCTTTGGCAATGATGTTAATTCTTATCGGTATTTTACTTATTAGCGTTTACAGGAATCCACGATGCAACCTCGTTCACAACAAGCTGATTCAGCAATTCAGGTGGCGTCGAATTTCAAGCCCGCGCTTGGGTGTTCACTGCGGCGGGGAATGATAATTAGGTTAAACTCAAAAAAAAAATACCACTAGATGTTATGTCTTCCGCCTGATCGAAAAAAAGCCAATTATAGTTGTAGAGGCAGTGAAATAAAGATAAACTGAGCAGTGTGATAAAGAATTTTTGAACGCCGCAGGGCTGCACTGTGAGCAAAGTAGAACTAAAATTACTGACTTAAAAAAAACGCAATTATTTCGTACATAATATATTTCATAGTCATCATCAGCCTGACTACGCCCACAGCAAGACAAAAACCTCTCCCATATCTCTCCAATTACCTCTCTCCTCTGCCAGCTGCGGCCACCCTATCCCCGCAGACTTCTCGATCTCATCCGCCAAACTCCGCTGCCCCCTACCACTCTTATTTACTTCATTTATTTCAAAATAGCGCCGGCCAGTATTCTGGGCCTAGCAGGAGTGGCAAACATGAATATGTCATACAAGCCATATGAAAATGAAGTCACCCGCAAAAATGCCAAACACAGGCAATGCAATGGCATAATATACAGTAGCTCAAGTGGCGGTAAAGAACAAAATAGAAGTTTAAAGTGATCTATACATCAAGGCAGTAAAAACGTCACCAATACAGCATGAAAGAAAAGTCTAAACACACGAACTCAATGAATTATAGCATGAACCAAATAGATATTGCTGCAGTGCAGATATTGCCCTCCCTTGCGGGATGTCTCATAGCTGCGCGCTACTGCCTCTCTCATTAACGTAAGAGAACAGGAATGCGTAACCGGGTGGTGGTTACCGCGGAAACCATCAGAATGGTGGTTACCTTTGAAGGAGGAAGGAATGGTGAGAGCGTAGGATTGCGTAACCAAAGGGTGGTTTCCACGAGAGGCATCAGTATGGTGGGTAAGTGGTTACCGTGGAAGGAGGCCACAGCTAGAGTGCATAGAAATGCGGAAACGGAAGGCGTTTACCGCAGTAACCATGCTGAGGTGGTTGCCATTGAAATAGGAACATATGGCGAGAGTGTAAAAAGACCCAACCGGAGGCTAGTTACCGCAAAAAGGGGCGGATGTGGCGTGAACTGACTTTACATACCCGTAAAAAAATACTAAGCCTGTTTTAGTCTTTTTCTTACATGCGACAACACCCGCCTCAGAATGCACGCAGTAAGAAAAGCACCTAATTTGAACATTTATTATCCGCACCAGGCTCTGTGTTTCAAGTCGCTCTGACCACTTTGCACCGACAAGGACGGTATGAAGTGTCCTGTGTCTGACCACCCCTCTACTCACGAAGCTTCATTTTCCTCGCTCTTAAAGTGTCAACATCAAAGCTACATTCAGACTCTGCACAGTGTGGATGCGCAAAAAAGAAGTAATCGGTTAATGTCACCTCAAACCTAGAAAGCTGTGTTATAACTTGCCTATCGTCGACGGCTTATTCAGTGCGGGATTGCAGAATAACTAGTGAGAATAATGAGTACGTGAAAAGGTCTACAACTGCAACTAAGACCGGTCAGCTTTCTACTGAGGACTTTCTTTTTACCTTTATTGGTTTCTTCTTTTTTTTTTGTAGGCAATCCGGCGCTGAGGCCAGTTTTCTTTGGATACGCACTCTTTGTAACTTCTGTTTCTATCTTTATCAGCTATTTGATTCATTTCTCTTCCCCCCATCTGTTCACATTTTCGGTTTCCCTGCGCAAAGAAAATTCCGCCGAAGTTGTTTCACAGTACCAATTCGTCACGCATTTTCTGATGTCAATAAAATGCGCCCGTGCTCAATTTCCCAAGATAGTATGCAGCTTTTATTCAACAAAAAATACTAGAAAAAATGACTTTGTTCCTTCAGGTAGCCCCCTCGTACAAAGAAAAGCTGGCGGAAAAAACAAGTGGCCCGTGAGCAGAGACTCTTGGGAGATTGGCACCACGGTGTTGTCCCTGTTCGTGTTTTTTTTTTTTTGGATTTGTGGCGCGTTGCACTCCCCCCCCCCCCCCCCCTTTCCACCCTTGTTGCCAGTGCCCCCTTCGTTGCCATGGGCCCGATATTCCACATCGCGTGTCATTCTATTCGAGCTCTTGTCGTCGCATCTCATCTTCTCACAATGGGATGGCCGCTTCCAACATAAGACATCAGCTTCCTTCACTCTGTTACTTTTTTTTATGATTCAAATACGTCGGGAATTTTCTGCTAACATTGTTGCCGACATTCCGGGCTAGCACCTCCGTTATTTATTTCCTTCTTTTCTTCCCTTGCTCTTCCGCCTTCATTTGTATTCGCCGCATTCTGCACACGACCATTACCCGCACCGCGATCATAAATGACGTGCTCAAAATACTGCTCTGCAGGCCATCTTCAATCTTGGCCTGGAGCCATTTGTTCTCGCCTCCGTCGTCCGTTGCAGCGGAACAGCAAGGCCTTGCGGGGACCCGAACCCCGTCGGCGAGGTTACTCGAAGCGTTCTAACGCACCCCCCCCCCCCCCCCCCCCCAAATTCTTCATTGTTGGTCTCCCCGCCTTTCTTTCCTCCGCGTCACTCCCCTGCCGTGCCAGTATCTACCATCTATCATGCGCTGTGTACCCAACAAGAATGTAGGTTTTGTTTATACCCCACTTATCTAATTATTCAGCGGCTGCTTAGAGAAGTAATAAAGAAGGTATGTTGAAGAAAAAACAGTGCAAACTGGAGCAGCTGTAGGGTGCAAAACACGTTTGGTCTCGAATTACAAAAGACCACACGTAGAACCCCATTTATGAATGAGGACAACAACAAATAAACGAGCAGTGAAATGATGGAACCCGTGCGCTTGAAACATGCGAAAGCAAGCGCGAATTCAAGAAAAAACAAAAACGAAACAAAAGTGCTTCAGGGGTCACCTATTAAACATACAAAACCCCTACAAGCAATAATGTCAGCTAGATTGAACACAACCAAACAGAAAGGTAGAACAGCTGTCAGATTCCATAATAAGCAATGGACGACAAATGAACGGCCGCGTTAAACATGTAAGATAAAACGCGAAACTCTCATTTCGCTTAAGAACAGCTGGGGTCTAAACCCCAAGTTCTTCTGCGTCAATCACCTCCTTGTACCTCGGAATTTCGCCTTCTATTCTAGTAGTGCTTCTTCGTTTGCTTTGCGTAAGTGTTTCGCAGTTTCGCTTGCAATGCGCCGTTGTTCGAGACGTCACGAGTATTTTACGGATATTTTCTCTCTTTTCTAACCCGGGCAGCCTTAGCACGTTATGAGCAATTAATTCCAACTCGACTGCTTTTTCCGCTTACTTTGAAGCATGAGAGCCGCTTGCTAATCGATATGGTTATTATGAAGATGAAAAGGCGGATGGCAGTTACTAGGATTGTTGTACATGAGTAAAAGGCCACTAATGTTATCTTCTTTCAATCCGATTTAGGAGAGCTTCAATCAAGGAACAGCAAAGGAACTTTAACGGCTGTTTTTTCACACAAGGCGCCTTTTGTTAACTATCAACGTCTTAACCAACTTCACGTATAGGTTGTACACAAAGCTGGACAAAGTACTCTCCCACTGACCTCTAACTAACCCTCTGCTTGGCCACTTGCGGCCCACCCTTCCTCACAAACTTTCACATCGCATCCACCCACCTGACACTTTCCCGCCCCATGTTACTCTTTCTCTTCCTTGGAATGTACTTCGTTACCTTACGGGATCATTGGTTATTTTTCACAGCGTTGCACATCCCGCACAACACCACTTTGTTGCCGCTACTTCAGCTATAGCATGTAATTAGCTAGCGTCTCTACCGTAATCCACGTTGCTATTTTTCATTTTCTTAACGCTCATCTATTCATCATTCTTTCCTTACCTCACGATACCATAGCGCACCCATCTCCCCACCATCTCTTCTCCGCCCGCCGCCAGAGAAGCTGTAGCTTAAGGGTGCAGGAATGCACCGAGACGAAGGCAGCGAGCGGAATGCACAAACAGCCCTGTCTCCTCTCGAGACAGCACAGTGACGCATGGGCTGCTATTCGCGGCCTCACAAAGGCCTTGTGGCCCGTTTTTCCCCAGTGCAGATATGAAGCGGAGGCCTACATGGGAAGCGGGAGGGGAGTGAGGCCGCAGCTGCCTGCTTGCCTGCCCAATGGCCCCTGCGTTAAAGGGCGACAGCAAATGGGCCCGGCTTATAGCCCCGACCAAAACAATGTCACGCATCTCATCGCCTGGTGTTTCCATGGCCGCATGCATCGTGAATTGTCTTTCTTCTCACCCAGCTCTGCCTTGTCATTTTCGTTGCCTGTATATCACTGCGGCGTATGACCTTCACGTCTTCGTGGTGCGCGCTATTCTTTGCGCAGCAAAGCTGTGAGCCGTTGAGGAAGAAATTCAATGAGAGAGTGAGTGACGGAGTGCGTGAGCGCTATGTTGAGGAAGGCTGAAGGATTTTTTTTGTATGTTATCCCTTTATCTTTTCATACTTTTGCATGAAATACGTTGCATCTTTACACCGGGCGTTTCACCTAAAGTGTCCTGCAATTTTCATAAATAGGCTAAGGCAATGTGAGTGGTGTAGCACATTGTAATATAGCTAAAACGTAGTAACTGGTACACTGGTCCATTTTTTAGTTCATATTTTGACTATTACCATTAATCTTCTTTACTGAGAAGCGGGTAGCCCAACGTGAGTATAATTCATACCACTTTTTAGTATCTGTAAAACGCAGTTACCCTCAGAACTTTGGCCCAACAAATTGCTATTAGGATGAGAGACATGCATTCGATGGGTTGCTTTACCCGTAAACTTATCGAAAGCACATATAACTATTTTGGCGCGATGTTGCCAAACTTCGTTCGACTATACCGCCGAGGATAACTGCGTTTTCAAAACACTACAAACCGAAATGGGTATTACTTATCGTAGAGTGCATGTCGCTAAGTAACTAGACCGACGGTAAGGGTTAAAAAGTTTACTGAATATTAGTTAACCAGCTTATTACTTAGTAGGTCTCAGCTGCCTTTTATTGTGCAATACCACCGACACGCCTATGTCGAAAAAATGCCTCTGCAAACTAAGAAAGCCTTTTTTCTTGAAGTTCAGATCTTAGGTGAACCATCCGGAGTTTATATCCTACTTCTATGATATTAACCTCGCTCTTACTGCAGTGTAAATCAATAAGTTAACAAATAAATAAAACATATCTTGCAGCTTCTTGCAGAAACACACAGTTTCGTTCTCTCTGTAGAGAAAGAGTCCCAGCTCTATGCAGGAGCTGGTATTAGCCCTCTAAATTCTACTTATTCTTTTGCTGCGCTGCCTTCGAAGGGTAACTGACTTTCGCCAAAAGAAAACTGGAGCTGGCAAACTCTCACGTTGCACATATGATTAGGACGAATAACTAAAGAACGTGCCAATGGTACTTTCAGTGCCGTTCCACTATCTTAAACAGCGCTTTTACGTGGGGGAATAAAATGAAGCTTCGCTTCCTAAAGAACTGCTGCTTCCGTCGTATCCAATTGCTACAGTCGGAATAAATTACACAAGTCCTAAAACCACAGCTTTTTTCAGAGGCTGGATTTCCAGATAAGTTCCTATTTAGAATCTGAATTACTCTTTTTTTTTACTTTCTCATTTCGCACCTCTTCTTTGCTGCGTTCAGAACTGCTGCGACCACTCAGCTAAGTGCGCGTGCGTTTAGCAGTTCTGCACAGCCGAGTTTGTTCTTGTTCACCTCCATGGTCTCATAAAATTAACTAACAAAATCCGTAGCTTCTGCTATGTGTTTTCAAAATCAGTTTTGTCGCCGCGGTGGCTCAGTAGTTATGGTGCTCGGCTGCTGACCCGAAAGACGTGGGTTCGATCCCGGCCGCGGCGGCTGGAATTTCTTTGGAGGAGAAATTCTAGAGGCCCGTGTACTGTGCGATGTCAGTGCACGTTAAAGAACCCCAGGTGGTCGAAATTTCCGGAGCCCTCCACTACGGCGTCTCTCATAGCCTTAGTCGCTTTGGGACGTTAAACCCCATAAACCAAACCAAACCAAACCAAAATCAGTTTTATTTCTTCGTTGCGCATATCTTTCTTAGCGTGCTCTGGCAACGGCTATAGAGAGGAAAACCAAACAGACTCCTCACAGAGGGCACAGGGCCGCTCTTTTAGTCACGAAGTGAATAGTTACTTTGGAAAGAGCACTTTCTTGTTCGTAGCCTAAATTTTCAAACGGCGGTTTTTAGACATTGGCCTCCGCGCTCGCTGCCTTCCGCCAAAATCAAATAAATGAAATTTTACAGCAACAGCCACTTGCAGGTCTCCGTTATCATTAGCATCCAAAGGCATAGCTCCCGTATAAAAAGAACGATTTTCCCAACTTCGAAGCTCCTAAAGTTTCAAAAGCCATTTATATCTGCAGCTATTTTTTGAATGTACACTTGATTTTTTTCACGTTTCACACTTTCTTTTAATTAACGGTGGCAGGTTCGAGAAAGAATGTTCCTCGTATTAATTTACATTACCCTGTTGCACATTGACATCGATTTGTCTTTCCCATTGCACAAGCTTTACATGCACAGGTATATTCGCATTTTTGTTCCTTATGAAGGGCGCCCCTCAGAGAAACAGCGGGGAATGATGAAAGCCGTAAAATTGTTCCCGGCTACGCTGCCTTCTTTTAGTGAATTTTCATTCATTCCACTCCTGCAGCAGCGTTTTTAGTACGAAAGCAGTACTTAACGAGGTAACAAAAATTCAGGGGGGCACTTTGTTGGCCTAAAGAGTGGTGAGGCTTCTGCCAGTGATGTGTGGTTAAGATGTTAATTAAGTACACAGTTGTTTGCGAATCTTAAATGCTGGAGACACTGGAGGCCATTTGGGAGGCATCCGTCTGATTCGACGCCTTTCTGCAAACCCTCTCCAGCGTCCTAGACAAGGAGCACTACATATGTGTTGGCAGGAAGTAGCGTAGAAAAAAAATTGGCACGCTCGGCTGCGGAACGGGATGATGATGGTTCGAATCCCATCGTGCACCATGATTTTTTTTTCTTTTTGACGTGACTAGAAAAAGCGCGACATCTCTGCTGACAACCTTCTGTTGGAGACCTTCTGTCGACAACGATGAGGCATTAAAGGCTTTGGCCTTAAAACCCAACCAAGAAGCGTCGCGTCAACTGCAGCCAATGGGAGGAAAGCGTCACGCCAGCTGCCGCCAAGTGGAGAGTGGGTGTGAAGGTGAAGAGTGAGAAACTCGGCTGCATGCACATACAGATGCCAGAAAGAAGAGGCAAAGAATGAACACATGCTTTTGAACGACTGCTGTTGTGTTCGTCGACCAAGCGACGCCAGGCCGCTCCAGCAGCCTTTGCCTCCTCCGCGCATACTCGCCGCCCGCTTCCCAGAAACAAGCACGGACCGGCCGCTCCAACAAAAGCTAGCACCCACAAAAGCTAGCAGGCGTCTCCCCCGACGGCATCTGGTCCCCACAGCCCCGTCGACTGACGCATTCCCAATTCCCTTACCGTGACCGTCTGCATTCCTACAGCAGCGAAAGTGCATTCTTGTACACTCGCCCTCTCTCTCTCTCTCCCTCTAAAGAAATAAACCCCAGTCTCCGATCAGCAACTGCCTTGAGAGGAACCTCGCATGCAGGGCTCCCACGCCCCGCACCAACGCCACTATTAACACTGGCGACGAGGATGGGATGTAGAGCGTACGCAGTTCGAGGTGTCGCCGATGGCTACTGGAGGAATGCACGGTGTTATCGAGCCTTTTCGTGGATCGTGGATTCAGCGCCTCACACTCTACCTCGTGGCAAACGATGTCTCCGACGAAGAAAAGAAGCACGCGCTCCTCCTGACGCTATGCGGACCGACACCTTCGAGACTGCTCGCGTGCTGGTCACACCGAAGACTCCCGAGAAGTCAGCTATGGATACCTATAGTCACACTTCTCCTGAAGCACGTCGATGGCAGACCATCCGAGCTGTACAGCCGGTACGCTTGACCATCCGAGCTGTACAGCCGTAACGTTTCCAGCGACGTGACCAACTGCCGTAAGTCGATCAGCAGCTACGTCGCAGCCTCAAAAGTTTGACAGCCGACTGCAACCCTGGAGTGCTGACGACAACGCCTGCAACATCGACGACGCCGGCAGAACGCAAGTCGATCAGCAGCTACGTCGCAGCCTCAAAAGTTTGACAGCCGACTGCAACCCTGGAGTGCTGACGACAACGCCTGCAACATCGACGACGCCGGCAGAAAGCAAGTCGATCAGCAGCTGCGTCGCAGCCTCAAAAGTTTGACAGCCGACTGCAACCCTGGAGTGCTGACGACAACGCCTGCAACATCGACGACGCCGGCAAAAAGCAAATCGATCAGCAGCTACGTCGCAGCCTCAAAAGTTTGACAGCCGACTGCAACCCTGGAGTGCTGACGACAACGCCTGCAACATCGACGACGCCGGCAGAAAGCAAGTCGATCAGCAGCTACGTCGCAGCCTCAAAAGTTTGACAGCCGACTGCAACCCTGGAGTGCTGACGACAACGCCTGCAACATCGACGACGCCGGCAGAAAGCAAGTCGATCAGCAGCTACGTCGCAGCCTCAAAAGTTTGACAGCCGACTGCAACCCTGGAGTGCTGACGACAACGTCTGCAACATCGACGCAGCCGACAGAAAGCCACTCGATCAGCAGCTACGTCGCAGCCTCAGAAGTTTGACAGCCGACTGCAACTCTGGAGTGCTGACGACAACGTCTGCAACATCGACGCCACCAGAAGCGTGCTTTGGACCTGGCCCTGCCATCAAAAAGTGCGTCAAGGCAGCAGCGAGGACTCAAGGGAGCGACGAGCTCCGCAGAAGTGCACGACTTCTCAACACAACAACGGAACGGTTCGTAGGCACCTTGGTCACATTAAACCAGGTGCAGCAGCCTACCCGACGGAAGATCCGCCGCCACACGATCGGACGAACGGACCAGCAGCAAGTGAACAATACACTGTGCCAGCTACGTTCGTGATCACACTGCCAGCGGAGAATTCGCTGCCTACAGCGCCCCCCCTCCGAACATGGAGAACCGGCGGCCAGTCTGGACGACAGTGCGACGCAACCTTGCGGAGACCAACCCAACGGGTCCACGCAACAGCAAGCGCTACGACCCCAGCGTGAACGGCGCCCGCCCGACCGATACGGTGACCACAACTAAGGAGGAAGGGATGTTGTGTTCGTCAACCAAGCGCCGCCAGGCCGCTCCAGCAGCCTTTGCCTCCTCCGCGCATACTCGCCGCCCGCTTCCCAGAAACAAGCACGGGCCGGCCGCTCCAACAAAAGCTAGCACCCACAAAAGCTAGCAGGCGTCTCCCCCGACGGCATCTGGTCCCCATAGCCCCGTCGACTGACGCATTCCCAATTCCCTTACCGTGACCGTCTTCATTCCTACAGCAGCGAAAGTGCATTCTTGTACACTCGCCCTCTCTCTCTCTCCCTCTAAAGAAATAAACCCCAGTCTCCACCCAGCAACCGCCTTGAGAGGTTCCTCGCATGCGGGGCTCCCACGCCCCGCACTAACGCCGCCATTAACAACTGCGTTAACCCCTACCACTTTTCTTACATTTTCATTCGGCATTACTTATTTCGTCGACAAAAAATGTGTGTACATCGTTTTCATCTCCCTCACGCTAATCACTCTTTCACGAACGTGCGAGCCTACCACCGCAGGGATCTCGCCGCAACGACGATAGCAGAGCTTAAAGGGACACTGAGAAGAAATTGAAGTTGGCTTGTATCGACAGAATACCAGCTCCTGATTACAAAAACGCCACTTATACTGACAACAAAGCTCTTGTAACGTAGAAAAGAGCAAGAACCAAAATACAGGTATCGCTGCCACAGGCCAAACTCGCAAGTACAAGAGTGATGACGTCATAGGACAAAACAGTGTTGCTAGAACCAATGGTTTAGGACACGAGATTCCACCAATCACTGAGGCGCAGCCAATGCATGCGCAAATCTCCTTGACGTCGCCAGATGGCGCCACGTCCCCGGCAGCTACGCGCGCGCCTGCAGCATCGGGACCAATCAGCGCCTGCTCACCGGTGGTAGGCGGGCTCCCGGTATTCCGCTAACGCTAACAAGGTACACGGTATGCTAAAGGTGTCTACTTGCGAGAACTTCGTTGACGACTGCGAGAACGGGATCCATCGTAACGCTGGCAAAACGCCGGTGCAAACAACGAAGCGGTGGTAGCGACGGCCGCAATAGCCGATAGATGCCTTCAACGTACGGCCGGCGGTAGCTTTATTTTCGGCTTCTGCTAGGCCGCTCTGCTAGCCGCCAGAAGTCACGGAGTCTGCGTTACGTCATGCGCACGTCACGGTTCACGTCACTTAGTCCTGTGTCGTCATAAGAGAATCCCAAGTTTGAATCAGAGCGGCGGGAAAAACTTTTTTGAACTTCGAATCCAAATTTCTTAGAAATAAAGGCATCTTTTGCTGCCAGCCAAGCGGCAACAAAGCCATGAAATGCCGAACTACAGGATTTTACTTTAAAATAAAAAATATTAACAGAGCTCTCCTCACTTTCCCTTTAAGAGTGAAGCAGGTGTATCCTTAAATATTCTAGCTGGCATCGAAAACAAACGACAAGTACAAATTGAACAGGATGCAGTCTTTTAATACCTAATGGCAAGGTTTGCCTAGAAATGCACCAGCCGATGAAAATTTACTCTCGCATAGTTTCTGAGGAAACTGAACCTCAGCTGGTTATTTCCTACTAAATTATATGTGCATTCTTGCATCCATGTTATTGCGACTGTGCTTGAGCATGGTGCGTTCATTAGTGGGCGGTGTGTGTATTGCCGATTACCGTTTTCCTATAGTTTTTCAGTGTTAGTTTTATTTTCTGAGCTTACTGTCTTCCTCCGTTTGAGTAATCATCATAAGAATGGTCTATTCAATTATAAATAGGCACCCAGCAAACGCTATTAGATGCTTCAGGAAGATAATTTGTACATATACGCTGTGGAAGAAAGTTCACACAGGACGTGATGCTGGCGCACTTGCTCCATTCTTTGGAGTGACATGGCGAGCGCCGGAAGACAGAAATTGTAACGTAGAGCTGACACACCCGAGCCTGGCCGATGTCTGGACGATGCGCATGTCGCACTAGTGTGTGTGTGTCCTCTCCGTTCCAGTGTTTGTTCTCCTGTGTTCTCCATACCGGCCCTGTTTATATAACGCCAAGAAATGAAAGAAAAGAAGATGTCAGCGTGACCAACATTTATAGGGCTTGTATTGGAATTTATGGAGTTCGTATTAGGAAAAGTTTCTACTTAGCTACCCCTTTCTCCTCTTTAAGCATTCATAGGATAGACTCAATATCTTTTTTTTCTTGCGTTGAGTTTATCTTTGCTCTTTATATACCATGGCATGCATGTTTTAAGCCTAACCTTAAGATGATCTGCATGTTTTTCCGCTGTGTTTTTTGTATATTCAAAATAAAGAAGCGCAATGCTCGTTCTCACGTAACTCATGCCCGCTCTGATAACGTTTTCTTTTTTCTTAAAGTGCTTAACGTTCTCCTTAGCGTACCCGCCATTGCCACAAATAGATGCCTATGTTTAATTATTTTATCCTTGCTTCACGGCTTCTTTAGCCTCTCTTCTCTATACTTTTTTCTTTCACCCAGTGCAAAGGATGCAAAAGGAAATTTTTTGTGGTTAAGCTCCACGGCTCTCTGGCTGTAGGCACAGGGTGCACGAAAAGTTCTCAGGCCATAGGGTCAGCTTTCTAGCAGGTTATTCTGACACTCAAGACGCCTATGAAGCCACCAAGACTCACCGAGATGGAAATATTTTACCTGCCCTCAGCACAGATATTGTAGAAGGGTGTATGCTTGGGCTTATTGGTTCATATTTGAAGGGTAAAAAACGTAGCGCAAAGAAACAAGGACACAGAAAGACAGACAACACACGGCGCTAACTTCCAACAATGGTTTATTTCAGAAAGAAAAGATGGTTTTATATCGACCTTTATCGGTGATTTTATAAGCGGTATGCCGTGGTTGTCACGGCATACCGCTTCTTGAACAATGCATGGTTTTAAAAGTGCACAATAACCGGTTGACACGAGAAATCATAGAAGCAGAATGGATCTCACTTTTGAAAGATGATTGTGTTAGTACCCCCTCTGTTTCATTGCTTGCAAAAGAGCTCGCATATCTGGCTGATACGCTTTTCTAGCGCATGGTTTGACGGCGTGATGGTCTTGAGGTCGATACAAAACCACCTTTCCTTTCTGAAATAAAACATTGTTGGAGGTTAGCGCCGTGTGTTGTCTGTCTTTCTGTGTCCTTGTTTCTTTGCGCTACGTGTTTTACCCTACAGATATTTTGCCTAGGGTTGTCGTAAACGCCCTTGTATAGAGCTGAAAATCGGAACGTGAGGGCAGGGAACTTTTGACGCATCGTGTACATACTTTACAACTGCAATACCGACTCCCACTATAATGCTGTTTCGTGACCCCCACTGTTAGCAAACCTTCGCCTCTTCTTGCGGTGTCTACAATTATAAGCTGGCAACCGACTACATTGCGTAGATTATTATATCAAAGATAACTGGCGCAGATGATGTGTGCCCGTTCTTCACTCAGAAGGTATACTCAGCCAATACTTGCGCCTACGCCAGACGCATGGCATCTCACAAAGCTTCCTGTAAACGAAACCAGAGAGCAGAAACAACCATTAAAAGAGGATATGTTGTCCCTAGATATCGAAGCACAAGTACAGCCTTTTGTTATCTTTTCAGAGCAAAAATCTGTACTCTCCGCATGGAAAGCTTAAGGTCAAAACCGCTTGATAATCATCTTCAGCCAGGAAGATAGGTGAAGGTGGCCCTGTGATGTCAAATCACGTGCCTTGGTCTCCACTGCGCCGACTGGGCTCGCTCCTCGCTAATGCCTCCTTCGCCTTTAGTAACACCTGTGCCATCGCTCGCCGAATCACGTGCTCAGTGTGGAGCGGGAGAAAATAAAAAGTGGTTGTATGGCAAAGGCTCGCTAGACGATATCATGGCTGAACAGCGTGCTGGGCCCTCGCGGCAAACAATTTGCAATCGAAGGCAGGCAGAGTCTGTTCATTAGGCTGTTATATAGTTCGGAGACACGCTGCGTTGCAGCGAAAACGTGTGGCGCACGATACAGGGACGAATGAAGAACGAGAGCAGAGACTGGAGGAAAGTCGTCAAAGAGTGAGTCAACGTAAGGAGAGAAAGCGCTTTATGGAGAAAGCGTAGCAGAGCTTTGCGCTCGTCTTACTGGGTTCATGGTTAAAGAATGCAGCGCGAAAAGACAAGGACAAACGAAGAAGTGGACAGTACTGGCGCTGACTACCAACACACTTATTCAGAGAAACGAGCAGCTTTTGTAATGCCATCCAAGACCCACGTGACCAGATAAAGCAGCAGGCGTGGGAAAATTACCTAACACAGATACACATCATTTCACGCAACATCGAAGAAACAGCACATCGAGGCGATGCACCGTCACCCCCGTACCAAAAAAACTGCATGACTGAATGACCAGGAAGGACAAAATCAACCAGGAACAAAAGAATGAATTATCGATTATTGTTGTCCACTGAACGTCCTTGTCTTTTCGCGCTGCATTCTTTAACCTTGATCACTGAGCAACAAGCCCAAACAGCCACTTTAGTTACTTGGTTCAGCCGGGTTCATCCTCAGCCAATTTTGTCCTCTTGCTACTACTATCTTTCGGTAGGCAAGGACTATTCAAACTGCCAAAAACTGTAGCAAAGCAGACATTTGGGCTAGTTGGTGTGAATTCATGGTGGAAAAAACAGCGCAAACTAAGACACTACAGCGCTTGTAGTGTCTCCCCTCTTTTCTGTGTTTTCTGTCTTAGTTTGCGCTGTTTTTTCCACCATGCCAAACACTGCTAAGGTCCACTTTAATAAAATAAATAGAAGCATGTACTCGCAATGCACATTCTGCCGATATCTGAGAAATCCTGACGGGAGTCTATAGCGTGCGCTACAGATTACTCGCCCTAAATCAGTAAGCTATTCCGTACCAAACGTAAGGACAAGGATTTGATGAAGGAAGTGGCCCAGCTGAAAACATGCAGCAAGGACTTTTTTCGACCAGAAGCAGTAAAGGCTCATGCGGGGTGATGGCTTTTTTATGGAGCCTGGGAAGAAATTTTTTGCAAGAATGTTGCTGATTATATAAGCCATGAACAAAGCCAAGGCTCCGTTCATTTCAGATGAGCCGCCGCGGTGGCTCAGTGGCTATGGTGCTCGGCTGCTGACCCAAAAGACGCGGGTTCGATCCCGGCCGCGGCGGCTGGAATTTCTTTGGAGGAGAAATTCTAGAGGCCCGTGTACTGTGCGATGTCAGTGCACGTTAAAGAACCCCAGGTGGTCGAAATTTCCGGAGCCCTCCACTACGGCGTCTCTCATAGCCTTAGTCGCTTTGGGACGTTAAACCCCATAAACCAACCAACCATTTCAGATGAGGCAAATGTGGTTTATTTGCCCGTAACTACAAGGCTGCTGCACTAAACTATGCGCCCCTTGTGAATTATCACACCTCGTGGCAATTCTCCTTTGCCTTGTGCTGATAGCAGAAGCGATAAGCCACCAACTATGAACCCGTGCCGACACCGATCTTTCATTCTTTTTTTCCCTCTTTCCCTCGCCCCTCTGGCTATATAATACCCCTTCCCTTGATCCGTGAATAAAGCGTCATTCTCTGGCCTGGCTACGCTGTCTGATGCATCGACCGGGAGCGGCTTGTCCACCGACAACGCCGTCCCAGCAGCGGCGACGAAGCTGAACCAGGACATCGGGCCCAGAACAGCGGCACACATGGGTCACAGGCTACCGGACTTCGATGATGAAAAACATAAGTGGCAAGCTTACCTAGTGAAAGTTGAAGCGTACTTGGAAGCCAATGAAATCGCAGTTGACGCAAAGAAAAGGGCCTTCCTCGTAGCCGCCCTTGGGACAAAGACAGTTCAAGTTTTATGCAGTAAAGTAGCACCAGCAAAAGCAAGTTCGCTGAGCTACGATGAGGTGGTCAACACTTTGAACAGCTATTATGATTCTACACCGAACGAGATAGCAGAAAGTTTCAAGTTCTTCAACCGCTATCAGAAAGAAGAGGAATCCGTGCAATAATTCATTGTTGCTGTAGGACAAATAGCACAGAACGGCAATTTTTCGTCTATGCTAGACAGAATGATCAGAGACCGCATCGTGTGCGGCGTCAGATCGAAAAGTTTGCAAAAGCAACTTCTGGCGAAAAAGGACCTGTCGCTAAAGGAAGCACGGTCTCTCGCTATAGCTGCAGAAAGCGCCGAGCTTGATTCACGGAGCATAACCGGACAAGCTCAGGATGCTAACGTGCTCAATGTAACTCGACGGCGAAAACCAGAGAGAGAAAAGCCGAAGTTCAGGCCACAAAAGCAATGCCAGTGCTGCGGGAACCATGGCCACAAGACGGCAGCGTGTCGCTTTAACAGACGGCAATGTTTCAAATGCAGACAGTACGGTCATCTAGCGAGGATGTGCTCTTCATCGGACATTGTTAACAGAACCGGTAGCATGGAAGCGCAAACGCTGCAGGAATCGGAGGACAGTGACAGTAGTATATCGCAGATTTGGTCTCTCCGCACGAAGCAGACACTGCTACCGCCCATTCAGAAAACATTCACGTGGAACGGCGTCGACCTAAAAATGGACATTGATACCGGATCCCCAGTCTGCGTTATTTCAAAAGATATCTATGACAAGCATCGTAAGGAATGGCCTCCGCTTGCGAAATCGCCGATAAAGTAGTCGTGCTATCTCGGGAAGCTACCCGTGCTTGGGGTAATGAGCATGGACGTGTCTTATCAAGCAGCGACAGTTGAATGCACCTGGTGGTGTTAAACTGCAAAGGCCCCAGTCTTTGTGGCCAGGATCTATTGCAGAAACTGGATGACACGGGAACGGCTCTCCTTCACATCAAGGCGCAACCCAACAAGGTCAGCACAATTCCTCCAGCTGCCCCGCTACCGGCTTTGGCACTACTGACCAGTTACGCCGATCTTTTCACCGAGACCACGGGACTCCTGGAAGGCCCGCCAGCCCGAATTCATCTCAAGAGCGGATCGACTACGAAGTTTTTCAAGGCAAGGAAGGTTCCTTTTGCGTACAAAGCGAAAGTGTCGCAGGAGTTGGATAGGCTCGCGGAAGCGGGGATAATATCTCCAGTGCCATATTCGGAATGGGCCACGCCCATTGTTCCCGTCTTGAAAAAGGACTGCTAGGTGCGCATTTGCGGAGACTTTAAAGCTACACTAAATCCAGTGTGTGAGATTGAGCAATACCCGCTGCCAGTCATTGACGATATGTTTGCCAATTTAGCGGGAGGAGAACGGTTCAGTGTGCTAGATCTGCGGGATGCCTATAACCAGGTCACGCTAGACGAGGATTCGCGGAAACTAACCGTCATTAACACTCACAAAAGGCTCTGCTGCTACAATCGGCTACCATTCGGTATCTCGTCGGCGCCAGCAATCTACCAGAGGAAAATTGAATCGGTATTCCAAGGGTTAACCGGCGTGCAGGCCTACCTTGACGATGTACTGATAGCTGATAAGAGCCAAAATGAGGCCAACTTGAAAGCAGTGCTGCAGCGCTTCAGGGAACATGGTATTCAGCTGCGCTCTGATAAATGTCGCTTCGCCGAGCAAGCACTAACATCTTGGTCATCGCATTGACAAGAACGGGTTGCATCCAATTGAGAAGAACAACGATGCTATCAGACTAGCCCCTTCTCCGCGTAATGTTACAGAGTTGCGTGCTTTTCTTGGATTCATCACGTTCTACAATAAGTTTCTCCCTAATCTGTCCACATTACTTGCTCCTTTGTACAAGCTGCTGACGAAGAGAGCCAGGTGGATGTGGAGCGAAAAAGAGCAAGCTGCATTCGAGCTGGCGAAAAAGGCTCTTTGCGCAGCTTCTGTGTTAACGTATTTCAATCCGAAGCTCGAGCTACTTTTGGAATGCGACGCCTCTCCTCACGGGGTAGGAGCGGCACTGTTCCATCGCATAAATGGAGAAAACAGCCCCATTGGATTTCGGACGCGGACCTTGACTTCGGCTGAAACGAAGTATTCACAGATTGAGCGTGAAGCGTTAGCTCTTGTCTACGGTGTTTCCCGTTTCCGTGACTACCTACTTGGCAGGGAGTTCACCCTGGTCACGGATCACCGTCCTCTGCTTGGCCTTCTGAGAATGGATCGCCAGACCCCAGTAATGGCCGCCGCCAGAATACAAAGATGGGCGCTCTTACTGGGAGCGTACAAATACAAGCTGCTTTGCTAGTCCGGTAAAATGATGGTCAACGCGGACGTCCTAAGCCGTTTACCTCAAACCTTGCAGGAAACAGACTGCACCGGAAGGCGACGCAGAGTTTGTTCTCGCCATCGACCAGTGGGACCAGTCGGCCATCACCATAAATGAATTGCGGTCACTTACAGCAACGGACGAGGTGCTATCCCTTGTATGCAGGTACGTCCGTGAGGGTTGGCCGAACGCATGTTCAACCGGTAACTCTGAGATGATGGCTTTCTACAAAAAGCGGCAGGAGTTATCTGTTCAGGAGGGTCTCCTACTGTGTGTGTGTGTGGGGGGGGGGGGGGGGGGGAATCCGACTGTGCGGCCTGCCCGTGGCCCCCCCTGCCACCGGATACGGGCCGGTGTAGTTTCGGCTACTAGGCTTTGTTCCGGTGCAACGCACAGCGGTGGGTGGATGTTGCTAATCGTGGTAGATTCCCACAGTAAGTGGATCGAGGCAATTCCACTAGCGCGTGCAACGTCAAGCAGCACGGTAAACGCGCTGCGTACGCTCTTCAGCCAGTTCGGACTACCGCGCACTGTAGTAACGGATAATGCACGCTCTTTACGGGATCGGATTTCGCCACATTCATGGAAAGAAACGGCATTGCCCACATTCGTACACCGCCCTACCATCCTCAGAGCAATGGACTCGCAGAACGTGCAGTCAGGACGGTGAAGGATGGATTAAAGAAGATGCCGGGCGTGGATCTCTCAACCGCACTCGCGCGAGTTTTGTGTCGTTACAGGAATGCCCCGCGGCAGTCCGGCCTTTCACCTTCAGAAACACTGTTAGGTTATCGACTACGCACTCGACTTGACATGTGTTTTCCTCCCAGGAACAAAGCTGCGCAGCTGTGCAGAGCCGCTAAGAGAACTTCGGACGACGCCAGCTGGAGTTTCGCTCCGGGGGACCCAGTACTAGTCCGTAACTATGGAGTGGGTGACAAGTCGACTTCACCTTTCCGGGTGTCCACAACAGGCGCTCGACTAGTGACTGTCAAGACGGAACATGAGGTGGTGGTTCGTCGCCATGCTGATCAAGTCCGCAAACGCTACGACGAGGGCTCCACACACACAGGGACAAACAATCAAGCAGCAGCACCATCGGACCATCCGCTGGCTGAACACAACGTACCCACGTCAGCACCCGTTGACCCTGCACCCCAGGAGACGACGCTGCGCAGGTCAGCCCGGGTGAAGAAACCTGTGGATCGCTATGGCTATTAGGAAGAAGGGACGCTGCTGATAGCAGAAGCGATAAGCCACCAACTATGAACCCGTGCCGACACCGATCTTTCATTCTTTCTTTCCCTCTTTCCCTCGCCCCTCTGGCTATATAATACCCCTTGATCCGAAAATAAAGCGTCATTCTCCGGCCTGGCTACGCTGTCTGATGCATCGACCGGGAGCGGCTTGTCCACCGCTAACACCGTCCCAACAGCAGACATTTGGGCTAGTTGGTGTGAATTCATGGTGGAAAAAACAGCGCAAACTAAGACACTACAGCGCTTGTAGTGTCTCCCCTCTTTTCTGTGTTTTCTGTCTTTGCGCTGTTTTTTCCACCATACCAAAAACTGCTAAGGTCCACTTTAATAAAATAAATAGAAGCATGTACTCGCAATGCACATTCTGCCGATATTTGAGAAATCGTGACGGGAGTCTATAGCGTGCGCTACAGATTACTCGCCCTAAATCAGTAAGCTATTCCGTACCAAACGTAAGGACAAGGATTTGATGAAGGAAGTGGCCCAGCTGAAAACATGCAGCAAGGACGTTTTTCGACCAGAAGCAGTAAAGGCTCATGCGGGGTGATGGCATTTGCATGGAGCCTGGGAAGAAATTTTTTGCAAGAATGTTGCTGATTATATAAGCCATGGACAAAGCCAAGGCTCCGTTCATTTCAGATTATGCAAATGTGGTTTATTTGCCCGTAACTACAAGGCTGCTGCACTAACCTATGCGCCCCTGGTGAATTATCACGCTTCGCGGCAATTCTCCTCCGCCTTGCGTGACAAATACACCACGCATTCCATCAATCAGCTCTGGACATGTTATATCAGAAGCGCTTTTCTAGCATGGTGTGGTCTTTGCCATATTTTTAACACTCCTGCATGACATATGAGGCTGCTTACTGCTCCTATGATTGGGGTTTTCTCAGTAGCGTGTTTGAAGCCACTTAAATCAAACACGCAAACAGAGCAAAGCTTATTGACAAACAGGCCAAGCCTGCTCTGAAAACATCTATGCAAGGAGCCCGTGACACGAAGTGGTGTTTATTTCATCACACATGAACAAAGGTAATATATACAGCCCAGAAACTAGTCTTCGTGTTTTCTCAGTAGCACATAACAGCACTCTATCGGAACTTGGCTACCCCAGTGTCCATTTTTGCCTATGCAAAGTGCCGCTATGCACAGCATGTCAAGTTCTGTTCTTTTTACATAACTCGCTGCACTTTCTTTGTCATGAAAGGAATGGCCTTTGCCTGCAAGTAACCAGCCATGAAAAGCATTGCCACGCTTCAACGGCCATTTTATATTTATCGGTGCAGCGTTTAACTCTCGCTTTCAGCTATGGCTTCTGACAGCTCGTTCAATGCTCGCAGAGGTGCTGACATATATCAGTTTCCCCACCGCAAAACTTTTGCATAGAAAATTCGCATGCATTCCATTATCGCCTACCGTCGAGTGTCTGGATGGATACCGTGCCTCCGGAAAGCGAACAAACGCACTGGTAAAGAAGAACAAGAGCAGGAAAAGTCCGAAAAGAGCAGGCATTCAGCTGAACAAGCACGCGGTAATGAAAAAATGCTGAATGGCTTTATTCTCCTATCGGCACCCTTAATTTTCTTTTCCTCATTTTCGCTGTCGTATAATGCAACACAGCGCCTGGCGCAGTTCTCCTGGGAACATCATGACAGATGAATACAAATGGCGCTTTCAAGAAGGCGACCCTGGCGGCAGTTGTGGGCACTTGCGCAACGCGCTAGCCAGCAGCTGCCGCTGTAGTTCGGTCAATTATAAGTTATGGAAAACCACCTGACGTCGCGCAGCCTTGCTTTAACTGCACTCATTTGTGCATTTTTGGCCTTATTTTTATCTGTTCACTTGGCTTCTTTGAATTCACTGAAGCTGTTCCGAAAGCGGAGTTAAACTCCAACAGTCTGCTTACTCCGCGTTGTACACTAACGGCTTTAACCTGCTTCCATTGAATCTCAGTCTGTGCAATCGCCGACCTGCATCGTTATAAGAACTTCAAGCGTCGTTCCCGCCAGGCGCGTATTACCACAGGCAGGGAAAAGGCCTAGGCGAGTCCTCGGATGCCTTTGTTGTTTGAAAACTCGCGGGTAGAGATCAGAATGCACGGCTAGGGACAATGACGCCAGACCGTTACACCTCCCTCTTTTTTTGGATCATAAAGCGAACAAGGTTACAACGAATGAGGTCATATTTCTTTATTGTTTCGAAACTTTAACCGCCTACACTGCACATATAAACGGAGGCCCAAAAGGGCAAGCCACGCCACCAACCAATGCCGCTCCAGTTAGAAATAAACAGAGGGATACGCCGACGTCGTTTCTACTGCACATAAGCGCCAGCTATAAGCGAAAAGGCCTACCAATCACACTTACGAATAACTTCCGCTTACACCCTATCGTTCTATGAATGCCTCTCATCTGCAGCATGAGCTGCTCTCTAGTAGACTGCGCGGATTGAGTGTAATAAGTAGGTGGAGGAACATCGAGGAGAGGGCTTTAGTTGCCAACAACCAAAAAAAAGCAGGAGTAACAGCAGAAGTACTTTCAATGAAGTCTAA
Source organism: Amblyomma mixtum (assembly GCF_055824585.1). Taxonomy (NCBI): domain Eukaryota; kingdom Metazoa; phylum Arthropoda; class Arachnida; order Ixodida; family Ixodidae; genus Amblyomma; species Amblyomma mixtum. The sequence goes on along the minus strand of NC_143015.1, from coordinate 124,808,672 downwards.
GGGTTGCGTGGATAGCGCATGAATTACCACTGGGCTTGAAAGCAACGTAGGGATGGTAGGCATTACTGCGCAGTTCCAGCACTGTTCTCTTCTTTCCACAAGGCATCCTGCATTTACAGTGTTCACGCATTGGCATAATTGCAGTTCTAGACATTGCGACACATTTCCGGTGATTTGACAGCGTTCGCCTCCAGGAAGAAGTTACAGCTAAATCGACTAAAAAAAACAGTAATATACTTTATTTTTCTTGGCGTGCAAAGGCAGGAGAATATAAGCGCCACAATGTGCCTCCTTTCAGAGACTCAACTCTCATGATACTTTTCGGAGACCTGTCTGATAATTATTACTGCCACGATTATCGTTGAAAGTGTCCTCATGCATTTTGACTCGCATGACGGCTTCTCACACATATACGCCTTCTCTCTGGCTGATGTAATTCTACTAGGTGCTCTCATGGGAACAAGAATAGCGATGCCGCTTTGATGCTGCAAAAGCGGGTAAGCCATAACAGGCGCTGATGAAGGATCCCCGCGACGCTCTCTCCGTTATAGCACTTCTCATCAGTTCAGTTCAGTTTTTATTCCAGTCATAAGCGGAGTTAAAATGTATAATTAAGTGTAATTAACACTTAAGATCCCCGAAAGATGTATAATTGGGTATCGATATAGCCACGGGAATGGTGTGACGTCACATCCACCGGAAGTCGGCACGGCATAGTGTCCTCGGCTTTCGCCTCTCAACACTTTAGTTGCCAAAGTGTCCTCGGAATTTTTTTTCTCATGTTGCTATATGTAGCGGAGCGAAAATAGTGAATGTGTGTCTGTTCAAGTATGACAATAATACGTATATGAATGTCCGAATCCCGTAACTTGCGCACAGATAAATCACATAACAGTGTTCATGATGTCTTAACTGCACTGTGGAGAATGGTATTTTAACGTAGAGTAGCAAGGTGCCCCCTTTGCCAAAAGTAACCGAGCAACAGGTTTTTGGTTCTCAAACGCATAACGGAGCATTTACAGCAGCCCCAAAAACCGAACGGTGCCATAAAGCAAGGACAAGGTCTCACCTTTCTTTACACAGAATCAGAGCTAAAGGGCTGTCATGAGTGCTTCGCTACGCGGCTAAGAAACAGACCACCTGTGCCGGGTTACTTTCGGCAAAGACTGTGCCTTACATATACAATATGACTATGCCCCCGAGATTTGTATACAAGTAGCTTAATCACCCGGTATTGATGAATGACCCTTACATTCATGATGTGGTATACTGAAACTAATGGTCTTGCATTTTACTTGTTATTTACTTTCACGATACAGTGGAAATGCCATGAAGTAGTTTTGCCCTCCTTTTCCGACAGCCGGCATTGCTGAATGCAGTGGTTAGAGACATCAGCATGGATTCACGTGTCTCATTTACTATTCGCGCAGAATGGTTAAATGCAGGATTTAGTGCGAGGAACATCTGATTTCTTTCTTTATTGCTTTCTTCCTTTCTCTTTCTTTCTTTATTTCTGTCTTTCGTTTCCTTTCTTTTCTTTTTCGTTCTTTGTTTCTTTCTTTTCTCTTTTTTTTTCTCTTTTCAGTTTGCTGTTTCTTCTTTGCGAGTGGCGTTGCCACACTCAAGGCGGCAGCACACATCGTACTGCCGACTGCTGCGCGCCCTCGGCACCATTTCTAAGCTACAACGCAAGAAGGTGGACTGCCAGTTTGCATCTGTAATGAGCGGAGCACAGCGTTGCATCCATTTCGAGGACGAGCAAGGAAAGTAAACAAAGTCAACCTGAAAGCCTTCCTGTGTCACGAATGCCGATGGTCGTGGCCGACTGTACCGCTTTGGAAGTCTTCACTCCAGAGTTCTCGCTCAACTTAAACATGCCCCAGTTCACGACGCACAAGGAGCCTTATTTAACGTACATTTTGTTTTATTCAAAAGTGTTATCTTCGTTCAGGTTTGAAGTAACCAAATTACAAGCGCCGCGACAGCGATGAAACGCTATTTGGTACGAGTGCTTGTTAGATTGTGCCTATTGTGGCACCGCTAACAGTCGCCCTCCCTTTGGTAGAGCCTTTTTATTTGACTCCAAATTTCACGACAAAAAAAGGCGCCTTCCGGTACTCATACACTTTGACATAAATTCTTAAAATGGTGCTGGAAAGCTTTGTCCATAGAAATATTTGTAGGCCGTGTTTTCTGCCGAAGCCTAACCAGCCTGCTAGTACACTGGAAACATACCCAATAATTCTGGACGAAAGCATTCTTGAGCAGGAAACCCTTTCCGAACGCGTTTTTTTTTCGTATACTGTAAGATTTCGTAAGATTTCAACTAGAGTAACAACTAGAGTAACAAGGCATTGCCATCCGCATAAATTATCTCCTTTGTTTGCCCCCACCAATAACTTTAAATATTCTTTCTTTCCTCGAACTATAGCAGAATGGAACAACCTACCCTCTCATGTGTTTGTATCTGAAAATGTGCTTTCCGCCATTGAACAAGTACTTGACCGTTAACTATTGTCTGTTGCTTGTTGCGACTTGTTTTATTTTCATGCTCGGTATCGCTTCTACTGAATTCTGGTGTTGGCGTCGTCTTCTGCTGGTCGTCGGAGTTCTCTGTATGTTTATCCCACTCCTGCTTGGGCCTTAACGGCCTGCAGTATTGTATAAACAAATAAAAATAAAAATAGATGTTCTGAGGGCAGTCTTGCTGTTTTTTTTTTATTAACGCTCCGGATATACCCTCTCTTGTCCCTGTTGCTGCGCTGTTTTCTTCAAGATCAAGCAGTTACAACACAATTTCTCTCTTTTGACGCAGCTAGGTTACCTTGAAGACCTCAGAAACAGTCTGGAGACCGCGCCTATAGATCCCTTCGCGCTACAAAGAGTAGAGCGTTGACAATGTTCCCGTCGAAGTAGCATGCAATAAACCCCACAGATCTACGAAGGTAGAGTAAGGTTGTGCATTGCCTATCGTTGAACTACAACAAGAGGCCGCCACATAAAGGGGCCGCCAGGAGGCAGACACCACGCTTTGAGAGTCTCTATAAAAGGTGCAGTTCGTTCGACGCCACCGTGTACTCTTCGCAATCCTCTCTTCTTCCTCTTTGGCGTTGAACCTCCAAACCTCCCTCTCTGTTTCTTTCTAGCCGATTCAATCCGAGCGACCGCGTGCAAGCTGTCTCCAGGAACATCAATTTCCTGCAGGTGTTCCCGAGTGTCCAATTTCATTCTGGGATGGATGAAAGCGTCCAATGCAAACACAAACGGCGAAAACATGACGCCAAAAACGAGAATGCGTCGTCATCTTGAAAAGGAGTTTGCTCTACCTCAGAACATTTTCAAGAGACTCGTCGTACTGCCAAGAGGCTTCTAGGTTTTTAAACTCCTACGCGCAAAAAGAAGCTGATGTCAGAGAAAAAGAAGAGGTAGTAGGTCAGTATACGACAGAACACGGCGTTCGTAAGCAATACATTGAGCGTCTTCTGGATTTTATTTTCATGAGGATGGCGAAGTCGCCTGGTTTTTGCAGAAGAGTGGAGATACCGGTAAGCAATTTTCCAATCTCATCTTGAGATATGAAAGAACTAACCTCCAGCAAGTCTACACCGTCGCAGCCTTCCAGCGCCCACGAGGAAGTCAGTCGACATTTCCTCCTCCTTCAGCTTATCTCATCTGTCAACATACGGCCTCCGGGTCTAATGAAAGCACTCCACTTCCTGTCCTGAGCTATTAGCTAGAAATTTCCACGAAAACCCCGATGGGAAGCAAGCTTTGAAAGCGTATGAGGTGACGTCGAACGTGGGGAAGAGTGTCCTGTAATGGAGAATTCTGGCAAGAAAGTTCGCATTACACTTTGCGGGAAAACGGAGCCCTTTCTAGTTACTCGAAGATGTGCTCCTCTCACACTTCCTGTGCGGAACTGCCTTTTTGTCTAGGCGGATAACCGTAAATCTTGAATAAAGTTACCATGCAAACGGCAAATACTTAAGCGTTCGCCTGAAAGACAGCAGAACCGTTATTCCAGAAAATGCACGAGGAGTAAACACATAAATGTAAGAGAGGATCGCACAGGTGGAAAACTCACGGCATATTAGAATGATCTGATTACCCGCCACGGAGCTGGAGCCCTAATTGCACCCATCCAAGATTCCCAGGGACAAACTAGGCAAACCAAGGAGTAATGTCTGCATATTACTACCTCACGAAATCGGGAAATCCGGAGAATTGGTCCAGCTTCCTTCAGCCATTTCAGGATCCTTGATCTCCCGCGATGTGTCACAAAATCCCTCACGTGGCACTTTATCCTTGCTGTTCTCTCTATTACGTCTTGCGGTTGTTTCTCGCCTTGTGTGCTTGAGTGGAACCAAACCATTGAAACCGTCGGTGACACTACATTGAGCAGCATACTTACTATGAATGTAGAGAATGGCCAATTCCGCACAGACGGGTACGTAGGCAGAGCCAAGCCGAATTGCGTGGTTGGGTAATTGCGTGGTAGGAATCTCTGATGCTTCCGCATTGTACTCTTAACGGTAGATGGGGCGTTATGAGATGTTGAACGAAAGAACACTGTCCCTATCTGCGAAGTGACACGCAAAGAGGGAACCATTAAATCTATCGCTTCATGCCCTCAAGGCGCAGCTTACATGTCCCCTCATGTTTTGTTATTCACGGACGGAAACGTCGTGAAACGAAGGAACATAATGTATGCGAGACTAGCTGATGGCATACGCTGGAACATGTGACACGACAATTTCAATACTCCGGTAAACGAAAAACATTTAAGATTCCTTATTAACATTTCTTTGGTCTCCGTGACGGCGGTGCTGCACTTCAGGTTCCACGGCTCCAAAGACGGAGTCTTGCAAGCGCTGGCGCTGCGCCTATGTCCAAGCGGAGGGATATTGGTGGTACTGTTATACATCGTTAGCTGTTTTCAGCTCCTTCCTTTAAAAAAATTATGGACTCTCTCGCAATCTAGAGCAGATGAAAGCATGAAATTCACCGCACGAAAGGCGTACCGTGTTCTAGGACGGCTGATAGATATTGACAGCCGCCCACGAGTCTTGGGAAGCGTTGCTCATTAGCCAATTTTCTGTCATTTAGCTTTTATTCACGAGCGACAGCGTGCCCGGCTTTCTTTGGAACTTTTTGTGTATGGTGACCCGCGCGACCAGCGCTCACCACGTTCCGAAAAGGGGAAGAACGCTGGCTACCAGCATCAGTGTCTCAGTGGTTAGGGCGCTCGACTACGGAACCGGAGTTCCTGGGTTCGATCCCGGCCGCGGCGGCCGCGTTTCAAAGGAGGCGGACCGCAAAGGCGCCCGCGTTCTGCACGATGGCAGTTGATGTTAAAGATCCCCAGGTGGTCAAAATTACCCCGGAGCCCTCCACTACGGCACCTGTTTATCTCTTTTTTCTTTCACTCCCGCCCCCTACCGAGAGAGAGAGGGAGAAAACTTTTACTCAAAAGAGATTAATACGCAGGAGCCGGGAGGCCGGGGCTTCTAGTCCAGGGCTCCGCTTGCTGGTCCACGTTGCTGGTCCGGGCTTGCTGGTCCATGTTGTCACTGGTCAGGGCCTCCTCCAATTTTTCGTGTGTCGGGTGTGGCACTATTAACTGTCTCCCAGCGAGATGTGAGACAATTACTGCGCCTTTTTCCTTTTCTCAAAAACCGCTTTTCAGTGTTTCCTTCATGTACCAAAACAAATTCAATTGTGCCCCGCGGGCTCGGGCTCTTGAGAGACAACACGGCTCCCGACCCGGTGTATATTATGTAGACGTAGCAGGGCCATCGCCCACGGGATTTTACACGGCCGCTGTCGTTCACCAGGAAATGCACGTTGATGGACTCTCCTTTCGAGCCCCGAATTCAATGCGAGCCGAGGAGGTAACGATAGCGCTTGCTGCCACCCACGCCAATTCGAGAATAATCATCACGGACTCCCGAAAAGCATGTGATGATTCCTTGGCAGGGGAGATCTCCCCCTTAGCTGCTTGTATTCTACGACGGACTGCCACTGATCCAACACCGAAAAGAATCATTTGGGCTCCTGGCCACCAGGGCTTACGAGGTAATGAGGCCGCTGACGCGGCTGCCCGAGCGCTTACTCACCGGGCTCCTCATCCCAGCTCTTCTGGCTCGGAGACTAACCAGCCGCTGCTGCGATTCAAGGAAATTATAACCCATTATAGCGACATCCACCGCCTTTTCCCGGCCCCTGCAAAGGGGCTGAGTAAGACGGAGGAGCGAACTTTAAGGCGCCTGCAGACAGGTACTCTACTCTGTCCTGCAATCTTAAAACATTACGATCCTAACACGGATGGGTGATGCCCACACTGTGGGTAGACCTGTGATATCTTCCACATGGTGTTGGCATGTACTCAAAATCCCCACCTCCCCCCTTCCCCTACCCCTTCCAGAGAGGCATGGGAGACTGCCCTCCTCAACTGCTCCTCGCTTGAGTCCCAAAGGTTTCTGGTGAAACGGGCGAGAGATGGGGCCTCGTCATGCGGTGTCCCGGACTAGGGACGCCGACCATGTAGCCGGGCCACTCTGTGGCTCCAAAACTCTATTTTACAAAATAAAAGTTTTCACCACCACCACCACCAAGTCCGTTTCCCATGCGGAGGCGGCCCATACGATTTCGATAGAGTAAATATCGGTCATCGGTCTGTTGATCACCTCGGCTGCCGCATGGGCCCGCTTGCCAGAGAAGATATTGAGAGAAGTTCACCCGAGCGAGCGCCGGCGATGCTCAAGGGTGACAAATGGTAACGCTCAAAGCAGGGCAAAGTGACCGCGAAGTTCGGTCGCAGAAAAAGAAAATGATGGTACTCAAGGTAACAGCCGCAAAACGAAATCGTTCTGTGCATTTTCAACAACTGTTGTTTAAATATTCACAAGTAGCCTATGACCAATTGTTGAAATAACGAAACTAAGCGGGCGATCTGAATGTGGGCTTTGGGGGTAGAAAATCAAAAAAGCGGTGCTTATGGCGATAGCATGGAAAGGAAAGTGTCATTTCACGAGCATTCTGTTTATAATGTTCCAACAAGATGGCGACAAATATGTAACTGAAATTATTTTTGAGGTGCGTGTTTCTAGGCCTCTTTTTCCTTTTGGTATTCGCAGAGTACTATAGGCCACAAACGTCCACCGGGTGCGTGTTTTTAGAAGAAAAACGCTTGTAGCACTGCCATGGGAGCGAGCTTTATGGTAATGTCAACAACTAGTGAAGCTATACACGATCCCACACGCCTTCAGACCATTCAGGCGATGGGCATGCGTGGCTCTGTCGCAATAAAGGTTCTTTTGACATATCCTCATCCGCTAAGCTTGTCCGCCACATGCTCAAAACATGAATTAGCTTAGTAGAATAAAACAGGGCCTAAACCTATCTCTTTCGCAATCGCTTTCAGGGGCACAGTATGCCGCCCAAGCTCACGGGTAGATTTCAATCACTAAAATTATCTAATGGTTACGGTTGGCCAAGGAACCAAATTCCCACTTCCAAGCATGAGAAACTCCAGCAGTTATGCACATTTTACCGGAGTTTTCAAACTCCTCTATTTACCAACCTCAAGACCTTCGGTGCCGCTTTTAAAAGCATCATCTCATTGCTAATTGCATCAAGGTATTGTGCTTTGCAGTGGGAATATGTCTCCGTTGCGAAGAGTAAGCATTCCCTATATTTAGTGACCAAAATCTACTCCGGGATTTTGGCGGCACACCCTGGCCCTAAAAGGGAGTGCGATAAAGTACAGCTAGCTCTCTTTTCTCTCCCGTGTGGACTTGCACGAACCAGTGTTCTGATATGAAAAAGATTGCCGGTTCATTTATCTCTCCTTTCCCGTAGGCACTCTCTACATTTGAGCGCTTCATCTCAGCCTAATGAACAGCTCGTCGTCATCACCCCCCAGCAATCTACAACATGGAAAGCATAAGGAAGCTATTTTTTCTTTTTTTTTTAATTTTGGTGTAGAACGGAAAAGTACCCCCGCAATCACTTTATTTCCGAAAAATAATTGAATAACAATCAATATGTATAGACTACAATGCAGTAGAATGTCATATTTATGGAGTAGAATGTCATAGTTTTCGTACTTTTGGGTTTCTTGGACCTGTGCAAGTGAAATAATTCGTAAGGATCTTAAGGTGGTTGCATTAGGGCAGCGCAAGTCTCATTCTCAGATGAAAAAAGCATAGCCCAAGGACTCCGCAATTCTAAGGGCACGCTACTATACCCTGTCAACAACATGAGGCGACTGCCCTCCATTGACACGACTGCGCCTCCCCAAAGGGAAGGAATTTTAAGCATGCAATAGTCTGAGGCAGGGAGGAACGCATGACATTCAAGATCCATACGACTAAAACAAATAAGCCTCGTTATTAGTAAAAAAAAAATCTCTGCCTCTCCCGTAACCGAGAGTAGAGTAAGCATGAAATGTTTACGGGCCCAATGTCATCTCGGTGGACACCCGAACCGCACCGTACAGGAAGGGAGGAACGCCACCACCCGTTCAGCGCAATGCCTTGCCATTTGAACGCAAGGTTTTTTGAGGAAAGGAAATGGCGCAGTAATTCTCTGCCATCTCAGTGGACACCCGAACCGCACCGTAAAGGAAGGGAGGAACGCCACCACCCGTTCGGCGCGATGCCTTGCCCTTTGAACGCAGCGTTTCTCCCCCGGATCACGTATGACAACGAAGTGTAACGTGGCATTTATGTGCTTTTTGCACGTGTTATTAGAAATCGGAAATTATAATTCCGTGCATTATCAAACCCACAGCTCCACTGATATCTTGATAAACATTGAGAAGGCACTGGCAGCAGTTATTTTTTGTCTCATTTGGAGACCAACCGGCGCTTGCATGCCGGTCGCGTAGGAGGGCTTAGAGAGTCTCGTTAAATCTCGTTAAGTCTCGTACGGTGCCCGGATGTTCTCGTTTCAGAGCCCGGATGACTGGAATTCAGTGCCCGGATGAGTGGATTTCAGTGCCCGGATGAGTGGATTTCAGTGCCCGGATGAGTGGATTTCAGTGCCCGGATGACTGGAATTCAGTGCCCGGATGAGTGGATTTCAGTGCCCGGATGAGTGGATTTCAGTGCCCGGATGATGGCTCTCGGTCTCGGCGTGACGTCACTACGCTGCCGACAACGGGAGCTAAAAGCATTTCATGCTTAAAACTCCATTATTAATGGGAGCACACAAATAGCATTCAGCCGTTCATTAATAGACAAGCATGAGCTATAAGATCTTTTCTTAAGAGCGATTTTTTCTTAAAGATTTTCGTCTGGGCAGGTGTTACGCATAGAAACGTCATTCTTTTGTGCAAACTACCTTTTACTGTAGATCTCTCAAGTTGAGTACCTGACATGGCTCACGTTATGACCGTAAGCGACTGTCTCGTGTCACTATTACTTCGCAGACTTGAATTATAACACATAAGGTGCACTCGCCTTTTGTTTTGCCTGTTTCCTTTCCTTGTTTATGCACGTCCCAGAACCATGCCATTATCGCACACTAAAAGATAATATCAGATGTAATGAAGAAAGTATATAGACGCCCATGGCGAGTCCGCAAAGGTAAAGCAACACACTTGGATCAAACAACCAGTGCTGTCAGCGCGAAAGCAATCCCGTGTCATTTCATTAGTGGCTCCCACGATGAAGCGGCCTTCGTGCACGGCCTTCTCGTTCGCTGAGGCGCAGAAATGCTGTTTGCATAAGGAGGATTAGTATGCGCGCCATCAGGGGCCGTTATGGACGCCACGATATTACGTTGGTCAGAGGAGCAGGGAAAGGAGACGACCTGAGAAAAAGGGTCAGAGGGACGTCACAGCTCTCCTGCAGAAAACCGGGAAAGGGGGGGGGGAGCTGTAATTTCTCTCTCTGTGCCGTGCAGTTATGCAAAAACAGAACCTGGCACCAAGCAAACCGAAAGACAAGAAATGCCACTCTCTCGGCACGCAAGAACTGCTGCCGATGAACCGGCGCATTTGCTGCACCACTGATGACGATCACGATTCGTCGGCGCACGTGAGCATGAGCCAATCACGAGCCGCTCTAGCGTGAGGATATTTCTACGAATCCTGCCCCTCTTGCAATGACAGCTGGCGCTTCCTCAGGGCTGCATCGTACTCAGGGTGCGGAAGTAGCGGGTGGGCGCTAGATCCTCTCCCCGCTCGTCCCGTCCTCTCACCTAATCAGCTTTCGCGAGACACCTTCGCTGGAGCCATGCGGGTGCGTAATTGTCGTCGCTGTGCGCTTTGCATGGTCGTGGCTGACGAAGCGGGCTTCAGCGGCACCGCAGCTATTCCATGCGAATATATAAGGGTGAGAATTCGAACGCATGGTTAAATTGTTTTGTTAAGTTTAACGACTGACATAGATACAGGCTATGAGGGATGCCGTAGTGGGGGGCTCAGAATAATTTTAACCGCCCGGGGTTCTTTAACGTGCGCTGACATCGTACAGTGCACTGGCCTCTAGCATTTCGCCTCCATCGAACTGTGACTGCTTGTTTCGGGTCGGCAGCTGAGTACCAACACCACTGAGCCACCCCAGCGGCTTGAATTCGAGCGTAAATATATACAGGGTATCCCAGCTAACATGGACCAAGATTTAAAAAGAAATCTAAGCATTCTTCATAACTGGAATTGCGTGGATGTTGTTCGCGTTTATCTAAAGTTAGAGTACCATTTGTTTCCTCGACCTACTTGAATAATTAGTCGAGATAAATTAATTTACTTTTTGAAATGTTCAGGCGCCAATAGGAAAGTTGTGGAGCTACACAAATATTGTCCAACCAAGGAACTTCCAACGAGATTGACTTAGCGTGTTCGTTTTTAATATGAAAAAATGAAAGCCCGTGGAGTTTAAAAAATACCACATGACAGCGCCCTTCATGCGTCTGAACGCGCCGCTATTACAGCGCCTTCATCCGTGCTTTGTAAAAACGTCGTCCACGCCGTGCCTTCTCTTCGCTTACGAGAAAGGGCTTCAACCTTTGCTTGGCCATGACATGACCGGCAGCGGCTCCGAAAAAGCGCTTCGTCAGCAGCCGCTCGCCGATGTCGCGGCAAAGCATAATTACCGCCGCAGAAACGGGAGCCGCGCTTTCTTTCAATTGCCGCCCGAACCTACTGGCGCTGATCTTGGAACCATGCGATACGCGAAGCTCTGTCGTGGGCAGCACGAAAGGAGCGAAGCGAGTGATTTTTTTGTCACAAAGCACGAATGGGGGCGCTGTAATTGCGCCGCATTCGGGCGCATGGAGTGCGCTGTCACGTGGTATGTTTTAAACTCCGCGGGCTTTAATTTTTCCTAAATAAAAACGACCATGCTAAGTCGACCTCGTTGGAAGTGCCCGGGTTGGACAATATTTGTGGAGCTGCACAACTGTCCTAGTGACACCTCCTGAACGTTTCAAGCTATATTTAAAAAGTTAATTCACTTATCTCGACTAATTATTCAAGTAGATCGAGCAAAAAAAATGTAACTTTATATAAACCCTAACAACATGCATGAAATTTCAGTTCTGAAGACCGCTTAGGTTTTTTTGAAATCGCGGTCCAAGTTAGCTGGGACACCCAGTATAAAGGCATGCGAGTATAAACAGTCTAACAGGTAGCAACATGTGTAATTTGAAACAAAAGCTCAAATTTCTTGTGCGATAGCAATTACTGCTCTCTTCTTTTAACACAATGCCAGAGGAAAACCTGTCCTTCTTTGCAAGAGACCTAACGAATATGTATAGTGATATTTATTTGGGTAGCTTCGTTTATCAACATCTACACACCGGTACTCATGGCTGCGCTGTTAAGAGGGGCTATAAAATGCCAGTGAAGGCCGCCTATCCATATAAGGTAAGCGCACAGGATGTAAGCTGTGCTTCCTGTAATGATGTCGCAATGCTTCCAGTCGCTTCCCTCCAAATGGCATCCAGAAGACAATATATTTCCCCTACCATAGCCTCGAGCGCGTATGTCTTGCTAATTCACTCAAATGATGATTTGCAATGCGTGATCGATGATATAGACAGGCAAGGCAGAACGAAGGGCAAAAAACTGGCTAGCGGTTTAGCATTTCTAAGCACGATATATTACGTGAAAGCGCAGTTTTTTTTTATTGCGAAAGAAATTCCAGTTGCACTTTCAGCCCGTCGCGTAGCGAGGCCGGTAGCTACCATATTAGCATATTGGATTGGATTGGATTGCATTGTATTGTGTTGGATTCAATTGTATTGGATTGTATAACCGATGCATCACCACAAGTCTAACCACAAGCACCACCACCAGCTACACTACCAACTGAACCATGGCGTAGCTACGGATATTGCTTTCGCAATTACCGGGCTTAACCAGGCTAAGCCACAGCCATTTTTTCAAGTCGACACCACAGCCATGTATCTGAAAGCGCGATCGGGGGGCCCACTGACCAAGGGAGCCCGTTATGCGCATCTTCAACATTTACACCGCCAATGCGTATTTATTCATTGCACGCCGGCGGCCAATCCTTCGGTGCAGCATTTCTGCAGCAGTGTTGTCAACGCCAAAGTCTGCTGCTCTAGTGCCGTGTTTCTCTACAACATTGCCCACGCCAACGCATGCAGCGCACACCTCTCTTTCACTACCACCACATATCTGAAAGCGCGAATATTATTTTGATAGTAGTATTACTGATGAAGAAGGCCGACCGGGATTTGTACCAGCGCCTTCGCGAGCAGACGAGCTTGGCTTCCCGATCGGACTATCACCCCAGCGCCTCACGCTATTTCTTGTAGTTGGTACATGGCGCTTTCTAGCCACTCAACCGTTGTCTTCTGCATTTTTCTACTGTCGATCTGCGCATCAAAGACATGACAAAAGTGCAGTTACTGCCGCACACGTGGAAAGGAGCCGGACGCAGGTGCAAGGCCCACCTATGTTATCGGCGGCTGCTTTACTGGTCCGCACGCGAAGGTGTCAAGTCGGGCGAAGCAAGCGTACGCGCCGCTGATGCCGATGAAGAATGAGCGAATGTTACTGCGCGCCAACCGCAAAAGCGACAATGATGCCGAACACGTTGTGCAGAGAAGGAGCTGTGCGCGGCCGCTGCTCGAAGCTGGAAAGCAGCCAGTGACCCCATGCGCGTTGCCATGCTCGAAGAACAGAAGTCCGCGAGCGCGCTGGCTAATCAAGCAGCAAAAGGATTTGCTTCTGCTGTCTATGAGCCAACCTTGAATGAGCTGTGCCTTTCCAGCAAGAGAAGTGGGTGGCGACGGATGGCTTAGTGGCTTAGGCGTCGGCCTTGGCAGCGGGAGGTCGTTGTGTTGAAATCCACAAAAACCCACTCCAGAGTATCACAGTAGTCCTGGGAAAACCCGGATTCACCACTGGTTGTCTGAAAGAATATTAATGTGAAAAATTCGTGGCTGTCACACTACAGCTAGCGCTCAAGCGATCGCGTTCCACATTCGCAACCACTGTGTGATTTTTTAAGTGTAGAATGGTAAGAAAGGAAGCAATAAATTACAAATATAGCCATTCTAGTTTTTATTACCTCTGCCTGTTTTACTAACGCGTGCTTTAGGCACGTTTTAGTAGATAACGGGCCTTGTTGGCATTTATAGCCGACACCGGCCTGCATATGTACATATAACTTTCTTATACCTAAGGGAATATTTGCGCAAAAAACAAAAATCTGCGATAACTGTCATCATTATCGGCAGCACTACATGGACTGCAAAAGTAAAGCCTCTTCAATATCTCTGTATTGGCAAAAAAAAAACATCCTCTTTATTTCCATTCTTTTTTAGTTCCGCTCCTTTGAGCATCGCTGTTCGTGCCTTTATCGAACGCTCGGTCAGCTTTCATTGCATCCCAAACTCTTTGTTCAAGTCTAGCGCGTCTGCTGTTCACGTACTCTGGTTACTGAATGGTCGTCTTTCAATATTGTTTTTCTCCCGTCTTTGAGCTCCCATTGCCTTTGTCGCATTTGCGTTCCGTTCTGTATCTGGGAAGTCTCTCTTTTTTCTTTGTCTCACTCGATTATTTTTCTTCATTGGTTGGTTGCCGGCAGGCCGAATGTGAAGAGATAGACATATTCATCAAGGAATGAATTTGAGCTTGCTTCCCCGGTAGCATGTTATGATTGGTGTATTCCATTTTTAGGCATCCTAATTTCGATACCGGTGTGGGTGCGTACTTTATGACGTTCTATTTCAATTCCAGCTTAATTTATTGTACCTCCTCGATTAGAAAAAAATCATCTACCAAAGAGAAGCACATTTAACTCCTACATCATGGAAGTCATCAAGACACAAGCAGGTAAAATAAATTTCACCATATAACGCAAATACCGGTTTATGGTGTTTAACGTGCCAATGCGACTCAGGCTATGGAGACATCGTAGTGAAGGGTTCCGGAAATTTCGACCACCCGGAGTTATTTAACGTGCACTGATATCGCACAGTACACGAGCCTCTAGAATTTCGCCTCCATCGGAATTTGACAGCCGCGGCCGAGATCGAACCCGCGTCTCTCGGGTCAGCAGCCGAGTGTCATCATCACTGAGCCAACGCGGCGCCTATAATGCAAATACCAAGCTTACATTTTTGGTTATTTCTTATCATATACAACTAAAAATCAGTTCGCCTACGTTCATTGATTGTTGAATGTAAATATGAGCCACTTCTGTCTTACTTCAGCGAAGACGTTACCACTTTCGAACTTCGTTTATGCCCATATTTTTGTAATGCAAGGTTAGCTGGTCAGCAGTGTCTACTGCACTATATAAGAATGAATGAATGAATGAATGAATGAATGACTGAATCCCCCGCCGCGGTGGCTCAGTGGTTACGGCGCTCGGCTACTCGCCCGAAAGAAGCGGGTTCGATCCCGGCCGCGGCGGCCGAATTTCGATGAAGGCGAAATTCTACAGGAAAGTGTGCTGTGCGATGCCAGTGTACGTTAAAGAACCCCAGGTGGTAGAAATTTCCGGAGCCCTTCACTATGCCGTCCCTCATAGCCTGAGTTGCTTTGGGACGTTGAACCCCAATAAACCAAACCAAACCAAACCAAACCAAACCAAACCAAACCAAACCAATGAATGAATGAATGAATGAATGAATGAATGAATGAATGAATGAATGAATGAATGAATGAATGAATGAATGAATGAATGAATGAATGAATGAACTTTACGCATTGTTTATATTTTGCCGTCGTTCATCCTTCCACATCCTGCCCACCCATATCTACAGGCCATATCTAAAACCTCTACAAGGGCATCAAGTATCGGGGCCACCAACAAGGCCACCTTTTGATCTCTTCATTGCTGGTTGCCCCTAGTAGTTCTTTAGAGCACAGCGGCAGCGGTAGACCAAAGGACGCGATGGCAGCCTTGTTTTACGTCTGTTTGGTTCGAGCCGTGTTTTTCCACTTCTGTACTGTGGACCCAAAGAGTGCCATTTCTTTACCGCCTCGTTTCGCTGTTCTGGCAGTCGCTGCTCCTCTCTTTGAGGCGTTTTCCAGTGGCAGGCTTCAATAGGAGTCTCTGCATTACTGCATTGTTTTCTTGCCCAAAAGACCTAGCCTATTGGAGTGGCACCCATCAACTGTCATTTCGCTCTTGTGACCCTCAGGGCAATTTTTGTAATAGTTTTTCCTCTTTTTCTCGTGGATAGAAGCAACGAAAACAAAACCACGAACAACCCCAACATGCTCGGTATGTACTTCTGAAGGTTTTTTTTTATTATTCTGCACACGTAAAGACCCCTCGCTAAATTTTCTCTCATCTCAGACTTTTTTTCTGGTCGAGCCTTCGATGCCAAAACAAGTTAAACGTCAAAGGCATTCTTCGTCCGCTTTTCTGCCCCAAAACAAGTGTTCGAAGAGAAGGCCAAGATATTTTCGGCGCCGTCTTTGTTTGCTTTAGCAAAAAAACAAAAAAAAAACACTGGAACCCTCTTCAAAGCAAAGGTCGATCTAAGTGGCTCTGGAAGCTTTTTGATCTCTGAAGCTGCAGAATGCTCATCTTGCCTGTGGGGCTTCACACCCCTAGCGTGGTTTTCTTTTTCCTCTACTTACTTCCCTTTAGCTTCCGTATTTATTTTTGTTTTGCTTTTTTCTCATTCCTGCATTCTCTTCTTTCTTTATCTTGATATTATTGGGAAGCGTTGAGACGACCGTCTCTTTTTTGCGCCGCATTGGGTCCGGCACCAACTTTTCTCGGAAAGTACCAACTGGTACTTATCCAAGAACCATTAGGAGTACTCATTATTAGATTTCATCAGCGACACCATTTTCTGCAACACTGGTTCTTCTTTTTCTACGCACTACTCCAGCCGCCTAAGCTTAACGGAACACGTAAATCATAAAAAAAAACAAATAAGAATTTTTTCATGAACGCAGTGCGCCGCCTGCATAAGACCTTGCACACTTTTTCCCCTATTTTCGTGAAGTACTCCCGATAGCACTTCGAAAACCCTTTTTCAAGCCAACTGTGGCGGCTTTCGGTATTTCATGGATGTCTATAGATGTTTATGGAAGTGCACGAAAATTATTTGAGAAAAAGTTGATCAGTTTGATGATTATGCATTAATCTCACAAAAAAGAGCTATTAAGTATTTCTCGCCCTGATATATATCTGCGTTGGCGTTAGGGTGCAATTTACAACTTATATTTGTTACAGCTGGCTTTCGACAAAGAAGCCATGGTGTTCGTTTTAGCGCATTTCCTTAGGATTCGCTTGCGTTCCTTCTGCAACAATAGCACAATAGCACAAGCAACGGACAGCCCGTTCCGTCAAAGTAGAAGTTTTCCAATTTTTTTTTTTCACAGACATGTTTATTATACCGTATTGCTTCCAGTACGGATCTGTTGAACGCTGATGCCATTGCTGAACAGTGACCTTCGTTGTTAGAGATAAATCTCCGTGATTCTGTACGCACCAGCACTTTGTTTGGAATTTGCGTCTGACGTCAAGTGTGAGCGCTTAGACGTGACGGCAGGATAAGTTCACACAATTTTAGAGTGCACGTATTTCGGCCAATGGTTCGCCGGAAGACTAAGTATCGTAAGATGAATGAAGTCTATCAACAAAAAAAAAAAACGCGGTTGTATCTGGAAATGTAAAGTTACGTCAGTAGGCAAGAGTGCCAATGGTTCGCTGGAAGACTAAGTATCATAAGATGAATGAAGTCTATCAACCAAAAAAAAAACTCATTTGTATCTGGAAATGTAAAGTTACGTCAGTAGGCAAGAGTGCCAATGGTTCGCTGGAAGACTAAGTATCGTAAGATGAATGAAGTCTATCAACCAAAAAAAAAAACGCAGTTGCATCTGGAAATGTAAAGTTACGTCAGTAGGCAAGAGTGCCAATGGTTCGCTGGAAGACTAAGTATCGTAAGATGAATGAAGTCTATCAACAAAAAAAACGCGGTTGTATCTGGAAATGTAAAGTTACGTCAGTAGGCAAGAGTGCCAATGGTTTGCTGGAAGACTAAGTATCATAAGATGAATGAAGTCTATCAACCAAAAAAAAACGCAGTTGCATCTGGAAATGTAAAGTTACGTCAGTAGGCAAGAGTGCCAATGGTTCGCTGGAAGACTAAGTATCATAATATGAATCAAGTCTATCAACCAAAAAAAAACGCAGTTGTATCTGGAAATGTAAAGTTACGTCAGTAGGCAAGAGTGCCAATGGTTCGCTGGAAGACTAAGTATCATAAGGTGAATGAAGTCTATCAACCAAAAAAAAAACGCAGTTGTATCCGGAAATGTAAAGTTACGTCAGTACGCAAGAGAAAAAAATGCCTGTAACGCTGTGAAAGTCCTTTCTCTTTTGAAACAGAATGTCCGATTTCCGTCGCACCCGTTTAACTCTGCGCCTCAAGCCAGCAGTTTCTTAACAGAGTCAACCGTACAAGCAAAGCAACTTCCCTTCTTTGATATCAATAGTAAAAGTGTCTGTATGGCAGAAAAGGATGGAGAACGGTGGAGAACGACTTTATATCGTATTTTCAGCATGGTTCTATGAAAAGGCGGCCTGTTACAACGCGCCTTCATGTCGGCGTTCCAACTCGGTCTTCCACTTCTGTTTCTGTTTCTATTTTCCTCGATGTCCTTTCAGCTGATGCCACTGAATTCACTGCTTGTTTTCTCGGCCTGCGTTCGAATTCCGCTGGGCTAGAACGCCCTGAATTCCGCCGTCTGAGCTACTGGTGGTGCAGCAAAAAAAAAGTAAGCGTTTGATTACGCATGCGTCAACTTCATCCTTTTCAATTATCTCACATGTTTCTGTCGCAGATTTGGTATGCGTGCGTTTTTTATATATATCAGAGTTACTTTATAGACTCCCGTTTAGTTTTGTTATTTGTCGCTGTAATCTTGACACGCGCGTTGCTATTACAGGAAAAGCAGGAAGACTGGGGGAACGAAATTGAGAAACGATAGTTTGACATATCCTTGGGCACTGGTACCGTCCAAAAAAGAAGTGATTAAAACCTTGAGTGTAATCACTGCAAAATGCAGTGCTTTGCAGTCTTTCAGCAGGTAGGAGGGAAAAAAAAAGAACCAGATTTCCAAAGCTGATGGCGCTATTCTCCCTGTACGAAATCCTACAATTTGAGTTTCACACAAAAAAGAGCGTAAGGAAAACTGTATAAAAGAGAACATGAAAATATTGTTCGATCAATGCAGAAACCTGCAAATGATGATAGCTGCTGTTTGAAGGAGCTAGAAGGTGACTGTCTGAAGGAATTTGTTCTTCTCAAGCGACGGCGACGGCGACGACCACTAAACCCTAAACTGACATTTTAATGGAACGGAGAGCATATGTGCGTTTCTTTGCCCGCTCTTTTTTTTCCTTTAAGATTAGTCTTAAGTCACTGAACGTCAGACTTTTATTCACTAAGAACTGTGCGTCAGTGCGTTAACTACTCCGCCTTGCGAAGCATACACGCAGGAGACGCATCAAACTGGGGCGACAGCACCCGTAGCAGATGACCTCTGTAAAGAGAAACGTCGTCATTACGCTGCGAAAAATTCAACATAATGGTAATGCGAAGTTTATATTACAGTGAGTTCAGAGCGTTGACTTTAATTTTCGGTATGATTTTTACCTCTTGGCTGTCTTCATTGCCTCTGTCGTAACCATCACCACGAGCGTCAGCCTAACGACGTCTCGTGCAGCACAGCGGCCTTCCAGTATTCCTCCAATTAATCCCGTCCTTTACCAGCTGCAGCTTCCTTTTCACCACAAACCTCCTTATCTCATCCGTCCACCTGACTCTCTAACGCACACTGCTGCCTCTCTTTTGTCTTGGAATCCACTCAGTGACCCTCGGGGACCAATCGTTGTCTCCGTTTCCTTTTGCACACATCGCCTAGCCTTACACATGTCTTGTTCTGAGTTTCAATTAGGGAATAGCTGATTCGCGTTTGTTCCTGGCCAGTTATGTTTCATTCCTGTGGCAACGCTATTATTATATTTTGTTTCATTTCTCTATGCTTTGTCCTCAAGTTAATTAAAGCCTTTTCACCAGCCTCCAAATTGCTACCTCTTAGATCAACACTGCGAAGATACAACTTTCATACACTTTCATCTTGATGGGTACCGGTCATCTGCTAAATCGTTGTCTTTAAATACCTGAAAAATGCAGTCCACCCGACAAATGTCCTGGTCAAGCAGATCACAGGAAGGAAAATGGCCGACAAGGTCAAGCAGACGACAACAGCGCCACCCTCTCTCTCGTGACCACTGGCACGGTGCCGCGAGATTAGGCGGCGGTAACTCCCAGCGGGACGACGCTGTGGTGGTTCTGAACTTGCTCCTCGGTACAGCATTTTTTTTCGTTCTCAACCACTTTCATTGTTATTTTCCTTCCTCTTTCAGAGCGGAACCAGCACTGCTCTCAGTCCGTCGGGCGTCGACGTTAGTTCTACTTCTCTGGGGAGCTGCAGCGGCGTGGAATAGGAGGCGTTCAGAGGTGTTCTCGGCCTCAGAGCCCCAGATCAATAAGCAAAGCGGTCAGACGCTTCAGCCTGAATACATGTTAAATACGTAACTGCATTGGCTGGAAAATAAACACATAATAAAGAAGGAGCCTGCGGTGAATGCATTACTGGCTTCGCAAGCTGCTGACTCGCTCACTTTCCATGTTCCCAGACTGGACCACGTAGCTACATCCACGAATTAATTGCGGTCTTTAATTAAAGGACTTACACACGGCCGCGGCTAAAATTTTCCGAACATAAACCTCTTAAGGAGATTTTTTTTCTTTTGTATTAATTAGCATTGGTTTGTATCTTCGTTTATCATGGTCTACGTGCAGCTTGGGGGCGTTAAAAATCCACACCATCACTCTTCGTGAGTCCATATAATTGGAATCCACACCTTAGTGGCCCCACAGAACCACAATCACAATAACCGACTTCTATATTGGCGACCCTCATGCATTGTGTGTTCTTTTTGGTATCCTTGTTCAATCGCGCTGGTTAATCTGTTCTATTTTGAGTAGGTATACAAATATACGCCCTTAAGTATAGTCTGTGGAAGAGAAGATGAGACTAGAGACAAAGGAGAGAGACGAATCGACTCACTTCAACTCATTCCAGAGTTTCAGCAGTAATGCGCCAAAGCGGATGGAGTCATGGGAGCCTCTACCCACGATTTGAAGACTGTCCAACTTCCACTCCCCAGTGACTAATCGCTCCTCTCTCGAAGGCGGCGAAGCGAGAACTGAAGAGAAGGGGCGTCCACTGTGGGACGTACAGGCTTCAAAGGCGCCGACTTCTATCCTGCGTCCCATGCCTGCTTGCTTCTTTTTTGTGTACCTAACTGCCAGCGCTTTTCAGCGTTACACAGTATTGTGCTCCAAAGCCCGAAGCAGCGCTCCTAAGCTTGACAGAAGTGCTCGAAAGAACGTGATTCAAAAAAACAACAGCAGAGGGCGCGGCGAACTAAAACCGACTCTCGTTGACAGCGAAAGTTGAAAGAAAAAAGTTGCTCAAAATTTGTGCGGGCAGCGGGGTGCGCTAGTTTGGTGCGAGCCTACCACTTTCCTGCCGTTGTCGTAGCGTTAATCCAACCGGATACACAGTAGCACAGTATTTATTTTAACCGACACCGGACATTGTTTTCATGACGAGATGAAAATATATTTGACGGTATCTGAAATCCACCTCGAGTAAGTGCACTACTTTCAGCCTTAGTTTCGCGCTGTTTCTCCAAAAGACAGAGTGGCCAGCAAACAATGCTAGGCCGTCTTCCTTGAGGACTTGGCACGTATTTCAGTTCAAATTGCACTTGCCCGCATTATATCAAGGTTTCATAACTCACTGATTATGAGCAGTACCATGAGCCTTATTTCACGTATCCATGTACTAGTGCAGTGAAGCATGACTGCAGGCACAGCCACCCGATACCGAAAACCTTTGCTGTAGTTTGATCTGCCTAAGCAATTTTCCGTCCTTTCCCGTTTCCATTTTTGTTTGTAACTTCGCAGCAGAAGGCAATTTTAACTACCCAGCCGCTTTACTACAATAGCCGGGGCACTGCACATCTATTCCATGAGGCAGTTCAATAAGGCAGTAAGAAAACAGACCCAAATAAATCAAGATCTTCGCCCGAAGCTTGTTTATAAGGTTTAACGCCGAACAAGAAATGGAAAGGACAGGACAGGTAAGCTCCTCCTCGAGAGTGTGGCGCGATAGGGTTTATGATTAAATGCACATATATGCGTAATAAATGTCCATATATGTGGAATTACAATCATATATCACTGGGATTCCTCATACCGCTCCTGGCGCAGTGGTAAAGAGGTAAAACAACCCGACACTGCCCCGGCACGTGGCTGTTTAAAAACAATTCCCGGTGGGGGCTTGTGAGACTGACGTTGTTCTTACTGAGCAAACCTCTCGCGAAAAATCATCAATTTAACTACCATGTGCCATGGTGGGAAGTTCGCGCCCAATCCGGTGGGCAGGTTGTGATGACGTCACAAGGTCAGCACCACGTGACACGTGACGTTGGTCGCCCATTCCTCTTTCACGCACCCTTGCAATGATAACGCGTTAATAAAAATAAAAATTGCTCTGCCTGCACTGGAGGTATAACGACAGGCTTAACCCAGTTTAAAATCAATAATCAGGCGGGAGAGAGCTGGAAAATTTTACCTGGCTTTGGGATTAAACCCCCATAAATTATATTATTCACTAAGACTAGAATGGGTTGAAAAAATAACATTGCCCGGCACACGGCGCTCACCATCCACTTTAGGAAAGGAATTTTCGTTATGGAAACGGAAAGAAAAAGGGATGCAGGCGGTCCCTGTAACCTTAACCTGACAAAAATGTTTGCCACGCATGCCTCCTGGGAAAGATTACAGGGCAGTTTAGACTACCTACGAGCTTTTAGTGCGAAATCACTTTTTATTTTTATTTATTTATTTTAAAATCTCTTCTCTCCCTCTCTATTGACACACCTCCTCATCAATATACAGTCGTAAGGGAACGAATATACTAGGTTCACCTTTGTTCATCATGAAACAACGCGGTTTTGAGTATCATGAGTTGCGTGCTCGCCTTACGACCTGGAAGTCCTGGGTTCGATTCCTCGCACCTTCGATAGAAATTTTCTATTTTTTTTTATATCACGGTGACGCCACCTAGTATATTTAGGACCACTGCTGCTGGTCAACGCTGACGTCTGGTTTTGTTGCCGATGAGCCTTACAAGGGTTTCGCATTAATAATAAGTCGCGCGGTTTGGAAAGTATGAAGAGAACGGCAAACAGGTTCTTTGGCTGTGCTACTGAATCCCGGTAGGCTTACAGATAGCGCGAGAGCAGAGCAAGGCATCACACTGTTCTTCCATTTCCCTAGCGGCTCCCCCCAAACTATTTGACAACGCACAGCTTACGCCGTAGCAGTCGCAAAGCGGTGCTAATTTTTATTTCACAGCGAAATTAGCGGCGCTATTGTGACAGCCGGCTAGCACTGCCAAAACGCTTTCTGTGTTCATTTACTCCGAATTAATTAACCATAAGAATTTGCAGAAACCTTATGAGAGCGTTTGACTGGCTGCCTAGCCGCTCTACGCGCGCGTATGGATATTATTAAGAGTACTAATTGTTTCCATAAATCCTGTCATATAATTACAATTGCTTTTTAAGAATACAGTGGCCTTTAGCTGGAGATTTTTTAATGTTCCAAACGGTTTCACTCAGCACTATGCCTTCAAGTCTCCGCTTCTACAGTATAAATTTTTGCTTTAACACACACGCTTAACAGCGCTGTATTAATACAAATATTCCATCAGTGCCTTATGAGGGGCGTATGTCCCTATACTTCCAACTTCCATATATGATGAGGGAAGTATTACTGTTCTTTTTTGTTTCTGTACATCCCTGCATTGTGAGTTTTCTTTTAGATCTAACATTTGGAACGATCTTTCAGCTCGAGGTGAAGCTTCCCTAATGTGGCTCGCTTTGCTCATAATCTTTTAGCCTTATAGGATGCACGATTAATACGCAGATTGCAAGCTTTTTTTAGTCAAGCAGGCCCCTCTCTTGAAGTCGAAAAGACACGCCATGCACCCACATTTGCCGCCATCGGTGATCCTCTGCGTTCCATCACGTACAAACACAGCTCGTCTCCGTTTCAAAACTTCCATCGGGTTTGCATTTACCTTCCGCAAAAGGCGTTTCCTCCAACCCGCACAGCAGAATACTGCTCTTCTCGTTGTTTGTGCATGGAAGGATTGTGTGTCACGCCTCCGTGGTAAACAACTCGAACAAGACTCTGCCATAGCCCTTGGCGGCGGTACCTCGCGTATCGGTGCTTATACTCCTTAGAAAAGAGTGAGCAGAGTGAGTAAGAGAAAGCAACGAAAAGGAAAAATGCATAAACAATCTGAAAAGCGTTGGAGAGAGGCGGTCTGGGGCGATAAGAACATCGGTGCCATAAGAGCCCGGCGCTATCTTCTCTAAGGTTTTTATTTCGTCCCTAATGTTTCCCTAGTTCTGCCTCCGTTTCTCTTTCCCTGAGGATTGTTTTTACTTTCACTCACCTGTAGTTCCCCACGGTTTACTTCTTTGCCACACTTATTCCGTCATTATTTTCTTGCCTCGCTCTACTTCTCTCGCTCTTTTATTCATCCCTTCCCACTTACGTTCTCTCTCCGTAGGTTTTCTTATACTTTCATTCCTGTTCCAGGATTTTCGTGGTTTGTTTTTTTCTTGCGTAGTTCTTGATTTTAAAATTAATGTATTATCAACTAGCCCCCCATCGCAGACTGCTGTAATTCTCTTTTTCTCGTACCCTATTCACCTTGGACTGGTCTTTTCTTGCATGCTGTGGTTGCTCCTTTCGTTGGTCTGTCCTTTCATTTATGAATTCTAGCTTACTTTCTTTGTATCTTCGTTGCGGTTTTATTGGCTTCCTCAAACTTTTTTCTCCCTTCTTCTGCGCTTTACTCGATTTCCGAGCATTTTCATACAGATCGTATTTCCGCTCTTCTTAATAGCTCTCCCGGGACTGCTCCTTTTCTTTTTGTGTTTTCATGTCCTCGGCATTCCCCTTTAGCGGGCCTCGTTTTTTTCCTGGTGCTCCCTCCTTAACCACTCAAAGTGTCACCTAATTCGCGCAAGCACTCATCCCCTTTCCTTAAACAGTGTTTTCGCCCCTCGATTTCTTCCACCGGAGTACACTGCAAACAAACGAATGCATCTCGTCAGCCGCGTCCTTAATCCTTCCCTTTTATTTTTTCCTACTCTCCATTTTTCCCACTCAGAGTGTTCTGGGCGTAAGTGAAATCCCGAAGAGCTGAAACTCTGCTGGAGCCCACAACACGCTTCAAAGCAACAGCTCAGTGCTCACACGCGTCCCCAAGTAATTAGGGTTGCGGTGAACCCTTCTCTCTGCAGCACGCACGGTGTTGCGAGCGCTGTCACCTTCTTTAACTTTGTATATTCTAGGCCGGCAGATTAGGCTACTTATTGAAGCGGTGTCGACAGGAAAGAAGCGTTGTGTAAGGCCTGCGCTGTATTGTCCCCAGGGTTTCACAAATAGGCTTCATTTGGACGCAACGTAGTTCATCTCGTTACCCAAGACGGGAGGGCCTCACGAAAGCGGCTTCTCTAATTACCTCTGCATGCGTGGACGCTGCGCTGACCTATGACGTCATCATGAAAATGCTCCGATGGCTTTTCAGCCTTGACTTTCGCGTGGATCTTAACGCCAAAAGCCCTACACGGTCAATGTAGACCCAGTGTGATTAGGCTAGCCAGTTCACACTAGGTGCCAGTGTCGTTCGTTTAGAGCATCACATCTTAAGGGCTCTAAGCATAGTAGAGCAGAACGTTCGGCCAGCTGGTGTAGCGACATATTCAAGAAAAACTTTGCGCAGATTAACGCAAAACGGAAGGAGAAACACGCACACACACAGGAGCGCAAACTTGCAACTGTATTCTCGGAAACGATGCATCCCCTTATGAAGCAGGAAGGGCGCAAACGTACAATATCCAGTGCAACACGTGTGGGAGCCCATTGGTGCAACAAATATAGCATCAGTGATAGGCAAAAGACCGGAATACCGGAACTAAGCGGAAATGCCCGGAAACCACGAACAAGGATCCTTGCTCCTTGATCCTTGACCGAGATAGTGGGAAGGGTTCTACGAGAACACCATCGAACCACAGAACGGACACTGCATAAGAATACTAGGGATGGTGATGTAGCCCAAGGGATTTGAGGAAGGAGTTTACCTATGACAGCGGCCGGGGGTTGAGTGTGCGCTGCAGGAATCATCACTTTGTCGTTTTTTTTTTTCAAAAGTTAGGGCAGAGCAAATGTCTTAGAATTTTTCTAAAGCGTATGCTTGCGCCACCAGAAGTTTGTACCTCTTAACAACCCTGACAACGATAATTGCTGTCATGAACTTACTGCTGCAGAATGAAGTTATGTTACCAGTTGCGCACTCATCGATGTGGAGTCCCAACATCAAGTTCTCGGCCTCCACTAAACAACGATAGCTTAGTACGTGCACGGGCTTTGGCACTTCATATGCTTCGTATGTCTTTGTAACAATTCTAAGCCCTGTGATATCCCATTGATTACCGTCTGGTTCCTAGAACATCACTGCTGAACTAGCATCACTGGATAAAGTTGCACCCTTAAAGGTGTACTGAAGAGGAATCTGAACTCGTCTTTTTGCCGCGGGAACTCAATCTGCACGTTCCGAGCATTCTTAGAAACTTCGATTTATTGCCCTGTGTGGCTGATTTTCCTAATTAAATCGAATTAACGTCCGGCTCCCGCCTTTTTTTTTTAATTCTCCCTCGTACGGTGGGCGGAGTAGACCAACGCGTGGAGTGCCTTTCAGCCAGTCCCGCGGCGGCTTGCCGCTGTGCCATCGGCGGAGTAATACATAGTAGTCCGTAGAAGCAAATCGTCCGCGCGTATTTTTATTTCTGTGGGCTTATTTTGCGGCTATATTATCTGCGAATGAAACTATTTATTCACAGAAACCTAAAAAAACAAAATAAAGCGAAAGCAAAGCCTCCACGGAGCTGGCTGCAAAGCACTCCACGCGTTGGTCGACTCCGCCGGCCGTGCGAGGAAGAATTAAAAAAAAAAGGCGGGAGCCGGACGTTAATTCGATCTAATTAGGAAAATCAGCCACACAGGGCAATAAATCGAAGTTCCTAAGAATGCTCAGAACGTGTAGATTGAGTTCCCGCGGCAACAAGACGAGTTCAGATTCCTCTTCAGTGCACCTTTAAACGTCGCCACGCTCGGTTTGCTATAGAGGCTTCTCTATTGTCATAACTTTCCCCACAACCTTGACCATTTACTCCGCAACCACTCTGAACTGGGGCCTGATGGTCAAGTGACGCAATCATACATTACGCTGTGGCCAATTGCTTCAGCAGGATGGCCAAATCATGTTCAGGTCAGAGGGTGCGTTGCTCGTTCTTTTTGCCGGGATCAGCCCGCACCCAAGAACTGGTTATTGAATTCCATCGACCCAATTCCACGAAAAAAACTATAGGATTAAGAAAAATTTCTGGCTATGTGAATTGGGTGAGCGCGCAAAGCTTTATTCCTACAATTTTGGGTTTCTGGTCATGACCGGAGTTCACGTGGGGATTTGAAACGCTTTAACACTGCTGAGAAGAGGGAACTGGAAAGGGGAAAACGCTGCCTTATACTGTGATTGATCTTTCAGGTAACTGTTTAAGTTATCTAGATGCACCTACTGCTGGCCTCATCGCAATTAATGTTTATTCCTCCCATAATGTTGTTTTGACAGTACTGCCGCACGTGATAGTTGATGGTGTTGATCAAGGACTTCAGCCCAAGTGAACTTTCTGCTTAATAATCGAGAAAAAATACACTTTTTCTTCTTATAGGGCACACTTTCAACAAAATCGTTGCTGTAAGACAACTTAGAAAGTACCTTATTCCTCTCAGTAACGTTCAGTGGATAATTGCCGACCACAACTTCACTGCTTGTGCATTCTACCCTTATCAGTTTCCGATTGACGGTGATCTTCGATCCTTCCGCTTAATCAACGAAATGTTTAGTCGCTCTCACTTTCTTACATATGATCTTAGCACATCTCGCCTTCTGGTGATCCATCCATCGTCTGCGTTTCCAAGGCATCTTCCTATGCCTACAGCCGACGATCATCTCTCAGGTTACCGCGCCCTCAACTGCGCCTTCCCGCCCTTCCTCATTTAATCCGCTTGGCGTAGAGGGTAAGTATGGCTAAGCACGGACGCTAACAGTATGGGCAGGATCCTTATTTCCACATGAGATAAAGCGAAGGTCGAAGACAAATTTTCTCTGCCATACGGAGACCATCTAATATATGACTTGCTCTTGGTCCTTGAACTTGAAGGAACAGAAACTTTTTGTCAATTCACCGAAGTGCATCATGCATGATGCAATGTTCGTGAACTGGCTAAAAACGAAACCGAGAGCAAACTGTCATGAGCTTGCGCAGTTGCTTGTTAACTGAGAGCCGTCTACTGGTAGCGCATGTATTCAAAACCTAACCAAACCAAGACTTAAACTGCAATAACCATAACCTTACCTAGTGCGAACTGCTCGAAATCACGAAGTTAGTTTGTACACTTAGGTTTTACCACTTCTGTTTACAAACTAACCTAATCTTAATTTTACAGATTGAATCCCTAACCAAATCTATGGCGAACTGATTTGAAATTCCAAAATTAATGAATATTTGCATACCCAGCTTTCAAGGCCACCATGCAAAACCTAACCTAACCCTGGTCACACTTATGCTAGACTGTCATAAAGGCACATCGCAGGTAAAAGCCTCGGTGAGATGAGCTTCCTCCCGGGTAAGCACAAAATTAGTGAGCGTTTTGTCTTATGAGCTTAGGTACGGCACCCATTTTGACCAATGAGATTGCGGACGACGCACCGCCGATCCGTTGCATTT
The DNA here is from genome assembly GCF_055824585.1 of Amblyomma mixtum. Classification (NCBI taxonomy): domain Eukaryota; kingdom Metazoa; phylum Arthropoda; class Arachnida; order Ixodida; family Ixodidae; genus Amblyomma; species Amblyomma mixtum. The sequence goes on along the minus strand of NC_143015.1, from coordinate 124,780,212 downwards.
CGGTGACAATGTTTGAAATCTCATCTTAATCCTCTTCAATTATTAGAGGGCACCTTTATCATGTTCCTCCCAGTGATCGCGAAGAAACGGAAGCATATTAGAGCTGATATACTATCGTGGATGTTCTAACCCCTCATTCTCCATAGCGGAGGCCTCGAAACTACGCTTCGTATTCGACAGGCCCTGCGTGTCTAGGCAGGTGCTGGTTGTAGGTCGGCTTCCCCGGTGTGCCCAGCCGATAAGTGCTACGCTGCGGACTGCGCGGATGCCGCAGGCACCGCATTTTTGAGCAGCGAGCTAATAGCTTTCAACGATGTAATAAGAAACGTAACTCTTTCCAACAGTAACCTTCCGGTTGTAAGACTAAAACCATAGCAAGACTTTGTCCCTACAATCCCATATTGTTGCTCCCTCCTACACCCCCTGTAACGGCCGCCCCTCAGTGGCGTTCCACACTACCCGACCATTTTGCGCTTGCTACGGAAAACAGATGCTGCCCGCTCAAATCGACCCAAGGCGAGATCGCTTCGCGGAACGCAAATGAATCTAGGCCCGTGCGCGAACAAGGCCCGCAACGCGCAAACATACGCGCCGAGAACAACGAAGGAAGGCCCGGAGTGGGCAAGCGCCAAGGGTCTTTCCGGCGGACACCGCTATTCAGCGCTAATGGATGCCGCTTACAGGCCGGCAAGACCTGTACATCCCGCTCGACGTCGGCTTTGCTCCGCTATCTGGTCTCTTGGGACAGGGGCTGGCGGATCCCAACTGTTACAAAGCTAATGCAGCCGCCAGAGGCTGTGGAACGCCGCACAGTTAGCTTTTGTATTCTTCTCTCTTCTTTCTTTCCATAGACATGCTCGATGTGCGCCCTTTTTTGCGGGGGTGGTGGTAAGATACAAATAGGCTTTTAACCGGAAATGGGAACATCGCTGCTCTCTGCATCCCTTGCTTCTGCGGCACCCCAAAGACAAACCTTCCTATTACTTAATGGAATATGATGCGTTTAGGAAGGTATTCAGCATCATGGCAGTGGAATAAATACATCTGCTTAAGTGACCTTGTTTCACTCTTGTATTTTTAATCTACTCTTACCTTCGATGCGGTGACACACACTTGCTAGCTCTAAACAGCAGTCCACGGGCGCGTAAACACCAGGGTTTTCCGTACTCCTACTTCAAAAAACCGAGAAAATGAAGGCCTCGTAATATATGCTGTATTATGCACGGCTCCTTGTGCGTTATGGCCAGCACTTCATCGAGGCTGGTTCACCACAGTGAAATCAGCTATATATCGGTACACAAATAGATTTGTCTACCTGTGTACCCTTATGTTTCCAATTCTCCTGCCACTGTGGGTGGGGTAGTTAATGTGCAAGCAGTTTCTGCTGCGAAGTTAAGGTTTGATTCGTTTTTGTTAACGGGCACGTCCCAAAGCGAGTTAGGCTATGAAGGGCGCCGTAATGGAGGGCTCCGGAAAATATCGACCACCTGGGTTTCTTTAACATGCACTCATCGAAATGCGTCCGCCGCGGCCGATATCGGACCCTTGTCTTCCGGATCAGTAGCTGAGCACTGTAACCACTGAGCCACCGCGGTGGCTGTCGAAGTTAAGGAGCGCAGTAAGTAGACATTTTTACAGGTTATAATCGCACACGCCGAGCTGGCTGAACGGCGCAGAAAAGGTACCGTGAGAAAAACTGGCCACGCCCACCCCTTAAGAACTGTGAAATGAAAATATTCGGCTAAGATCGCCTGCGTAGTTGTACCCTTGGCCTCTCAGAAGAACACCAGAAACTCCGTCAGCTTTGTGTGCGTGTGACCCCGTACGTGCTTGTGTATTAGCGCGTGTATATTTGTGCGCGTAGTTAAGGATGGCAATTCATGGGTATTGGTTGCATCTTAGCTAAGCGTACAAATTAGCGCTTCCAGATTTGTGATTCACGGAGTCATTAAGTATTGTCTTGATTGCCAACCCTCCGTATCTGAGTTTATATTCCCTCCAAAGCGCTCGCTGACTTCTAATCGCACCGGGCGCTTTTACGCGGAACGGTTTCAAACACCATTCGACAATTTTACTGAATCAATCAATATTTTTTTTTTACTTCTACCAACACAAAAATTTACAGAACAGTGCTTATCGCCTTTCATTTATTCTTTTGAACCCTCGAGCAAAAAAACGCGGTTTGGCTGGCACAGTTTTTCACTTATTGCAAACACACGAGTAAACTGTGTAATTTTAGAACGAGCCAAATTTTCCCTGACCTGTCCACAGAAGCAGCCCACATTAATGCCGCCGTATTAGATCAATTGAGACGGTCCCTCTAAGTTAAGAAACTTTCCTATACACGGCACAAACATCTTTGATGTCTCGGACAACTCCGGGCAAACATGAGATTTTATAGCCGGTAAGCGGTGGAGTTTTAGTGGTCATGGGCGTAATCCTGATGGTGATGAGGGTATCGATGGTGCTAACGGTAGTGATGGTGATGCCGGTGACAATAATTACTGTCGCGGTGTTGATAGTAATATTATTTCCAAAACAAAAATGGAAAGAACAGATGAGTTCCGGCGCAAAAACTGTTATCACACGTAGCACTCCATTTGCAGCCGGCGGAAATAAAGGGGTCATGAGAGAAGACAGGGAACCGGCACAAAAAAAAGGAGGGTGGTAGAGAAAGGATAAGAGAGAGAAACAATTTCCAGTCAAATACAGAGCCGCAGGTACGCACACATTCACACAAATAAAGGGAGAGATAAACGGTCGCGCACTGGTATCCTGTCACGGTTCTGCACCGCGCAACAGCGGCATCACAAATCTATGCACACAAATATACACAAAACCATACAAACTATGCTCACACGGTTTGTTTTACTAGTTACATAGTTATTATACGTGATGTAGAAGGAGCGGACGCCGGCGTCGAGGAGAGTGGACGCATCCTATGTGCGCTCCGCAAATTTTCGATGTTTTCGTCGGTTTTGTCGTTTGTGCTCGCAAACTACTGAGCTATTTCAACGCCCGAAGTCTTCGCGACCACCGGGATACCACTTTTTCGGCAAGTGAAGCCCTCTTTTGCAATTTCTACATACTTTTGGACTCACGCCAACCGGCCAGGCTGCTAAGCCTAACCTGGTGAGCGGCTCTTTGAGCCGCCCGCCGAGCGGACGCACAGGCTGGCTTGTCGCGGTGTAACTCAGCTGCGCCATGTCTCGCATGGAAGTAACTGTGGAAGGAGAGAGTATCCAGCCTGAAGAGCTCCACTCTCAAGTAGGTTGGTTTAAAGTTAATTATTCCAAAGTCAAGGCCCTCTCGCAGACAGGGGAGGGAGAGCAAGCTGGCGACCCGACCCGAGATGGGAGGCAAGACAAAGCTTCAGCGCAAAAAATGGCGATAAAGAGAGAGGGAAGGAAGCTGGCGAGGCAATCTGTTGGCACGCAGCAGACGCGCCTCTCCCCCGAGGTTCATAAAATAGTGCTCAGACCGAAAGGGGGTCTCAAACTGATCATGGAACGCACTGACGCAACATGGCGGACGCGGTGAAGATAGCGGCAGGTTTTAAACCGGCGGAAGTTAAGGAAGATATCGTACTCGTCAACCACAAGCAAAACTCGATTCTCATAGGCACTGCCAGCCAGGAGAGGATGCAAAAGTACCTGAAAATCGGCTCCATTCCAACGCCAGAGGGACGCGTTGAAGCGTTCGTCTACCTGGCTACTCCGGACGGCTGTGGAAAAGGAGTTATACATGGAATTCCGGTCTCGCACACCCTGGAATTCATTCAAGATATGTTGAAGTGGTCGCGTAACCCGGAGGTGATGGGAGTCAGGCGACTTGGCCGTGAGTCTCGCACCGTGTTGTTACTCTTTGAAGATGAGACAGTGCCGCACTGGATTTATTATGGAGGCATGCCGCTACGCTGCCATCTCTACAAGAAAAAATATGAGGTCTGTGTGACATGTGGCCAACTCGGACATCGAGCCGACGTATGCCCGAACACAGACAACATTAAGTGTCGAGGATGTGGTATGAGCAACCCCCCTCGAGAACATACTTGTGACCCAAAGTGTGCCCTATGTGGGAAAGGGCACATACTCGGAGACAAGAAGTGCCGGGAACTGTACAGAACCCCGCACATAATTAAGAAGCGACAGTGGAAAGAACGAACGCAAGACAGTGAGAGCAAGGCAACAACAGACAGCGAGAACAACGCGTCTGGACGACAGAGCAGACCAAGAACCAGGACAGAAGGGGGATTTCACATGCGACAGGACTCCTTCCCGCGCCTGGAGCCGGGGACAGGCTCTGGTGGTAGCGGCCAGTCCACGGGACGCTCCAACTCCCGAGGTCGCTCGGGTTCCCGGGACCGCCTCAGCTGCAAGGGCCCTTCCAGCTCCCAGGGCCGTTCCAGCTCCCAGGGTCGTTCCAGCTCCCGGGGTTGTTCCGGCTCCCGGGGTCGTTCCAGCTCCAGGGGCCATTCCAGCTCTCGCAAGCGCTCCGCTTCCAGGGTGCGGGACAACACTGGCAACAAATGGAACATCGGAGCCCGGCCCAAAATCGAGGTACGCTCTGAGTGTCATCAGCAAGGGTCAACGCCCCCCAAGGAGAAGACCAACGTGCCGGATGACCACAAGAAGGTGAGCTTTGTAGATAAGGTCTCCCATACTCATCCACCCGGTGGGTCTGAGGACATCTCACAACTTAAACGCATGGTGGAAAAATTAAGCGGGGCGTTTACGGCCCTTCAAAATGAAAACGCGGAACTTAAGAAGCAGCTGCAGCTTAAGATCCAGATAGATAAGAAACGACAGGAAGCCGAAAAACCTCCAAATAATACCCAGGAGAGTACGATGGTGGTGGAGAAATCCCTACCATCACCCAGCAAGAGAAAATCGTTAGAGGGCGCACAACCCGAACTTACGCTGGAGGAAGTCTGCCATAAACTGGAGACCAACATTCAGACCCAGATTCAGGCCCTGGATACCAAAATGCAAGCGCAATTTCAGGCATTGGAAACTAACATGCAAAACCAAATTCAGTCGATTCTCTCCGCAATACAGGGACTCACAGACGTAACACAAGGACACAGGAATGAGCTCTTAGCCACCAATATATGGCAGCAAACTGTGGAACATACCATTCAGCAAATTCAACATGGCCATATACACAACGAATAACAACTACTTGCTGTGGCAATGGAACTGCCGGGGGTATCGGCGGAAAAGGCCAATCCTCCAGCAGCTCCTTGCGTCTCTGAAGGGCCACCCAGAGGTTATCGCCCTCCAGGAGACTGGAGGCGCGTCAAAATTAATTGGTTATCAAGCTTTTAACGCCGCAGGCGACAAACCTAATGTTACCACATTCGTTAGAAGGAACATTACGGCCATTGAACATGACACGGGCATCCGCCACATAGAGCACGTCCTCGTCGAACTTATTCCGGCCAAAAAGACTCAACGCAGTCTTTTCATTCTGAATATTTATAGCACTCCAAGACAAAATAAAGTTAAATTCGACTCCCTCTTCAGGAAAGTAATGCGTATCGGCAACAAGCACGCACTGGTTATTCTAGGTGACTTCAATGCCCACCACCCTGCGTGGGGCTACCCGCGGCCCTGTACGAAGGGGAGAGAGCTATGGCTAGACATAGAGCAAATGGGCTTCACCCTGCTCACGGATCCCCTCACCCCCACAAGAATGGGTAACAGCGTGTGCGCTGACACGTCCCCAGACCTCACCCTGGTGAAGAATGCGGGTACAGCTAATTGGTCCAACTCATTGCTAAACCTAGGGAGTGACCATTACATACTTGTCACGGAAACTGACGTTGGCCCTGCCAAGCGCCAAACGCGCTCCCCGCATATTATCGAATGGGATGCTTTCCGCGACGCTCGTAACCAGGACTGGAGAAAGGCAGAAATCACAAACATAGAACAATGGGCGGAGGAACTCCGCAGGGATGCTAAGAATGCGACTAAAACGCTCGACGACAACGCGGAACTTGAAGTACTAGACAGCCGCCTTCTTCATATGTGGGAGGCCAAAGCTAGTACGGAAAAGCGATTAAAAAGACAAAAGTGGAATCGCAATCTCAGAAGACGCCTAGCGCGCCACAACAAAGAGATTGAGGCATATGCACTTAGACTCTGCGATCAGAACTGGGAAACAATGTGCGACCAGCTTGAGGGCAATATCAGCCTCGCCAAAACATGGAACCTCCTTCGGCACCTCCTCGATCCAGAAGGTAGTAAATTAACACAGCGACAAAATTTACAGAAATTAGGTTATAAATTTGAAGGTTCGGAGCAGGAACTCCTCGATGCAATTCGCTGTCGATATATAGGCTCCGCCACCAAAACTTCCTTACCGCGCTATGAGGGTAAATCCAACAGCGAACTAGACGCCCCTATTCACGAATTCGAGGTTCGAGCAGAAATACTAAAACTGAAAACCAAATCAGCCCCCGGACCCGATGGTGTAACCAACAAAATGCTTAGAAACCTAGATGATAAATCTATAACGGCGCTGACCAATTTCATGCAAGAATGCTGGGAGAAGGGTGAGATTCCCAAACAATGGAAAACTGCTAGGGTAATTTTCATACCTAAGCCAGCGAAACCGCTCAATCTAGAAAATCTAAGGCCTATATCCCTCACATCTTGCGTTGGAAAACTGATGGAACATGTCATACAAACGCGACTAAACAATTTCATGGAAGACAACGACTTATACCCACATTCGATGATAGGTTTTAGATCGCATTTGTCCACGCAAGATGTCATGATACAGCTGAAACATGACATATTAGACACTAAGTCGCTGGATGCGAAAGTAATAGTGGGACTTGATCTCACTAAAGCTTTCGATAATGTAAAACACGAGGTGATATTAGAAAACCTGGCTCTTTTAAACGTCGGGGAGCGCACATACAACTACATTGCCAATTTCCTTTCGGGCAGGATAGCGCGCATCCACTTTGGTGAAAGTCAGTCTCAAAACATACATTTGGGCAGCATAGGCACCCCTCAGGGTTCGGTACTTTCCCCTCTTCTCTTCAACGTGGCCATGATACGGCTACCGAAGAGACTGGAGGGGATAGATGGCTTGAATTGCTGCATGTATGCGGACGATATCACCATGTGGATGACCCGTGGACACGACGCGCACATCGAAAGTACGCTACAAAAGGCCATAAATGAGGTCGAAAACTATGTCAGCCGTAGGGGCTTGCAATGCTCGCCGCAGAAGTCTGAACTTCTTTTTTATCGACCTCTGCATCAAAGACAAACTAGAACCATCCCTAACATCAAATTACAAACTCAAGGGGCGGAGATTCCTCATGTTGAAAAAATCAGAATTTTAGGAATGATTATACAAAGCAACGGGTATAACGGTGATGCAATAACTAAGATGGAAAACTGCGCGCAACAAACTATGCGGCTCATACAGCGGATTGCCAACAGAAGACACGGCATGGAAGAGCATAATCTCCTACGGCTGGTACAGGCATTCGTAGTAAGCCGTATCTCGTATGCTGCCCCGTTCCTTGATCTTAAAGTTTCAGAAAAGGAAAAGATAAATGGAATTATCAGGCGATGCACGAAACAAGCTCTAGGATTGCCCATCCGTTCATCCACTCACCGCCTCCTAGAGCTAGGAATGCATAATACCCTGGAAGAAATTACGGAAGTAGTGAGAACGTCCCAAATCGAACGCTTAGCCGGGACCACAACCGGCAGGGCCATTCTAGAAAAACTCAATCTGAGCCGAGATAACAGAACAACCGCCAAAGTTGACATGCTCGGAAAAATTCGAGACAATATAGTTGTACCCCCATTACCCAGGAATACGCATCCTATTCATCACTCAGTGCGCCGGGCCAAGCGAGCAGAGGCGCTAGAGAAACGCTTCTGCTCCTACAAAGACGAGGACGTGGTCTACGTGGATGCCGCTGAGTATGGTAAGAACACGATGACCGTCGCGGTCGTCAATAATAAACAACTCCTCAAAATAAGTGCCTCCATACTCTCGGGTAACCCAGAGACTGCAGAGGAAGCTGCCATAGCACTGGACTGTGTAGGCACAAAAGCGAGATACATTATCAGTGACTCCAAAGTCGCCATACTAAATTTCAGCAGGGGCCGGGTCTCCCCTCTAACAAATACAATTCTAGGCCGTCATGTAATAGACCGGAAAATTACACTAGTCTGGACACCAGCACATGCATCCCTGCCTGGTAATGAGACGGCCCACGAGTTCGCCCGAGGCTTTTCTTTCCGGGCGGACCCGAGTGAGGTGGTCTTTACAGACAGGGATCGCATGGTGACCTACAGAGAAATTACACAACACTATCGTTTCCAACGAGCTAAACTTCCTCCAGCGGATAGATCCTTGTCCAGATACCAAGCTATCAACTGGCGCCGGTTACAAACTTACACCTTTCCAAACCCGGCCCTAGTCTTATGTACCCAGGGCAATTTTCAGAAACATGCGCAAACTGCGAACTTAGGGCCACCTTGGACCACATACTATGGGAATGTCCTCATGCTCCCCGGGAGGGACGAGGTATAAACATAAAAGATCAATGGGAGACCTTGCTACTGAGCTCCGACCCGACGACTCAGTTACAACTCGTCCGACTGGCCGAAGCCGCCGCCGAGAGTCAAGACCTTTCGGCCGTCGTCTAGGCGGGTAGCCCTCTGGCTACCCTCTTTCTGTTGGACAATAAAAGTTTTCCTATCCTATCCTATCCTATACGTGATGTACGCAAGCTATGTGCACCGATGCTACTCAAACTGGGTAAGTCCCGTAAAACAATGGACTATATACACACTATGTACAGAAGCCGCTCGCGCGCCGTTTTTTTAACACGTTAAATCACGCAATCGACTCACTGTGGGCTAGCAGCCAGAGAAGGGCTCCCAACAGCTTTTAAGCATGAAATGCTTTTAGCTCCCGTTGTCGGCAGTGTGGTGACGTCACGCCGAGACCGAGAGCCATCATCCGGGCTCTGAATAAAAGGGAAGTTTATTCAACAGTGCAAACAAACAAAACATTGGAAACACACTCATGACTTATACAAAGTGGGTGGCCACCCATAAACACCATGACGAGAACATCCCGGCACCGTACGAGACTTAACGAGATTTGTTGTTGTTGTGACTGAGAGAAGGATGAAGAGGAAATTGCACGGGCCTGCTACTGGCTCTAGCCAAGCCACCACCGCTGCCACGTGCAGATAGAGGAGAGTTAAAAGATCAGAGGAAAGAGAAAAAAAGAAAGAAAAGACGCGCGTCGCAGCAACAACTGCGTCCGCCGGAGCGGACGCTGCTCAAAAAAGAAGCGGCCGAAGCCGCGCTCGCCGAAGCGAGAACAGATACTCCTCGTGGCCGAAGCCGCCCACCTTTAACGAGATTTAACGAGACTCTCTAAGCCCTCCTACGGGACCGGCATACAAGCGCCGGTTGCTCTCCAAACGAGTCACAAAAAATACTGCTGCCAGTGTCTTCTCAATGTTTATCAAGATATCAGTCGCACTGTGCATTTTATAATGCACGGAATTATAATTTCCGATTTCTAATAACATGCAAAAAGCACATACATGCCACAATACACTTCGTTGTCATACGTGACCTATTAGGGGCTTTGAGAGAAGGCCGCTTAGAGAAAGAGAACCCGCGTCTTTCGGAACAGCAGCCGAGCACCATAACCACTGAGCCACCGCTGCGGCCATTTGAGGAAAGGAAGTGCACATACCTTGCTCCCTGGGTCAGTGGACGCCTGAATCGCGCTTATAGGTACGTGGGGTGATGAGAAAGAGATGTGGGCTGCAGGCATTGACAACATTGTGCCAAAAACGCGGCGCTGAAGACATAGGCCCTCGGCGTTCATTGCGTTCATTGGCGTTGGCGTTGACAATGTTTTACGCTCTGCGATAATTTTAAGGAAAGGAAGTGCGCATAACTGGCTCCCCAGGGTCAGTGGACAAGTATACATTCTTGTCAGGCCTGCGTCTCGTCGTGTCCACGTACGCTTCTGCATCGCTCTGCATTTCATGCTTACTCTACTCTCGGTTACGGGAGAGGCAGAGATTTTTTGGTCTATCGATAGCACGCGCGGAACACCTTGTCAATGCGTGGTTGCCTTCAAGGACCAAATGGAGCAGCATGCCCATTGTTGTGAACGTGAATTTCCAACACCGGAACGCTCCCAAGGATGGCGTCCAGGCTTGCGTCTGAACGAGCCTGCGCGTCGTCTTCGTGATGGTTGCGCGTTCGGCCGGTCAGTATACCGAGACGCTCCCCAAGGACGGCGTCCAGGTCCTCGCTTCGGCGAGCGCGGCTTCGGCTGCTTATCTGTTTTTTCAGCAGCGTCCGCTGGTGGTGGTGAAAATATTTTAATGAAATGGTTTAGGAGGTTGTAGCCGTGGTTGGAGCTCTCAGTCCGGAACCCCATTGGCGTAGGCTGCTGTCCGGGCTCTTTCGATGAGTTGCTTTTGACTCTTTCCGTCCGAGCTGGACAGAGCTGCCTCCCACCCCTCCTGCGTTGGCTGGTTATTAACAGTGATCGCCTGATTTCGTTGGCAGGCCCATACCATATGGTACAGGTCCGCCTTCTCCCCGCAGAATTTGCATTGTGAGTCAAATGACTCCGGGTCTATGGCATGCAGTCTTCGTGGGTTGTTGTAAGTGTTGGTCTGTAGCTTTCGGAGGTGTTGTTCCTCCCCTTTATCTAGTGTAGCGGACGCTGCTGCGACGCGCAGTTGTTGCTGCGACGCGCGGCTTTTCTTTCCTTTTTAAGCATGAAATGCTTTTAGCCCCCGTTGTCGGCAGTGTGGTGACGTCACGCCGAGACCGAGAGCCATCATCCGGGCACTGAAATCCACTCATCCGGGCACTGAAATCCAGTCATCCGGGCACTGAAATCCAGTCATCAGGGTACTGAAATCCAGTCATCCGGGCACTGAAATCCAGTCATCCGGGCACTGAATTCCAGTCATCCGGGCACTGAATTCCAGTCATCCGGGCACTGAAACGAGAACATCCGGGCACCGTACGAGACTTAACGAGATTTAACGAGACTCTCTAAGCCCTCCTACGCGACCGGCATGCAAGCGCCGGTTGATCTCCAAACGAGACAAAAAATAACTGCTGCCAGTGCCTTCTCAATGTTTATCAAGATATCAGTGGAGCTGTGGGTTTGATAATGCATGGAATTATAATTTCCGATTTCTAATAACGCGTGCAAAAAGCACATAAATGCCACGTTACACTTCGTTGTCATACGTGATCTCTTAGGGGCTTCGCGCATCGAAGCAAAGCCGCGCAGGCGCACAGGGGCCCGGGGGAGAAGCGCTGCGTTCAAAGGGCAAGGCATCGCGCCGAACGGGTGGTGGCGTTCCTCCCTTCCTTTACGGTGCGGTTCGGGTGTCCACCGAGATGGCAGAGAATTAGTGCGCCATTTCCTTTCCTCAAAAAACCTTGCGGTCAAATGGCAAGGCATCGCGCTGAACGGGTGGTGGCGTTCCTCCCTTCCTGTACGGTGCGGTTCGGGTGTCCACCGAGATTACATTAGGCCCGTAAACATTTCATGCTTACTCTACTCTCGTTTACGGGAGAGGCAGAGTTTTTTCTCTTTCCTTTGATCTTTCAACTCTCCTCTATCTGCACATGGCAGCGGTGGTGGCTTGGCTTGAGCCAGTAGGCAGGCCTGTGCACTTTTCCTTTTCATCCTTCTCTCAGTCACAACAACAACGACGGCGTCCAGGCCTGCGTCTCTCCGAGCCCGCGCGTCGTATTCATTGATCGCGTTGTGCGTTCAGGCCGGACAGTTAGCGGGACGCTACCAGGGATGGCGTTCAAGCCTGCCAGGCCAATCAGCCACCAGGACGCTCCTGATTGGACTAAAAGGGGCGGGAGTCTGTGCCGACTCTATTTAAGGGCTCCCGTCTCCTTTGTCTGTGTCTTTTTCCTGTCGGGATACATCGTGGCATGTACAGTGCTTGTAAATATGTGATTACATTTATCTTTTTATAATGCTGCTTCGAATCAGTTCCCCGTCTCGGCGATAGCGGACCCGCATCCCGACGACAACTCAGAACCCGCGTCTCAACACCATACGCTCAAAGTGAATGCACAAAGGGACAACGCTGTTTAGTCACAGCCGCGCTGCGAAAGAAGCGCTCTCAGAGTGTCCAGGATAAGTTCCAGCGCACATTAAGCCGCTAGCATCTCGTAACGCGGCCATGCGTGGTGGCACAGCGTAGAAATAGGTGTTTCAAAGTCTCAATCGTGCCACTATCAGGGCACACGTTGCTTGCCGCCCGTCTTTCCCGGGGCCACACACTCCGGACACGCACTCTGAGCATCGGAGCATCAGGGAGGGCACGATGTGTGGGTCCGGGTGTTGTCGACGCAGATGGTCATGAATAATTATACGCGCGTCTTCCAACGGAGAGGGAGGCGGCTGTGAAGCACTCGGTGTGCGGTGAGAGTTCGTAGGCCTACTCGCTGCCCGTGATGCCTTTAGTAAGCGGGCACCCCCTGTGCGCGAACAGCACGGCCACGCTGCTCGAGGCGCTCGATGCATTAGCGGGTCGTGAACATTAGCAGGAAACAGAGGCCACAAATCTGCAGGCGAATGAGGGCCGTGTGGCAGTCGCACAGTAGGCAACACCAGAGTGGTTGCGGATAGAGGCTGGGAATAGATCAAGGTCCAGACGAATGCTCAGTAGCGGCAGCGTGGTCTACTGGGCACGTGACTAGAGGGCACGTAACGCGCTGCTGGCTGGGCAGCTACAGTACGTGGATGGTGGCGGCAGTTTCGAGCAAGCCGCTTTCGCTCGCCACTATGCTGTCTGTGTACAGATGCCTTCAAAAACAAATGGAAGGCAATATTCACGAAAAAATTTAATCATTCGCCCCCCAATCCATGCATCCTTGAATACATATGTGCGGTACTGATGGCCGTGTTAATTTAATTTTAGGCCTAAGCGCAGGTACGGTAAAGAATGTCCTGCCTAATGCATCTTTAGCCTATAGCGCCCGGCGACGCTATAAAGCGCCGGCGCTGAGATCGGCGTCACGCAGCCCGCGATAGAGGAAAATATAGACAGCGCGTGCTCGGAGCGCACGCCCTGCACGAGCTGTTCGGAACTAGAAGCCTGCCACGCTGGTCATCTTGCTCTGGTGCTTAGCTGCGACCCCGCAAATCTTCAACAACCCTCTCATCATGTAGTGTCAAAAACTTATTATTCCCAAGCATTTCACGGCTGAAAGGACCGTAGCAGGTGGAAAGAGAGAAGTCCCTCCAACCAGACACGTTGCCAGGCGGAAGCTTTTTACAGACGCCAACGGACAGTTTTCGCCTTCATGGCCCTCCCAAGGTTACCGCACTGAGAGAGCGACGAGATTTCAAAGACACGGCCGCGCGCCAGTCGTGTCTCCCTCTGAAGCGCGGACAAGGTTTGAAAAAGAGCGACGGCAGAGCGCAGCGAAGCTTCTCCGTCAGAGACGCCTCAGGTGATGGATATTTCATGACCACAGACAGCGAGGGAGCGGCAGCGCACGGAAAGGCGCTCCCTGCGAATCTTTCCGAGAGCGGGAAGGCAGTGCTGTCGCCGACGCTCGGCACGCTTGCGAAGCTCCCATGGCCGCTGATGGCGATTGTGTTGGATCAGCTATGGAGCAGCGTCTGCCTACCGTCTCCCAACTTTTTACAGACGAAGGCGTTGAATGACAAGACTGATGGACAAAGAATAATAAATGGGGAAACAAACCAAGACATTACTTGCTCTCTTTCAATGCTCCTCTGTTGCAGTGCTGATTTTTCCTCTCCCTCGATTACAGGCTCAAGCTGAACCTCTGCAACGGTTGTGAGCCACTGCTAAAAAGTATCAGAATTCTGGGCAGGAGCAACGACAAAGTTTCCCGTGAACTTCTAGAGGCATATCACATCAAGGCAAGAGGTGATAACTGCGTGAGTGACACATCCGTCTCACTGTACAACGCGGAAAATAATTTTTTGGAGCGTTTCTGGTGGTTTGTCGCGCAGGGTTTGATTTGCCTCCTTATCCTCTCTTTCTCTCTTTGTAGGCACGTGTGCACACTGCTGATAAAGCGGCACTGAATCGAATAAACACCAGCTGATAGTTTGCGCTCTTTCAGTCTCTCTCGTGTGTTCTCCTGTGTGTGTCTTTTGTGCGCTACTCGTACCTACAACTGAACCTCTAAATATGGGATTTTATCTCCCAGTAGCCTCTGGAAAGGGATATTCGAACTCAGCTCTTGAAAAGGAAGGTTTCTGGGGAGGCCGTGAGGGAGTAAAAACGAAAAGAAAAGAAGGAAGTGAAGCAAAGGAAGATCACATTTGTGAGAGCGTTTTTGCAGGCTAGTTGGCGCATTACTGAAATTGGCTTTTAGAGTATGAAGACAGCCCAGGAAGGAACGAACTTGACAGAACAGAGCGCTATCCTGTCAGGTTCGTTTATTCCTCCCTGTTACTGTCTTTCTGCGCTAAAAGCCAATTCCAGTAACGATCACAGAATGCGCAAAGAAAAAGGTGTCACCGAGAATAGCCGGTCACTGAACGCATTATTTGCGAATTGCAGATAACTGCCCTATGAGCTGTCTGGAAGATTAGAAGATACTGCCTCTTTTTTACCACTATCTTACGAGCGTCGAAGAAAGAGTAGCAGAGCAGCACATCTTCAAGCTATGCGGCGGACAAGGCGAGCATACGCACAAGCGCACAAAGTGAACGTTGTCTCCACGCCTTTTCGACATGCCTTTGCAAGCTTCACTGGCTAGGACACTGCATCTGTTTTAAAAGCTTCTTTCACCTTATCGTTAGGTGGTCGGTAACCAATGAAGCAGATTCAGGCAATGAACAAAATAATTTCATGCAAGGACACCTTTCCTTTCGATCTGCCCTGCTCTTATATTACAACCACCCGCGTGGCTGGTACCGAGGTTACAGGTGGAGAGGCGCTGCTTGAGCTCCTAATCTGGCCGAGGATTTAAGACTAAACAATGCTACATCGAATTCTGCCGCACTTACAACTGCTATGAAGACAATACAAGCGTCGTCGCCTTCGGGTCGGCCGCAGCGTTACTGCCAAAAAGGCATTCAGAGCAGACTAAATAAATAACTAGACTAAATTTCATGCAAGGACACTTTTCCTTTCGATTTGCCCTGCTCTTATACTACACCCACCCGCGTGGCTGGTACCGAAGTTACAGGTGAAGAGGTGGAGCTTGAGCTCCTAATCTGGCCGAGGATTTAAGACTAAACCTTCCTACATAGAATTCTGCCGCACTTACAACTGCTATGAAGACAATACAAGCGTCGTCGCCTTCGGGTCGGCCGCAGCGTTACTGCCAAAAAGGCATTCAGAGCAGACTAAATAAATAACTAGACTAAATTTCATGCAAGGACACTTTTCCTTTCGATTTGCCCTGCTCTTATACTACACCCACCCGCGTGGCTGGTACCGAAGTTACAGGTGAAGAGGTGGAGCTTGAGCTCCTAATCTGGCCGAGGATTTAAGACTAAACCTTCCTACATAGAATTCTGCCGCACTTACAACTGCTATGAAGACAATACAAGCGTCGTCGCCTTCGGGTCGGCCGCAGCGTTACTGCCAGAGAGGCATTCAGAGCAGACTAAATAAATAAAGCAGGCAACATTACCAGATTTCCAATCCCTGGCCCATGACTTAAGAGCCGGTAAAGTAGTGAAATCACTTCGTAGTATTTCTTCGTCCCAACACGCGCGCCTCAGCAAGTCGCACAAACTCCAGAAACGCCTTCCCTCTTGCTTTCGCTTACAGCAAATAGTGCCCAGTTCTATTTTACACCGTCGCCTTTCTACACTTTCTTTATCGCTATTTTGCTCAAAGAACGGATGACATCAATGGCTGCAAATGCCACCATTCGCGCTAGTATCAGATATAAATGAGTAGCACGTAGGAACACTGCGACGGATATCATAAGCAGAACAACAACAATTACGTACCCCTGGTGAAAAGCTAGATCCAAAGAGCACAGCTCTGATTAAATATAGCGCCTATGGCTTCTTTTGAAACCGAAGACCTCATCACACGCGGTTCGCCCAAAGTATCTCAGTAGCGGCGAAATGCAGGGAAAAAAAAACTGGTTTCTCAGAGAAGCCCTGTTCTACGTCTAATTACGTTGCCAGCCCGCCGCAAGCATGCAACCTCTGGCTTTTCATTACATGCCAGACGATGCGGGGAAGCTGCGTTTTACACTGGATATCACGAATAAAACGAGAAATCGGAAAGACCTTCTCGAGATTGGGAGGCAGCATACCGGAGAGGAAGAGGTCGTGGGATTCGTATTTCCCCTCTCTGGTCGGGAGCGAAGGAGCGTGCCATGTAAGAGTAGGCAGGCTCGCTCAGATGGCCCCGCACGTGCCTCCAGCTCGGAATGTGCGCGATGGAATGTGGATAATGGGGGGCATTTATTACGAGGTGTCAGATCCATCGCAGCGCTCCTTCTTACCTCTACCATCGCCTTTTTCTGCATCTCTATCTCTGACCAACTTTTCATCCCTGAGATCAGTCACTAATAACTTTGTTGCCAGGTTTCGTGCTTCTTTGTCTGCTGGCAAACGAACGTTTGCCCCGAAACTGTATGGCCTAGTAGCTAGCTTTCTCATTCTTTCTCTCCTTTCTTTCTTTCAGTGTTTGCTTCTTCGCTTCTATTGTTCCTTCTTTCTTTGTTCCTTCTTTCTTTCTTCCTTCCCTTTTCCTCCTTTTCTCTTTTCTTTTTCCATCCCTTTCTTTCCTTCCGTCTTTCTTCCTTCTTTCGTTCCCTTCATTTATCCTTATTTGTTTTTTACTTTGTTTTCTTCTTTCTTCCTTTCCATAATCTTGGATGAAAGATAGTGGAGCAACACTGGATAGAGTATATACAATATTTCAGCAGTACGCTCAGAGGGCAAAATAAATATAAGTTAAAAATATATTGAAGCCAGAGACATAAATATATAATCTACAAAAGATCTGACAGGGACAATATATTACATGTATGTACGCACAAATACCTCGGCGACCAGTCGAATATATTTCTTACTCACGCAGCATCTCCACCAGTGATATCAATATTTTCTTATTCCAGACACACTTCGAGCCTTCCCCTTCTTCTTTCGGTGCCTTTTTATCTGCTTTTTTTTCGTGTGAAAGGAGCTTCGCCGCATGTTTTAATAAAGCCCAAAAAAACGCGCCAGTATTCCGCTCTATATGCCTCGTAATACCAAATTCACAAACTTCACATAGGAGCCAAAAAGGAAGGGAACGTAAAAAAATACGTTCGTCGTAACTTCGCGGCGAGCGGCAGCATGAAAAAGTGATGAGTGCCGAAAACAGCACGTCGTGTCCGACACGGGAATAGCGAGGGTTCATACATGAGTTTGCTCCGGGAGCGAGCTGTGGGGAGAGAGACCGTGAACCTTGTCGGGATAAAACAAGGAAACAGCCAACACTCGAAAAAAATAACAGCAGGCATCGAGCAGGCTTCAATTTGCCAGCCTGCTATCTAAGATTGTGAGCTCAGCGCTAAAGAAAAAAAAATAAAGAACCGCAGGGAGAACGAGGAAATTTCTTCTCCCCTATGACGCCTCTGCTGCATTTTACATTTCTTTATCTAAAACGGTCATGAAACTGGATACACTCCAACATACAGATTCTTTACAATGGATTTTTCGATGAGTTCGATCGGAGTGTCTTTTTTGTTTTCTTCAGGTGACATTGCAGTGGAATAACAATCGTTTCGGGACAACACGTCTCAACGCGCCAGAATTGAGCAGAATGATTTCCCTCGGCGTTCTCGCAGGAATCAAAGTGCGAACAGGCCGCAGAGACAGGGTTCTAGGAATTTTTCATGGTTCATTCTGTCGCACAATTCTTGATTTTTCTCTTTGTTGTAGTTGCTAGCAAGCGTGTGTTCTCTTTTGCAAATTTCACTCCACTGACATCATTCGCGTGGCAAGATATATGTAAAGCATTTTCGCTCTGTAATGCTTTTTTCAGGCAAGAACACGTCGGAGCCCTTTCCATCAAAAGCCTCTTTCAACAACGGCGTCCTGCCGCACATTAAAAAAGATCGTCGGACTTTAAGTAAAGAGGTTTACAGACAGACAAATGCAGGAAAAAGTGAAGTCACAGAACAGAGCGCTCTGTTCTGTCACTTCGTTTCTTCCTGTGCTTGTCTGTCTGAGCTGTAATTCTCTTTTAGCATGCCCCAACTAGCCTGCAATAACGTTCTAGCCAGACTTTAGTCCTTCCCTAGAGGTAAAAACTTAAAAAGACAGTTGTAATAACCCTACAAATCCTCAAAAGCCCCGAGTTTACCACGTCTACCCCCCGCTCAAGCATTGCTCTAGAGATCCAGAATGAAGTTGAAGTTGAAAGTTTATTGAGGAATTCAATCAGAGTTGCAATTGTATACAGCGAGAGGTCCCATGGTACAAGACCGCGGGCGGGACCTCCCATGAAAATAAATTTCAATATGCAACATAATACAAAATACACAACACATTAATTAGCGACGCAAGAATAAATATAGGTACATAGTGTAATATTACTTACTGAAATATTTAATCACAAACAATGTAATGCAGGATAATGTACAATAAAACACTCCCAGATGCCGCGGTACATAGGATCAATAACAAAAAAAAATCACAAATTAAGAATGAAAAGCTTTAGTTTGACCTTGAATGAAGAAAGCGTATTAGTTTGTTTGTTGTCTATGTTCAAAGAGTTCCAAAATGATACGGCTGAAAAATGAAGGCATTGTTTCCCGTAGTTAGTTCTGACCTTAGGTAGTAAAAAGTTATTACGCAGCGCAAAACGTGTGATGATGTTGCTCATGATCGTGCCGGGAGAAAATATGCTTAGCGGGAGATAACGATGAAGAATGAGTTTACGGGATGTGAATTTAAAAATTATACGCCGATTACGTTTCTGAGAAATACGATTTTTGAGCGCCGCTGCAGTACTCGAACCAGTGGCGATCGTATGCGTAACAAGCAGTGCCCAACACAGGCGACTCTTGGTTTCTACTCGGGCATCTCGCACAGCGTTTCGAAGCCGATGAACCACGCCTGGGGCGAACGGCCAGCTCGACCGCAACAGTGCTACGCGTGTGCCCATTCATGCGGAGCACTGTTGCGACCCAGCCGATGGCGAACTCGTGCAAAGGTGCAGATGGCACGAAGCAGCACGTCGAGGTCCGTCTTCTCGTGCGCCACTCTGGGTTAATTCATGAACTGGTTAGATGCAATGGCACTCCGCACGTACGTGGCCACGCGGAGCCATGTTGCCTCTAAGTGTGGTTGACCCTTCACATACTAAAGCCGCCGCGGTGGCTCAGTGGTTATGGTGCTCGGCTGCTGACCCGAAATACGCGGGCTCGATCCCGGCCCCTGCGGTTGAATTTCTTTGGAGGAGAAATTCTAGAGGCCCGTGTACTGTGCGATGTCAGTGCGCGTTAAAGAACCCCAGGTGGTCAAAATTTCCGGAGCCCTCCACTACGGCGTCTCTCATAGCCTTAGTCGCTTTGGGACGTTAAACCCCATAAACCAACCAATCAAACCTTTACATACTCAGTTACCAGTTTCCTAATTACAGGCGTTAATTTTTTTTATCACATGCTGTCAACCACGGCTGCATGGGTCATCACAAAAAGAGCTTGTTTGTTTCGTAATAGGCATGCAGCAAACACCAAACGTGCAGCAAAAAGCTACTGTTCAGCAGCTTTCCGTTTCACCTCCCCATGTTTTGAAGAAAAAACATGAAATAAACCGCATCCGTATCTTTATTATAGGATGCTTCCGGAAGACGCGTACCAGCAAGCCCTGGAAGCCTGTTACAAAAGAATGTGAGGCAGGGCTAGTTGATCTGTTCTTTGGAGCGATATGGAAAGTGCTAGAAGGGAGCCTTTCTAACATAGAGGACACACACAAGAGCGCTGTGTGCGTCCGATGAGCCCATAGCGCTTTTCTGTGTAACACATAGCATTCATTGGGGTCTTAACGCACCAGCGTAAAAAAATTCAGGTGGCACTTTGACTGTCTAAAGTGCGTAGAGGCGAAAGCGTTTTCCGCATCACTTTGCCTATGTGACACTGGTGACGTCACCACTGGATGACGTCACACATAATTGATGACGAAGTAATGACAAATTACTAATTAACGACTAATTACCGATTAATCACTCAGCACTAATTGACTGCTAATTAATGGCGCTTAAGATTCGCCTTTAAGAGTGGAACGCGACAGTGTGTTGTAGCGCTACCAGGGAGTCCACGGAACGCCACCATCCGTTCGGCGCGATGCCTTGCCCTTTGAACGCACGCACCGCTTTTGGAGGAAACGAAATGGCGCAGTAATTTTCTATCATCTCGGTTGGCACCCCAACCGCACCGTACAGGAAGGGAGTAAGTGGCTGTGAAAGAAGGAAGAGGGGCCGTAATGAAGAAACTGAAAATTGTATTTGAGGAAAGGAAATTACGCAGTAACTGTCTCAACTATCTCGGTGGACACCCGTCAAAACGCGGACACATCTGTCGACACGGCTGCCGACACGAACGCAGATACGGTTGCCGACACGGACGCAGACACGGCTGCCGACACGGATTGCTAAACGACAGCATGAGGCATTAAAGGCTTTCGCCTTAAAAGCACCGTTCACCTGAAAATCCGGTGTCGGCGTTGTAGGCGTGGGCGCTGTGAGCGAAAAATCACGATCATGGCTCCGGCAGGTGGTACCCGGAGAGCAACCCAGGAGGCAGGTGGGCCACCTTGGTCACGTGACCTTGTGACGTCATCACAACCTGCCTACCGGATAGTGAGCACACTGCCCAGTATGGTAGGTGGCAGTTAATGATTGGTCGCTCGGGAAGAGCAACCTGGGTCGCACAAGGCCCACCGATGACTGCACCTGCCATCGTAGGGAAGTGGCACAACGCCTAACCTTTGCACCGCTGCGCCAGGAGAGCTATGAGGACTCCCCGGGAATCTAAGATTGCAAAGTAGGGAATGACCTTCTGCATATACGGGAATTAACCCATTACGCTATCGCGTCATACCCTTAAGGCGGAGCTTAAGTTTTATTTCGCCGATCGTTGTCCGCAGCCTGCTTGATCTTGAGAACAGCGCCTCGAACCGAAACCGAACTGCAAACCGAAGTGCCAGCACGCCTAATCCGCATTTGGCCTAACCAAACTAAATCGGCCACCATTTTTTCTCTTTCTCTTCGAACTTACTTTCTGATGCACGCTTATATAGCAGATGCGGTGCCTCTTAATGCAGGATTTAATGTTCAATTATTTTTCTCTTGCTTCATCATCCTCTCTCCGTCTTTTAACCTTTCCTTCCTTTCTTCATCACCACTGCGCCATGAGGGGTATGAGGATTCTCAGCAGCCTAAGTAGAGAACGACCAATTCTGCATATATGGGCATTAAGTAGGTGTTTGCAGCGCACACGAAACACGGACGGACAGAAAAGGGAACAAAACACAGCGCTGTGTTTCGTTCCCTTTTCTGTCCGTCCGTGTTTCGTGTGCGCTGTAGACACCTACAGCATGAAAAACCAACTAGCCCAAGAAAAGACGATGGGCATTAACTCAGTAAAGCTATCGTGTCATACTCTTAAGGCGGAGCTTAAGTGTCCCCTCCAAATGAAGAATGAACGCCTGCTTTCGCACGTCGACTTGATTTAACTACGTTAAACCGCTACCATTTTTCTTTACTCGACTTTCACCCAGAATGTTGTACTCACCATAAGCTGTTCGCGAAATGTACACTATGTAGAAAGACGTGGTTTTCGCTCATTTGGTTCGGGGCATCCCATGGATTGCTTGAAGCCACTTCAACCGCAGACGGAAACAAAGCATGGTACGTCGACTACAAGACCGTTTGACGAAATTATTTTAAAGAGCCCTAGTAGCCTTCATCAAACATAAACAACAGAAATTTATACAAGTCGAGAAGTGCATGCTGGTGTTATTAAACTGGCGCCTATGACTGCCTAACCACAATTTCTTTTTAAAATTTTTCATTCTTGCCTCTCTAACCTGCACTATCGAGAGCGTTGTAAGTTCTTGTCTTGTTTATTGTACTGGCCGCACTTTATTTTTCATAAAAAAAGAATGAGGTTTACGTGCGAGTAATGAGCCATGAAAAGCATTCGCACGCTTTAACTGTAGTTCTATGATAATCAGTGAAGCGTTTACCTTTTGCGTATAGCTGTTGCTTCTGATAGCGCGTTCACAGCTCTTCAGGCCTGTGACGTATAGCGCTTTCCGCATCGCAAAACTTATTGCCTCGAAAATTTGCATACATTCGTTATCGCCGACTTTCGAGTGTTTGCATGCACTCCGTGCCTTGCGCAAGCAAACAAGCGCTCCGGTAGAGAGGAACTAGATGAGGAAAAGTTTGAAAAGAGTGGGCGCCAAAGTCAACAAACTCGCGCTAATGAAAAACTATTGAAATTCCTTACTCTCCCCTTGGCATCCGTCTTTTTATTTTTGGTTTCTTTTACGTCGCGTCATTTAACACAGACGCCATGCGAAATTCTCTTGGGAACAACCAGATAGATGAATACAAAGGACGTCCTGTCGATAGCCGCCCTGGTGGCTGTTGTCAGAACTTGGGCAGCTCCCTCTGTGATTAAGTAAATTGTAATGCATGCAAACCACCTGCCGTTACGCAGACCTGCGTTAGCTGCCTTCTGTTATGCCTTTTTTTTTCGCCCTTTCATTTGTTTATACTTGAAGCCGTTCCGAAAGCGGAATGGAATTCAGCCAGTTTGACTACTTCGCGTTATATGCTAACGGCTTTAACTTGCTTCCGCTGAAACTCAGTCCATGCATTTACCAACCAAGCTCACCATTCAAATTGCTTACGTCTTTCCTACCACATGAGCATTACTAGACACAATGGAAAAGACTACTGGTGTCCCCGGAAAGCGCTCGTCGTCTGAAAACGCCCGGGAGGCAATTTAGAACACACCACCACGAACAAAGGACCCAGACAACTACCGTAGCTGTTTTTTTAATCGAAGCGAGAAAAGGCTCACAACGGACGAGGTCCTATGTAATCATAGCTCCGAAATTTTAACCGCACATTCTCCTAACTGCCTTTCAAATGTTGGCATATACGAAGATATCGACAGCTTCAAGCCTCGTTTCTAAGGGTCGAGACCGCTGTTAGGCTCATTCAGAGGAACACACCGCCGTAGGTTTTGACACACATAAGCGCCAAGTGTATGCAATAAGCAATTCCAGTGACCTTTATGAGATAATGGTGATTAGCATGTGTCATTGTGTGAATGTCCCTCATTCGTAGCGTGAGCTGGTAAGAAGTAGATTGCGCGCAGTGTGTAGTGAGCAGAGTGAGGCACAGTAAGGCGAGCTGCGAAATTGCCTGCCTGACTGCGGCGAGGAATAAAGTATGAGCAACTGCACAGATATCTCTAATGTCGAGTAAGAACTGCGGGGGATAGCGCAGGCATTACCAACAGCGTTGAGAATCATGCAGAACTGCTGTGCCGCAACAGTTCTGTATGATTCTCAACTTTCTTCTCAACATGATTCTCAACATGATTCGCGAATTTCTTTCTCCGTTTTACAGGGTCTCCTCATTGTCAGTACTCAAGCATTCACGTAATCGCAGTTCTAGACCTTGCACCATAATTTTAATATATTTTATATCGCTTTCTAGTGTGCTGCAGTTAAACCTAAATTAAATTAAAGAGGTTGTTTTTTATCTCACCATTAATGCATCCAGACAACGAGCTCTACAGCGCGGATCCTTTGAGAGATGCAGCTTTGATGACACTTTTTGTGAAAGATATAACCAAGATGGCGCTACCAACAGTGACAAAGAATAAGCACAAACGAGCGCTGCTCCTACCATTCGTCCTGTAATTTGTACGTCTTTTTTGTCCCCATTGGTCGCACCGTCTTTGTTACATGTTTCAGCCTGAACCAACTAGCCCAAGCAAGGATATTACTTGAACACTATAAACAAACAAATACCATTGGCACAGTCATGGTTATAGTCAATCGCCCACATACGGATTTAGACATGCGTGATAGAATCGCAAGCATGTGCGCCCCTTCTTTGGCTCATGTTGCAAGTTTTCTAGGTATTCTACTGGGGGCAAGGATAGAATCCACTTGAATGTTAGGGCGATTGTGCCACAGCAGGCGCTTCTGAAGAGCCTGGGTGAAGCACCCTGTTCCTACACTATACACTTGGCGCACTCGACATGATCAGATTACCTAGCCCGGGCCTGCAAAGAGCACAGCTTGCTTCCATAAATTAGTTGGCATCACTCATACAAACAGGAGATGTCCTGCTTCATGATTCAAAGCGCATCATTCGCACAAGCAAGGCATGAATGAATTTTAATGATTTAACGCAATATGATTCATGTCTCGAGGTTCAGAGTACATGACTTACATAAAGAGGAAGCCTGATTTAGACCCGTAGCTTTTCAGCGCAACGGCACACGGCCAAACAAAAAAAAAAAGAAGCAGGAAGAGAAGAAGGACGAACACAGCGCTGTGTTCGTCCTTCTTCTTTTCCTGTTTCTTTTCTTTGGCCGTGTGCCGTTGCGCTGAAAAACTATGAATTTAAATCAAGTATAACAACTAGCCCAAGAACTAACTCTACGAAAGAGGAAGCCGTTCACGTTGAAATTCGCTAGAAAGCCGCGTTCCCATCCTACTAATCTGATTAACATGTTGGACAGAGCAAATCTTTTTGCGCTCTTAATGCATCGTGTCCCGATGCATTACTGCATTGTTACTGCATTTACTGCATTGTTAAGCTACCCTAGTTTCCTCTTCAGTAACAGTCGTCTTTCATCCCATCCTAAGGCTTGTTTGTTCCACTTTCGCATAATTTCTGCGTGCTTGCAGTAAAGCCGCATTGTCCCTGAAGAACATGCTATGACGTTCAAATGTTGAGGGTTAGGTTAGGTTAGGTTAGGTTAGGTTAGGTTACGTTAGGTTAGGTTAGGTGCTATGACAGAAACGCTAGGCCATATATGTGGCAGTGCAATTAACGCCTAACTATGGCATCCTACTAAAGTTGAGGACAACTTTCTGTGGCTATGCAATGAAAGGTACGAGAGCAAGGCGCGAGGTTTCCTCAAGGCCGTCCTTATCACGCACTCACGTGCGAAAAACACAGGCGTGGAAGCTGTCGGCGCGCGCCTGAAGTTTCCACTGCATAGCCACAGAATATTGTCCTCGACTATAGTATCAATATAGATACAGGCAAGTTTGCTTCGTTGCTGCCGTCTGCTGCGGGCCGTCTAGGCGAGTGCGAAGCAATAGCGCCATACCGCGGGCAGTCAGTTTGAATCTCTAATCAGCGAAGCACTGCGTCCCAAAGTTCCGAGGACGAGTGTGAAGAATAAAGAAAGCCATCCACAAAAGCCTTGCTGCGTCGCAAATGCCGACTGTCGTCGCTAACTACGCACCTTTTATTGTGTCACTCCCGGTTTAACGCTCGCTTTAAAAAGCACCCAAGCTCACGGCACCCAGCCGCTCTGATTTAAGGTTCGTTTGTTTATTTTTAAAGCGTTCGCTCAGTTTAGTGCTTAAAGCTAAACCCACGTGCCTTCGAGGACGACAAACACCTTATTCTGGCACGAGTGCTTGTTAAAAATGCCGAGCGTACACTTTCCCTGAAAGACGACCAGTAGAATTTTTTTTTTTTTTGGGGGGGGGGGTTGCGGGAGGGGAGGAAGAGCCGTTGTCTTGGAACAGCCAAGTAATATGTGATCGAAATTTGCACATAAATATATAAAAGGCGCTTTCCAGTGGTTCTTTTCCTTTAACATGAATTCTATAGCTGGTGCTTCAATACTGTAGATATAAATTTTTCAAGGATATATGTTTCTTCGCGAGAGCCTAAGGAGCGAAATAGGAAGTTCCTAAAATATTTGTGTTCGGTGTAAATGATCGGTGTGTTTTGCGCATTGTTCCTCACACATCTCGGGCGAGGAATGTGCTTCTTATCTAGCAAAACAGCGCATGCATTGGCCCGGGTTCTGCTGGTCTACAGACTGTCGTGTCACCTGCGACGGACGACTGCGCGACTTAACGGATGAACCAGTGATATTTTATCTAAGGCTACGTGTTGTTCACAGGGAAAGCACCCATCCGGTCTCCGCTCCCTCGTAGGTCGTAGCCACGGCATTTCAGGGGTATTTTTCACATAACACTTTTGTTCAAAACATCGAGACGTTAAGTTGTTGCTGTTGTTGTTGTTGCGACTGAGAGAAGGATAAAAAGGAAAGTGCACGGGCCTGCCGACTGGCTCGAGTCGAGCCACCACCGCTGCCACGTGCAGACAGAGGAGAGTTAACAGATCAGAGGAAAAAGAAAAAGAAGAGACGCGCGTCGCAACAACCATGTCCGCCGAAGCAAAGACGCTGGAAGAAACAACAGATACCCTTTGGTCTATTGCTTTTTACTCGGAATCTTCTCGACTTAAAATAATTTCTAAAATCCAATAGAACCCAGCAGCTCTGCCGTGATTTTCAACAGCTGTAATGTTGAAGCTCGGGTATACAATGCGTCCCTTTACCGCCACAAATTTTCTATTCCTGTAGTAGATCCAAGGACGGCTCATCGGTGTTGAGTAGGTTATATCCATATTAGAAGTTTTGAGCAGTGGAGTTACGAAAGCTGCTCCAGAACAGTTTTTATAGAAACTGGATAAAATAGAGCCAAGCTTTCAAAAATCAGGTTCGCATAGTTCAAAGTCTGGCCGCCCGTTGGTTACTGTCAGGTAGAGCATAACAGCTCGAACAAGTGACTCAGAATACTAGTGTGCAAAAGAGCGCTTGCGTTCTCAATCGTTCTCCTGTGCCGTTGGTTTTCCCTAATAGACGCTGTTAGCATAGCCGAGACGTACGTACGTACGTACGTCGACGTATACCGATTTACCGGATGCCTACTGCGCATGAGCAGGAACTGCACGAGCGCATCCGTAATCCGGTAAACCGGTGGGTATACGGTCGTATCTAATCTGTTTAGCGGGGTTCCCTAGCGCATCTAGCAGTCGAAAGCATGGGACGTTTGAGGACGCGAAGTCATTCCTCTTTGGAGAGATTACGGTTGCTGATGCATAATGGTGAACTCGGCAGGCCTCAAAAGGAAACCGCTTGGGCTGTATACTTTTGACGGGGAGCGCACGTCTCCACTATGCTTAAACTGTCTAATAATCTAGGTTAAAGTGGGCAAATTAGCTCACCTCTATGTTATGTCGAATGATAAGTAACGCGCATTCTTGCCCATTTCCATGTTTCACATCTGTTCTTTGATCACATTTTTTTCTGCGGAACCAAAGCGAGCCCGGTTAGGGGACTGCTCTCATTGCATTAGGATGCTGCTGGTGAAAGTCATTCTTATAGAAGAGAAAGACGCGGACAATGAGAGGATAGGGACGAAGACTGCGCTGTTCGCCTCTCACCACTGTCGATCTTTGTCTTAAGGTGCTGAGTATATAACGGCATCTGAGGACGATTGTGATAGTGAAGTTTATTGTAATGGTAAGTCTAAAAAATTGGCAGAGGCTCAGCTTGATTAAGCCCGGAGATTACGAAAGCAACTTTATCTGTTTCTTCAGCCCGCATCCGCCGTGTCTACCGCCGCTCTGCGCCGACGGTTGGTTGGTTGCGACTGAGAGAAGGATGAAAAGGAAAGTGCATGGGCCTGCCGACTCGCTCCAGCCGAGCCACCACCACTGCCACGTGTAGATAGAAGAGAGTTGAAAGATATGAGGGAAGATAAACACCACTCATTAAACTTGGCCCTGCACTTGTAGATGCACCCGCATCAAGTGATGTTGACCGGCGTGCTCGCCAGGCTGCTACATACGCACGTTGTTTAGCTAGCCGTTCTTCCCGTTCTTCGTCTGTTTCTTCGGCGCGGCGCCGTCACTTGGCCGCAGCAGATCGTTCCAGCCTCGCCTTCTACACATCATCCGACATAGCGCACTGAGAGGAGCGCAGCTGCAGCCCCCCCCCCCCCCCCCTGTTTTATCCCGCTCTAGCGAGCGCCCTCTCTCGGCAGCGGCGCAGCCGGCGTGTAATGCTGTACCTCCACCATCGATGGCGCGAGCTGGGGCCCCCTGCTCTCGGTCTGTCGTGGCGTCACACGGTCACGTGACGCGCAGCTGTGTAAGGAGGCGCCACGACCATCGATGGCAGAAAAGTGCAAGCAGTATTGCTTTCGCAATAAAAAAAGTGGAGTGTCGCATTTCGGTACGTGTACACTTCATGGAAGTACCTGGAAGGATTTCTGGGGGGAAGCACTTCGTACATTTTCTGAAGCGACACTAACACGAACCTCTGGCCGTACCTGCGCAAGCTTAAACGGGGATTTCGTTACAACGTTCTTAACTTTTTTAGTCCTTCCTAACTTTCTGCAATTTCACAGTGTTTTACGTCTCTATCTCTCAGGGAGCACACTTATCCGCGTTGCGTAGCAGATATGCAGAAGCTGCCGTGAGAGAGAATAGGAAGAGCGGGACTAAATGCCTGAAACTAAATACCCGACAAGTTGACGCGCTTTAAGCGAAAGTGCGATGTGAGCCCCCTCAGCCAAGAAATAAAACGTTTGCCGAAACACTGCACCCAATGAACAGTTCCGGTGGCTTGTGCAGAAGACCTTGGTTGTCCTCGGGAGGAGAACATCGCAAAAAAAAACGAAAAAAACAAATGAACCATGCAGGAGCGAAGGAACCGGAGTCCCCGTTACTTGGAGAGCTCTGCATACAGACAGCCATTGCATCCGGCGCGAAATGACCGCGTAACCAGAGAGAGACAGACGGTTCTGGATGTGCAGTTTTGGGTTTCTCCTTATAGTTATCCAGATATCCCCCGTCAGGTCGGAGTGCCCGCTTATTCGAGCGCAAAGGGGACACCCGACTCGGATCAGGTCTCAAACGGAAGGCTAGCAGCGCTCTTCTGCACCGCCAGAGAGCGCTTCAGGTGACTGCTCAGACGGGTTTCTGGGATATAGATGAAAGTCGTGGGTGACTAAGGATCGGAGAGATGAGGTGCCCGCTAGGACTTATACATTATCGAAGCCAACATACAGACAGTAAGACCGGACCAAAAGAAGCAATCCTTCAGGCACACCACTCCTTTGCTGTCACTCACGCCCTCTGCATTGTAAATTCGTCTTCCGCAGGAAACTGATGTTATAAAGGCCCTTCTTGCTTTTAACTTGAGAAAAAATTAAGGAGTGCGCTTAAGACTACTGACATGCTTCCGAGACGAAAGCACTAATTTTTTATTTATAATTTTCCTGCCTTTCTGATTACACACCAACTCACTAGCATACAGTTGTAAGGCAACGCATAAGCTAGGTTCACCTTTATTCTTTAAGGAACAATGCGGTTTTTGTGACTTATAGATTGCATGCTGACTTCGCAATTTCAAGATTCTTGGTTCAATTACCCGGATCTCCGGATCGGGAGAAATTTTTTCTTTAGAGATGGCGTAAATGGGAGTTTTTTTTTTACCACTTTTCCTGGACCACGACAACGACGCGGGGTCATATAAGGCTCTTGCCTTAAAAACAGCCACACAGCTACAAAATGATCGCTTCTTGTCGCGGAATAAAAGCCTATGGTTCGCGAGCACCCCGGCAGCGCCTACGGGGTCGCCTGTAAGCCTACGCGGATAGCTTTGCAAGCAGAAGTGAGCAGTCATGCCCAGCCTTATGTATAATGCCTGGACTTAGTCGAGCCCCGATATATAGAACCCGGATATAGCGAATTATTGATTTGTATCGAACAGTCAAACCATCTGCTTGAAAATCCCATGCAAACCCATAGCACTACCCTTACTTTGTTAACGGAACATTTTATATACCGAATCGTGCACCACATCACATAAGTGCTACATTTTCTAACGGTTCTATCCGAAAATTTTTCACATGCGGAGCCGGATCGACTGAGCAACCTTAGGCAGCTGTTGGCAGGGCTGACACTGCTAACTCGCGTGACGAGATTCACTATAGAAGAGTGTAAGAGCTTGTGTTTCTGCACTGTTCTCAGCCTCTGGAAGCCTGCACGTCTCTAACCTTGCAGCCACACTGGTTACTTCAGGACACAAAACTTGGTTAGCTGTATGACCTTTCCAGTATGGCCTGAAGAAGCCAAGAGTTTTTTACAAAAGAAAACTATATGAGTAATGGGTTTATACAAAGCTGCTTTCAACAAAAGTAGAAGATATCACTTCAACACCCCCCAAGGAGTGGAATTCAGGAACTCCTCATGTTCTAGAAACTGTATCTCGATAATTGTGCTAGAGCAGGGGCTATTCTGCTTTCTGACTCCGAGCTCATTGTAGCGCGAAAGCACTGCTCAACAGTGTCAAACCGAGCCAAAAAATCTCGTGTGAAGCCTCGGAGTAAGTCGGGTAAGCTCGGGTTAGTTCGGAGGAGCGCAGCGTAAGCTGCAGCCAATGGGAGAGTGACCTTTTATGTGACCTTGGCCAAACCTACCATAGCAACAGCCCACCATAGCCACACCATGCATAGCACAGCCAAGCATGTTTAGCATGCTTGGCTGTGCTGTGGCCTCTGCCCACACAGGGTCACCGTAGTGGACATTGCCTACAACTAAGGTGTCACCCCTAGTCTACCTACTAGGTGGCGCTCCTAGTTGAACATCCGACTGACGCCAGCATCCACGTGGTTAAGCGATATAAAAGAAGGTGAATTAATTTGTATACATCAGCCTACGCCCGGATGGAGAGCGAGGCGGGTCCGTCTAACATGTCTGAGGAGGAGTGGCGGCCGTTACGGCCACTGAGTTGCTGCGGGAAAGAAGACGACGTGAACGTAAATGCAGCGATCCCGAAGATGCGGCCCAACGGTAGGAAGAACTTGCGATGAAGCGACGCAAACGACAAGCCACGATTGACAAGGAGAGACTGACTGATGTCTGTCGAAATGCTAGCACATTACCACTGCATGACACGGCATAGCCATGTACCAACAGCATAGTAAAACGGAGTCACGCCAAAATAAAACAAGGAGTCAAACTAAATAGCTAAACACAAACCAAAATAATGAGCCCACCACGCTTAAACACATGCTTTCGCACGTCTACTCTATTTAACTACGTTAAAACCCTACCGTTTTTACGTGCGTGGAGTAAACCTTGTCAGTATTGACCAGGTAAGCACCTAACGAAGGCGGCACCCAACCACAACAGAATGCGACTCGGGCGCCTCAGGGCGCAGCTTTGTAGCGACTTCTGTAGATGGCGTTACGATACACTCAGATGCCAGGTCCCCCTATACAAAGAAGGCAGCGCCAGTCTTTCACCTTGCTTCTGACAGACTAGCTTTCATACCTGCTCTCTATACTGTCATGTGGAGGTGACAACACCGTGAACAATAGACGACCTGAATCAGGGGGCACTGAAATGAACACTTTCTTGGGCTGACTTGCACTCAAAAAGAAATGAACATATCGCGGCCAGCAACAGGTGTAAGTGCGCTCAGCAATCCTTGAATAACAGAATCCTCAGAAATCTCCACAGCGCTCAATTTTGATGGCGAAAGTCTATCGGAATAAGGCGCGGGAAACCTCAATCAATCTCGAACTTAGTGGAAAGAATTTCATGCGTCTACAATCTTGCTGGATAATTCCTGTCGCCATTCGCGGCTAAAGAAAGTGATAATTCCCACTGCCAGTGGATTCCAGTATGAACAAACAAAAATTACATACCTTCGCCGCGAAATTCCGTCTCTTCGGCTTATGCGCTTGATCTAGTGCACCAGGACTATACATCGCACGGTTAGCTGTTGCTTTTCACTTCCAAAGACGGTAAAATCTTTACCGAATGAGCGAAACACGGCCCTGTCCCAGCTGTCTGAACCAGCGTTTACACGAATGATTACGCGCTAAGTGGAATAAATTTTTGAACCAAAAGCTCATAATAATTTTGGAGCAAGAAAGTGACAGATTCGTGAATGTTAAATGGACTGGCAAGTTTTGATTTTTGTTATGGGCGCGCAGAAGAGATAATGGGCAAGGATGTTCGATAAGGAAACGAGCAATACAGAGAAACTTTAATCAGAGGCCGTTGTAAAACGCTTCTGCCTGGGCAGCGGCCGACAGACGCTGAGTTTTCTTTCACAGCCATGTCGACAGGTGACGCGTTGATCTTATTACGGCTGCGATAAATACGGTGACGTAAAAAGCGTGGAAAATGGCTCGATGGATATATATTAGCGGAGGGAAAGAGGGCGGTGAAAAGCTTAGCGTGTGCCCATTGGATTCAGCCTTTCTGCCAATTTTCCTCAATGGGGTTGCTTAACCACTGCGAGTCACCCAAGCCTGCTTGCAGCATGTTAAATTATCAGTTCTGTTAAACCTTAACATCTACCAAGGACGTTCACAGTTTTGTGCTTGGACAAAGGAAAGTACTCAGGAGTTAATAACTTAATTCTCTTACACTTATAGTATATTATATTATATTGCATTTCATTATATTTCATTATATTATGTATGTATGTATGTATGTATGTATGCATGTATGTATGTAATGTTATGTTGTGTTACATGTTATATGTTCTATTGTATTGTATTGTATTGTATTGTATTATATCATATCATATCATATCATATTATATTATATTATATTATATTATATTATATTATATTATATTATATTATATTATATTATATTATATTATATTATATTATATTATATTATATTATATTATATTATATTATATCATATTACATTATATTTTGACACATTCGGGGAGGCGATGGGAAAACCTTTCCGCCTTTTAGGACTGACCGACAATTTCTTTTCGAGGATAAAACTCAGATCTGAGTTTGCGTTCCAATGGACGAATGGAAGAAAGAGAGCTACAGCCACCTCTTAACTGTGGATGAGAGGTCATCAATCTTTCCTCTGGGAAGAAGACGAAGAAAGAACGATCTACTAACTTCGGCTAATTTTAACCAACCAGTGGCGCCGCAGACGGCGTCTGGAGAAAAATGTAACCAGGGAATTTGCAGAGCGGACGAGGACGACGCGAAGGACGACGTGAAAAAGTGCCGGTGACAAAACGGAGAACGCCGTTGCTGTATCTGAGCGGCTCTTTATCACTACAGAAAGTAAGAAGCCGTGAGACAAAGCCTGCAGCAAGATATGAGCTGTACGAGAAGGAAGGGGAAGGAAAGACGAAGGGCGAGTGAGGGGGCACGCTATAGACAGCACGAAGCGAAGGCATTATACGCTCTGGCTGCTGCTGTGAAGCGACAGCGCAGCTCTGTGAAAGCAGCACAGCAGGAAATGGGTGTTCGTGTCTCCAGGAGCTGCGGCGGTGCCATGCAAGGAACCCTCCACTCCACCCAAACCCCAGATTAATGACGGCATTCGGAACAAAGCGTTATGCGTGAAGGTTATGTGCCGCTGGTATTTTTCGGGTAACCCTGAAGTGTTCCGAAACTATTCCCTTTTGGTTCTTTGCTCTATCTCTTTCCTGCTATCCACCATTCCATAGTTGCATAATCCTGTTCGTGACAACGATTTTTTTCATCTTGGTATTTTTGCCCCTCTTTCCGCAAGGCGACGCCTTTTCATTCACATTTTTGATGCGGCGATGGGGTTAAAGTTTCTTCCCCACAGTGAATAGTGTTTGTAGTTAGAGTAGTATGTGGTTCAGAAATCTTTTCTGTTCTTCGCATTCTCAAAGAAAACAGTTTTCTAAGTGAATTAATTAGGGGTTTTAGGCGCACGTAAGAGAGGTTTGAGGAATGTAAGGAATATATGAGGGATTAAAGGGGCAAGGACTGGCCGTTCTCAAGAATTCGTCTCCGGGAGAGTGAGGACCCCTTCAGCACGCCACGTATAAAATGGAGGAATGATGTAGGTTACGGTGCGAATATGGCGAAAAAATTTCCGTGGTTATTTTTATTTCTTTTTTTTTGAATTTGCTACTGTGCACACCGCTGAATAAGTTCAGTGTTCCTCTATTTCAGCACCTACGCGCAATAAAGCACGGGGAGGCTGAAAGATATTTATTTAGGTTTGGTTTTGGTTTTCTGGGGTTCAACGCCCCAAAACGACTGAGGCTGAGAGACGCCGTAGTGAAGGGCTCCGGAAATTTCGATCACCTGGGGTTCTTTAACGTGTACTGACATCGCACAGCACACGGGCCTCTAGAATTTCGCCTTCATCGAAATTCAGCCGCCGCGGATTTATTTAACTGACATATAAACGCGGACTGTGTGCGTGCTTCTATTCTGTGGTCACCCAAGGACTGTGCCAAATTTTCTTTCCAGTCTTCATAAAGTCCGACCGTTCCTGAATCCTCTCTCAAAGGTCAGTACATAGGCATGGGCACTGTTTTCAACATTCGATATTTTTAATTTTGTCAGCTAAAAAAAAGTTGTCAGCATGATAACCAATCCGAGCTATAAACTCAACTTTCATACGAACGCTTCAGCCACTTCATTCTTTGTATTAGTTATTAAAAACAAAATTAATAAGAAAAGGCGCTTTGATTGCATCATTAACAATGAAACCGTCCACGTCCCACTAGGTCGTAACCTGAAACTAACGCGCTCACTGGTTCGTCAACGAGAATTCTATCCAGGTGGAATGCGGTACTGGGTGTCTTGCAAGAACTTGTCCTGAGAGCTCTTCAGGTTGAGTGAGTTCATTTAAGATCATTTGTATGCCTGAATTCCTACCTTTCGCTTATTCTACACGTTCATGTTATCTCTCTCTGGCACTCGGCTGATGACCCGAAAGACGCGGGTTTGATCCCGGCTGCGGCGGTCGAATTTCGACGTAGGCGAAATTCTAGAGGCCCATGTTCTGTGCGATGTCAGTGCACGTTAAAGAATCCCAGGGGTTCAAAATTTCCGCAGCCCTTCACTACGATGTCCCTCACAGACTGAGTCGCTTTGGAACGTTAATCCAATGCTAACAAAACTAAACACGCAATAACCAAACACTTTTTCGATGCACAACCACAGATCCAAAATGGTAAACATAAAGATACAAGTAGACAATTACACAGAACTTGTGCGGTTTAAATTAATGCTATTCTAGATGAGGATAAGAACCAAAACAGAACTCTGGCGAAACGTAAAAAATATACCAGTACAAATCTGACACATCCGAGAGCAGTTCACGCAATTGTATTCAACAGATACAGGAAAATTGGATCAAAAGCGGAAATACAAAATTACATCAGTGAATAGAGGTTAAAAAAGTATGCAATCTGTACATTCATGGTTTCGCAAATCTGTTATCTCCTATGGTACACTATCTTAAGCCTCTTTACTCATAAACTGAATAAGAAATTCGTATTAAGGTTACATCAATAAAGTTGTCCTGCCTAATATGTTCGTCGCCTAGACGCTCTGGTGGCAATGGACTAAAAATGTAAGACTACTTTCACGTCAATGGTTTCAGAGAGAGAGAGAGAGAAACATTTTATTTTCTTTCAACTGAAAGTGGAAGACAAGGCAAAAGGCATGGAGCCTGACAAGGCCTCGTCTCCCGTCTGAAATTCGCAGTGGGCAGCTTCAATGCATATACAGGTTTTCCTCCTGTTGAAACGGTATACATAATGAGAGAAGAATATAAAATACACATAAACACAGAATGATGGTTATATATTAAACAAACTTCCGCGGTGAAACAACACAAAAACTTAGGTTTCGCGACAACACATTTTAGTGAAGACATTAATTAGCGTTTGTGATGGATGACACTGACAGAAAACCGGGGAAAGTTTACAAAAACTAAAGGTTTGCATACGCCTTATGGGTACCTATATGTATAAATTTTCTTCAGTGATCTGTAAAAATTCTTTATAAGCTGATTTGAATGACTTTAATGCTAGCGTAAAATCAATGTAGCGTCCATGGCGGTTAACTATATACGGTAGTGTGCCTATCATGAACCTTCCTCAGCGCATTAAGCAGAACGGTTATGAATTTCTGCTGGTTTCAAATCAGCGCTCGCGACTCTCGCAATACTAGTTCTTCTAATGGATCCCTGGCTG
Organism: Amblyomma mixtum; assembly: GCF_055824585.1. NCBI lineage: Eukaryota > Metazoa > Arthropoda > Arachnida > Ixodida > Ixodidae > Amblyomma > Amblyomma mixtum. The sequence goes on along the minus strand of NC_143015.1, from coordinate 124,744,111 downwards.
ATATAACTGACTCCTGAAAGCGAGGCTATTCAAGCCATGCTCCAATTACCAGAGCCAGACATCTGCTTTTGGCGCAAAAAGACTCATTCTTTTCATACTTCTTTCTCTTTTCGTTCCGCATGAAGCAGTTATCGACGGAACCACAGTACATACGCGTCATTGAAACAGATACCGTTTCGCCAACGTGCCGCCATTTGCACTAACAGAAAGTAATTCGAGAAAAAGCACACGTGTTATAAAAGAGTGTGTGCTAGAGGTCAGCCTACTCTCTTTTCACTCCCGTATAGGCGCATTGGCGTTTAGAGTGAACTATTCTCTACGCTTTGAAATACGTTTATCGGGAGGCATGCCTTAACTTGCGGCACTGTTTCTATGCAACTCGTAATCAGATATTACTAAATAGAGCGCGGCCGATTCCAGAAATCAAGCTTTTTTCGCCGCCTTCATCTCTTTGCCATACATCTCTTCACAGGGGAGATAAGAAACTATCATGATTAATCTCTGAGTGCAAACAAAAGTCGTCTAATCCTTGCTAAAAAAATTGACGGAAATCCTAGTAACGCCTATACTAAAGAAACCCAGGGCAAAATGCAGAAGAGTGTTTACGGTTCATGGTTTAGGGCGGTTTAACGTCGCAAAGACACTCAGGCCATGAGGAACACCGTAGTGAAGGGCTCCGGAAATTTCGACCAGCCGGGGTTCTTTAACGTGCACTGACGCCGCAGAATAGACGACCAGAATAATACGAAGTGACACAAATGTTTCGTTCAGTTTTCTAACTAGAAGATTAAGAACGCGATAAGGGTAGGTTCGGGCATATTCTCGAGAGATAATTTATTTAACAAGAACATATGATCCTTCTTGATCAGGTGATGACGCCCAGTGAGTGAGTGTCTTTTCAAACTTCCAGATCACGTAATAGAAGGAAATGTGCCTGCCCAACGAAGTTCACACAAGCGGTGCCATGCGCTTCGGCATCTATCACAACCCACTGCTTGTCGGTGGAATATAGAAACGCGGAAAGATATTATTTCCCTACCTTACTGAAGGACGGGAACTTAGTGAAACAAGGAAGCATAGCGTAGGTGACACTAGTTGAAGGTGCCCAGGAATGAAGGAAGGGAAAACTTTATTTACACTAATGGTTATTCCTGCGGTTTGGGGGCATCTTCTGAGACGTCTTGGTTCTACCCCCAGGAACCTTCTCTGTCGAAGTCGTCCGCCTCTAATCAGTGGTCGGTCGCCCTCAGTCCAGGGCTCCGCTGGCCACTGCCGCCCGTTGAGCTCGCTGTACCAGACCTTCTTGGTCTTCACAGCGGTCGCTGGACAGCAGAGTCTCCCACTGCTCCGCACTCGGGTTTTGTATTTTGGGGACCACGTCTATGTCTTGGCAGGACCATGTGATGTGATATAAAGTAGGTTTTTCGTCACACCAGGGACATTTGTCCGCGTATATGGTAGGGTGCATTTTGTTTAGTATATGTAGGTTTGGGAAAGAGCCTGTTTGTAATTGTCTCCAAGTGACAGCTTCCTCTCTGCTGAGAGATTTGTGCGGTGGGGGATACCGCAATCTTCTTTAAAAAAATACCAATGTCACATGACGTTTACGATATTCGGTAATGAGTAACTGGCGCGCAGCTGCTTTGATGTTCATTCAACTTTCACGATGCGGGCGGTGCCCTTAAGCCGCCACGCCTCAAACGGCGGCTCTTTATTGGGCGACGGCGTATCGCTTCTACCTTCCTTGTCAAAGCACTAAGCCTTACCAGTGTCCGGAACGCACTCAATGTTACAGACGCCAAGCCGCGTATATTTACCGGATACGCCATAAATGTCACTCTTTAACCAGTTTCAAGAGTAGCTAAACCACATCTAATTTTTTTTTTATAAAATCACTTCTCCTGTCAGTATGCAGTACCGATTATCGCTACCTTCCTGCTTCTTTTTTTTTCTCTGCTTGCTAACCGTAGTCCAACTTCTACGTCTAAATCAAACGCGAAGTATAGTATGCGTCTGCGTTTCACTGCGATCGTAGTGTCCGTTATTTTTCAATGCAGGTCGTAGTGGTGAAAACATTTATTTGGAAAGGACAGGAGGTATGTTCGGATCAGCCTGTAAGGGTCCGATCCTTAGAAGCACCCAGTGGCGGTGGTCGCCGCCCGGGCGTGCCCGACTCAGGCTTGTTGGGCCTGTAAGTCGTGGCAGCCGAGCAGGGTCGCCTCCCTAGCTTCCCGGGTAGGGTTGGGAATAAGGGGAATGGCCATAGGTGTCAGAAGACACCGCTCTAAAGGGCGAGCAGCTACCGCTCTTTGCAGAGAGCAGGTAGGTGCGAACGTTTGCGTTCTTTCCCTTCGCCAAAACCGAGAACATTCTTCAGTGACCACCATGAAAAGCTTCTTTCTTCTTTAAGGCGACATGACTTAGTTACAATGCCAACATCGTCGCCGCTCAACCAGCAAACGGGCTAGGAATTCTCTAAATCTATGTTTCTTTGTACAGCACATAGAGTGAGATTCCCCAAAAGAACAAGGTTTCACAATCACAAGCGCCTCGCTTTATTGACGATTGTCCGCATGCAAACTGTCAACCAGTGTCGTGCAAGTCACCCAGCATTTTCAAAAACGTTCACGTGAAACGTGCGAATTTAAAAACAGTGTTTTTTGTACAATTAAACGTATAGGTTGCAGGTCTACATATTTTTTCAAAGTAAATGCCGGCTTTAATGCGATATCACCACTCATGTCTGGTTTTACTAGCTAGATAGAATCGCGTCAACCTGCCCACCCACCATCTTTTGTGAGGGTTCATACATACACCACCATACACCCTAAGGCCACCTGAACTTCTATTTGTGACTGCTTTAGGCAGTAATAAGGAGACCAACTAATAAAATTCCCTGCTCTGGTGTTACCTATGTCACATCTTGCTTACTATAGTTTTTAGCGGGCAGAAATGAGATCTTTATGCCAGAATAAATCTCTTTACTGCTACTTCCTTATTTTGTTTATGGGCCCTGAAAACAAATTGAAAGTCTCTTGTACTGATAGGTTACAAGGTTTTAGTGATTTCTTAGATTTTCTTGGAAATAATAGGTTTTTCAGCCAGAAGAAGCCAACAAAACTAAATATAGGTATCGCCGCCGCACGCTGTTTTCTCGAACTATTTGTGGTGACGTCAGCGCTCTCGCTCTCTCTTGCTTTTAGCAGCCGTTATCTCAGGCTAGACACCACCGGTAATCACTTCTGACAGGTGATAGCGGAGTCCTTTTCATTGTTGATGTCAAGTATCTGGGCCGAGTGGCGAGAAAAAATTTACTGCCTTAAAATCAGATTTTCTCATCTATACGTACGTCTCTTGAAGCCAAGCTACCGACTTTTACTCGGAACAAAAATTCTATCACGTTGTCCCCCGAGTACCTATGATGGTCCAGTTTTAAAAAAGGACCCCTTTTTCAGCCTTGAAGCCGGTATTTTTGCTCAATTCTTTGCTCCATGAGTTTTCCAGGCATCTGGAAATGAGATTACGGCGCCTTCGTAACCGAATCGATCACTTCTTTCACTTTCTTTCATATTCTACCTTAGCCTGAGTTGGAGAAGCTAAGTATCGTCGAGAAAGAACCTCTAAATCTCACAAATTTTCGTTGGACCGGCTCCCTTCGGTATCTTTGCAGTGCCTCTTCACTGCTTCTTGCTTCCTTTTAGTAGGTATTTATTTTTCAGTCACTCTTTTTTTCTTTGTGGGTGTTTCCCAATGTTTACGCTATTCCGTTCTGATTATCTCTTGCACTCACAGTTCAAAGCGGACCGGAGACGGAGGAAAATGGGAGGAATATGAGGGTGATGTCATCAGCTCTGTTTCTATTCTGCTTCTTTTGCTTTCTCCGTTCCTACATAAATATTTTCGTCTTCCAAGGAATCATGTTTTTTGTTGCCTAATCGATGCCCGTTTTCTCAACTTTTGTTTTTGGTGTTTCGTTTTTGAGCGTTGGGAGCTCCTGTTTGAAGTGTCGTTTCTTATCTACGTTGCGCTCTGATATTGACTTTGATGCGAGTACGCTCAAAAGCACCGAGTGGTGTGTGCAACGTATACATAAATTACGTACTTTTCATCACGCTACCGTGAATATCTGAGAAAGCACTCGGTATGCCAAATGGAGACTGCGGCAAGAATCGCTTGGACGGAAACCAGCAAAGTGGAAAGGAGTCTGCGAAAAATTGAAACAGCGGGCCTTTCTCAATATCGCACGCATTGGGCTTCTTTATTTCTGCTTCTCATAAAGCAGGACGCTGCAGAGCGCAGTTTGTCACGAAGCAAATAAGGGAGAAACAAGCTCATTATTAAAAACAGCGAAAGCAATACGATGCCCCAATTCCCATTGGTGGGATAAGAGATCTATGGAAGTTCAATTTGAGTACTGCATTTCAGAATCAATTTAAAACTGAAAGGACAATTATAATGCTATTGAGCACAACCTGAGGCACGAAAAAACATTATCAAGTGAAGTCCTTGTGGCATGCAACGTAACATCGTCTCAGAACAAAAGCAAATTGTTTTATTTAGCCTGAAATAAATCACGCGCACTAGAAGCAGCAGCTTCGTAAACCTTCTTTAAAATCATAACTTTTACGGCAAAAATTAATTATGAATTTTTTTCGCTTTCAATGGAAATGATCTATAAAGATGGCCTATGCGCAGTGACATATGAGCTGAACGATACCCGAGATGTACAGATTATGATAATGTATGCCACTGATGCGAGGAGGATAATTTTGGGCCGCCATTACAACTCCGACAGGCGAAAATTATATACCATGGTCATTACTACTACAGTGCGAGACAGCCGTTGAGAACAAATCTAATGAAAAAGACTAAGTTAGAGCTGTATAAAATTGCGTTACAGCGTCGTCACAGAGGGATCTACAAGGACACCGTTATAGTGGCTTACATAACTAGTTTGTTTCATCTCGCTCTCTTCAGTCCGAGAGGACCGGTCCACGAAGTCCATAGAGGCACAAGTTAGGCTTGTAGTAAGATTTCACGCCAGCTATACCGACCAATATGCCTCCTGTGAACTAACTCACTGCATTTATTTTTTTCAGCAGGACGTACCTTCCGCTGTATTTCCGCTGCTACTACACGCCGCTGCTTTACAGCAGGTCCTGGGCTCGATAACAAGAAGCGGTAGCCATTTCTCTCCTACTGAAGCCAAGGCATAAAAAGCATTTGATGCTACTGGCTCAGTCACCAGCCTAGTTGAGCATATTGTGACTAAACACCCTTGGCGTGACTTCTCTGCGCCTACTCGTTGAGCTTCCTGACTAGTGGCGAGAACTTGACTGGACTTTCCCATTCTGGACTTTCCAGAACTTTCTCAACTTAGAAGAAAAGAAGAATCACGTCATCTTTCCCTGGATCTCCTTCTCGTTTTTATACCCCCCGCCCCCTCCCCTCAACCCCTTAATCTTTCTGCACCACAGAGAGCTTATATCACGCCCTATGCACGCTTTGGAAGCCGTTGCACCGTTGCTTGAAAGAAGCATCGAAAAAATCTAGCATCTTCTTCGGTGCTTCTGCTTAGGCAACCATAGATGTAAAACTACACCCACAATTTAAATCGACCGCGATCCGGGACACACATTCCTCGATCCAGAGCTTTGAGCAATCGGTTCCTCAGATAAGTACTGCGCCTTTTTTATCAGGCATCCGCTAATCAGTAGAAAAAGCTCCATAAAAGGCAATAAGGAAGCGCGTCGCCAAAAACATGCAGGGTGTGATCACGTAGTCCACCCTTTTTCCGCCTGCTTGATTTTCTTTTGCTTCTTGTTTACTCCATTGCCTACCTCAGTATCCTGCTGCTCTTTTTTTGTTTCTTTCGCTTGCTTTTTGAATCTGATCCTCTTTTAGTAGGCGCCCCCATAATGTCTCCCCTCATCCGCCCATGCGAATCATTTCTCAAGTAAATAGATCTAGCAAAGTCAGGGCGAGGCTTCCCGAGGTTCTTTGGTTTCCTCCGAGCCGTATTTGCGGAGAAACAAGCGATTGCTCCCGGGGGTGCGTGCCACTGACGCGTTTGGGCAACGCTCAGGAGACGAGTTGGAGAGAAAAGAAGGCAGATAACCGGCATCCTTCCAAGAGCCACGCAACCATAGAATGAGGAACAGGAGAGTAGTAAGGAAAGTTAGGAAAGAGAGAAAGGGGGGTGGGGGGGGGGCGCTCAGTGACTGCCATCGTCTCGTGGAGACGAGAGTTCCCTTCCTCCCGAATCGGGGCATAAACCACGAGTGATGAAAATTTCGTAGCATCGAGGCAAACACGTCGCCACTGTTTACACGCTGCACACTGGTTATGTACCGAGACCGCGTTATTACGGTTCGAGCGGGAGACCTCTACGTGAAGCGACGGAGGCAAAGCGACGAGCTGGCTCCTTTACCCCCCGCGTGCGCAGCTTCCCTTCCTTGAAACTCGGCTGGCGTTGAAAGTTCTGCACTTGTTTCGGAAAGCTTTGCGTACTTCGGTATCGGTGCAATGCAATGAGGCGCACGAAGCTGGAAATCTGGTCCAAGTACTACAGCCGCTGCACAGTGTAAGTCATAACAGCTCGCACCACGGACGCAATGCACACTCAGTGAGGATTCCGTTTCTCTTGATCGTGGGACAGCATTCTAACTCAGTCTTATTAATCAACTTGCGTCTAATTATTACATAAATTCTATAATTATTTCCCTGTTCAGCCGAATAATTTATCTAATTTATTGGTTTATTTTTTTATTGGTAATTTATTTATTTGCCTATCGATGGATAGATTTGTTGCTTGATTGGTTGATTGACTGACTAATTGACTTACTGTCTGACCGACAGACTTATTTATTTATTGTGTATCGATCCGTCCATTGACTGATCAATCGATTCGTAAATACTGTGATCCAGGCTATTCGCACTAACCTAGTCCTCCCTTGATCGCGGATTTTCTTCAGTTTTTTTTTTTTAAATCAGGAATGAAGCGCACGGTTTCTCGCGCGTAGTCCTACGGCATACGCTGCCAAGCAGAGGTAAACTTCCTGATATGTTTTTCAGCATCAAAAAAGGAAATGATTGTGTACGCGTCTTCTACGATCTCGTGTACAAAATAAAGCCGCAGTCTTATGGGCATCCGGTCAGAAATTTGTTGATAGTGTGACTTTGAAGATATAAGTATGAGGTTGTTTCCGAATAAAATGAGTAGCGAATCTGCGGCTCTCCCAATACTCTAACTCGTACTGGTGTTTATAATGCGGTAGTATTAAAACCCTTACCAAGAAGGAAAATCTGTCTGCCACAAAATTATCCCGTTGGCTGAAGGGAAGTGATGTAAATGCGCCAACTACTTCTAATGCAGTCGCACTGGCAACACTTAAGGTAATTAGGTATCGCTGCAGTTTCTTTTTATTCACGCAGTGCCTTTGCCAAAAATGAGCGACTGCATTGTGCAGTCTTAGACTACTCTTACATTGACAAAAAAGGTTGAGGCTTAACTTGGTTAACCCTGGAGAATGCGAAGCATCATCGTGTCGCGTAATTTGGAGGCGCACAACCACAGCGACGGCGCGAGGTGGGCCCCCGTTTCTCCACTGTCGTGACGTCATCTTGTCACGTGGTGTGACGTCATGTATCACGTGATTTGGAGGCGCACAACCACAGCGACGGCGCGAGGTGGGCCCCCGTTTCTCCACTGTCGTGACGTCATCGTGTCACGTGGTGTGACGTCATGTATCACGTGATTTGGAGGCGCACAACCACAGCGACGGCGCGAGGTGGGCCCCCGTTTCTCTACTGTCGTGACGTCATCGTGTCACGTGGTGTGACGTCATGTATCACGTCATTTGGAGGCGCATAACCACGGTGAAGGGCTGAAGTGGTAGCTAAAGTAGTATGCTTCGCATAAAATCTGCGGACGCATGGTGTCTTTAGTGGCGCCATTAAGTGGGAAACAGCGAAGGAGCTAACTCACAATAAGCCCATTTATCATTAGGCACGCGTCGTTACGAAATGTCCGCACTGCGACTTCCGAAGTCCTCCCTACGCAAATACCAGCCATACATTTTTGCTGAAGGAATAATACTGCTGTTCAGAGAGCAACAGAAATATAGAGCCGGTAAGAAGCTTTGGAACGCGAACAGAACGAAAAAAAAATCGAGGACAGTTCAGCTCCGCCGCAAGTCTGTGACGCGATAGCGTCTATGCGATAATGCCCACAAAAGCAAAATTGATCATTCTGTGCTTCACAATCATAGATCGTTGATAGTCACAGATCGTTGATAGAGCCCGTTTGCTGTCCCCGAGCAAACTATCGCGACCAGTCATTGAATCAACTCAAACCTGTAACGGTTTCCTCACAATCTGGTGGGCACATTGGCACGACATCACAAAATAACATGACTAGGTAGCCCTCAGCCATCTAGGTTACTTTTCATCATCATCATTTATTTAGCCTAAAGGGCCCTTGGCTTAGGGCATTACATAAGGGGGGGGGGGGGGGGGTCGTTTCATAATCAGTGGTCAGTAAAATCAACAAGAAATACAAAGCACAGGATACACGGTCAACATTAACATTATCAAAATATTAACATGAGAAAGACACAGCAGCTCAAGAACAACTTGAGATAAGAAAAAAAAACAACAAAAAAACGCATGCACACACTCATAAACACGACAAAAAAACTCAGCCCTTGAAATGTGATGATAATAACTGCCTGAATTTAATGGGTTCTGTTTCATTAACTATGAAATCGGGTAAGTCATTCCACAGCGTAATGGAGCTAGGTAAAAAAGATTTATTAAATGAGTTTGTGGAGCCGTGTATGCGCTGCAGACTTAAAGAGTTAAAAAGTCGTCGTGAGGTGCGAAGCGGCGGGTGCAATACAGAGTTTCTTAGCTGTGGGAAGGTGTAGTACAATTTGTGAAACAAACAGAGCTGTGAAATTTTACGCCGGAGTGCCAAGGGTTGCAGATCAAGGGATGCCTTGATAAGAGTTACACTGTGTTGTCTGCCGTACTGCGATGTGATAAAACGGGCCGCGCGATTTTGGATGGCTTAAAGCTGATCCATTAGATATTTTTGATGGGGATTCCAGATCGCCGAGGCATATTCGAGTTTGGAACGGATGAATGTTACGTAGGCGAGTTGTCGGACAGAATGGGGTGAAAAAGCAAGGGATCGTCTGATAAACCCAAGCATTTTGGAAGCGTCTGTACAAATTTTTGCAATGTGCTCAGACCAGGTTAGTTTGTTGTTTATGATGATTCCAAGATACCTGTATGATTCTGTTTCGGAGAGTGGTGTGGAACTTAACGAATACTGATAGCTGAGGTTATTTCGCTTTCTCGATACATGCATGAACTTGCATTTCGAAATGTTCAGTTGCATGAGCCATGATGTACACCAGGTTTCTATGAGGTTTAAGTCGCGTTGAAGCAGAGTCTGATCATCGGGAGTAGATATGCGGCGGTAGAGGACACAATCGTCTGCGAAGAGACGGATACGAGATGATACGGCGTTGGGAAGATCATTTATAAATATGAGAAAAAGGAGTGGTCCTAGCACCGATCCCTGAGGGACACCAGAGAGGACTGTGGTATTTGACGATCTATGGTTGCCTATTACTGTATATTGTGAGCGGTCGCGGAGAAAGCAGTCGATCCATGACAGGATTAAAGGGTCGATGTGGAGGCAGGAGAGTTTTGTCATTAAACGCCGGTGTGGAACGCGATCGAAGGCTTTGGAGAAATCCAGGTAAATGACGTCGGTTTGAAAAGAAGAATCTAAGTTTAAGTGAAGGTCTGTAGTGAATTCGAAGAGCTGGGACTCGCAAGAATGGCCTGACCTAAAACCGTACTGTTTTTCATAAAAGAAAGCGTTGTTGTCGAGGTGTGATGCGATCTGCGAATATAATATGTGCTCCAGTAGCTTGCATGGAATGGATGTTAATGAAATTAGGCGGTAATTAGAAGGGTCGGATCGGTTGCCTGCCTTAAATACTGGAGTTACTTTACTAGTTTTCCAGTCATTTGGTATTTCACCATTTGAAACCCACTGCTGAAAAATAATTTGCAATATACGGCTAGAAATGCTCACAGTTCCCTTTAATATTTTTGCAGTTATGTTGTCTGGCCCAGGGGCGCTTGACACTTTAAGGTTGTCGATGAGTTTAGTGATGCTTGGTTTTATTGTTTTTATTGGGGTTTAACGTTCCAAAGCGACTAAGGCAATGAGAGACGCCGTAGTTGAGGGCTCCGGAAATTTCGACCACCTGGGGTTCTTTAACGTGCACTGACATCGCACAGTACACGGGCCTCAAGAATTTCTGCTCCAAAGAAATTCTAGCCGCCGCGGCCGGGATCGAACCCGCGTCTTTCGGGTCAGCAGCCGAGCACCATAACCGCTGAGCCACCGCGGCGGCATTTTTAGTGATGCCCTCATGGGTTATAAAAGCTGGTGGCATTTGGGAAAAACTAGTGGCAGGTATTGAGGGAATATGGAGAGCAGGTTCATGCGTGAATACGGAGGAAAAATATGAATTCATGACATCTGCGCGCTCATTCTCAGGGACATGTAAGCCGTCTTGGTTAATCAACGAAATGTTTTGAGTACGGTTTTTGCAAGGAGTGACCAGATTCCAGAATTTTTTCGGGTTGACGCGCTACATGTTTCCAAGATCTTCGTGAAAAAATTTCTTTTTAGAACGCCGTAGTAAGGTAATGTATTCATGTAGGCACCTGCCGTACATTTCCCAATTTTCAACTGAATTCGTATGCTTGGCCGCACGATAGAGGCGCTTCTTTTTGTTTGCTAACTGTCGTAAGGCATTTCTATACCAGGGCTTGTTACAATCACCACGTATGCAGATAAGAGGGACATGTGTTTCGACAAGGGATAAGATTTTGTTCTTGTAGAGCAACCAGTTTTGTTCTAGTGATCTAATGCATTCCTAATGCATTTCTTGCTCACGACCAACGACACCGACGACGAGGCCGGCTCTTCTGCGACAAGGGACTCTTAACGTGATCGCGTTAAAGCAGAACATTGCTAACTATCCGCCGAGTCAACTAGTGCTAACAGCAATGCTATAGTTAACGTCAAAGTCAAGAATCCGGCGTCAGCGATCAAGTTTATGGGTCTCTGTTGCTTTTTTCTAAATAAGTGAACATTGGCGGGAGCGTTGCTGGTTTCCGGAGCCGCTTTCTTATATGCAATAGTCTCTTTTTTTTCATGTATGCGTGAATCAATAAAAGCTTCACTGTGCCTCGCTCGGTATTCTTCGCGTGGGGAAGCAACCCTTAGAGTTTGTGAAGTGCAAACACCGGCCTTAGGCCACTCGATCGCCCCTGAGGCTGGATGGACCCGCGTGCTCGAAAGCACATCGAGAGGCGTTTACCCCAACGAGTCCCGGCGATGCGTAAGCGTGACAAATGGTACGTGCTCGGCACTTAAAGAAATGACACTCTAAGCGTGGCAAATTGACCACGCAGTTTTGTAGCAGAAAAGCAAAATGATGGTACTCACGATAATAGCCGCGAAATGAAGAGTGCTCGACGCGCTTTAAAAACAATGAATATGCAAAATTATAAGCGTTCCAAATGGGCTGTGGCCCATGGTTGAAGAAATGACACCCTAAGCGGGCGAACTGCGTTTATACTTATAAGGCGTGGAAAAGAAAAATGACGGCGCTTATGGCGATAGCCGCGAGAGAATGAAGCCTTTCCCGCACATTCTTCTAATAATGCTCAATAAAGAAAATAGCGAAAAAAGATATTGAGCTGTATTTTATTGTGCGTGTTTCTGGCTCTGCGTTTCTTTTTGATGTGTACAAAGTAAATGGATTGGTGTTATGATCAAAAAAGAAGTTAGCTGACTCATTTATCTTTCCGTGTAACCAAGCATTCACTTCTTTTGGCAGGTTCATCTCCGCCGACTAAAGACATTTTCACACCGCTTAATAATTATCCACTCCGTTACCTTTAAGGACCAGCGGTTATCTTGCCTTCGCATTACATGCCCGGCCCAAGCCCATTTCTTCCTCTTGATTTCAACTAGGATATAACCCGCGTTTGTTCCCTCACCCATTCCGCCCTCTTCCGATCTCTTAACGTTACACCTATCGTTTTTCTTTCCATAGCTCGCTGCGTTGTCCTTAACTTAAGCTGAACCCTCTTTGTTAGCCTCCACGTTTCTGCCCCATACGTGACTACCGGTAAGATACACCTGTTGTATACTTTTCTCTTAAGGGATATTGGTAAACTGCCATTCATGATCTGAGATAACCTGCCATATGCGCTCCACCCCATTCTTATTCCTCTAGTTATTTCCCTCTCATTATCTGGATCTGCTGTCACTACCTGCCCTAAATAGACATATTCTCTTGCTACTTCCAGCACCTGGCTATCAACTGCGAACTGGGCGGATGAGATTAATAAATTTGAGGGAATACGATGGCAGCGGCTGGCGAAGGACAGGGTTAATTGGAAAGACATGGGAGAGGCCTTTGCCCTGCAGTGGGCGTAGTCAGGCTGATGATGATGATGATGAATAATTATCATCTAAAGCGACGAGGACTGGAGCGCGTTTTTTTCGTACTTTACAGTTTCTTCACCGTGTGCGACAAAAATATTCTGTAAACATCTTAAGGCAGTTACATTCAGGCAGGGCATGAAGTGACGTTATCAGGAGAAAAAAAAAGCGCTGCTAAAGCGCTGTAAATATCTCAAGGCACGCCTCAAAATCTCTCCGCAGCACAAAAGGATCTTTCTACTATCACATGACTGCTCCTCCAGACGAGTCGGAAGTTTTAACAACACAACAGTTTCAAGCCGCTTCCATACAGCCACCCCGTCCCTTCCCCTAGGCTTGTGTGTTCGTGGTCGTTACTTTTTCTTACAGACGAACGAATTAAAAATTGCACCATTCAGTCTAGGTGCAGTATTTTTTAGGTATTCGCAGTGTCCTTTCTTTTAGCTTCCCTTGTCGTTACTGACGCGCATTCTGTTTACTCTGGAGTTGGCGAATGACTTTGCTTGGTAGCTCTATGAACATGGAGGTCGGCTAAAACACGCAAGCTTCTGTATTTCCACAGGCAGCTCCAATATTAAATGGAGCACACGAATAGCATTCAACTATAATTACCCCAGAGGCACGTGCGACAAGCACAAGTTCACAATTTCTCTTTAAATTTTTCTTCTGGGAGAGTAATACCCATACGGCTTCCAGTATCACTACACAGATAACGACAGAGGTCATTCTTTTGTGCAAACTGACTATTATTGCACATCATTCGAGTACCGGACGCACGGTGCTCACGTTTCCATCATAAGCGACTTGTCACGTGCCACTATCATACCGCAAACTAGAATAACTACAATTAAGATGTCCTTCCATTTTCTTTTACCTTGTCACGTTGTCTTCTTAAGCCCGTAGCACGACCATGGCAATGGAGCGCACTAGAAAATCTGCACAGATGGAACCAGCAGAATAGAACAAATACGACCTTGAGGAGTGCGCACAGGTAAAGCGAGGGTCACGAGGATCAAACAGCCAGTGTTTGTCAGCCTGAAACCAATGCCGTCTCGCATCATTAGTCGCTCCCACGCAGAATCAGTCTGCATGCACGGTCCCCTCGTGCAAAGGAGCAAAGAAATGCAGTTTGCATGAGAGGGATTATAGTTCGCGCGTCCAGCGAGGCGGTTACGGACGCCGCGTAATTGCGCTCGTCAGAGAGAGAGGGATGTCAGAGATCTCTTGCAGTAATCCAGGCAGGAAGGGGAGGAGGGGGGGGGGGAGCGGGGGGGGGGATGTGAGCGGCGCCCGTAATCAACCTCTGGGAACCGTGCACCCTGGTAAAAGCTGTATGTGGCATCAACCAATCCGAAAGACAAGGAAGGCAACTCTTCGCACTCAATAACAGCTCCCGATCAGCCGGTGCATTGGCTGCGCCACTGCTGACCACCGCAATTGGGTAGAGTACGCCAGAAACGGTCAGTCACGAGCTAGTCACGTGTACGATTATTTCTATCAATCCCGCTCCTCTATCTACGGGTAGCCGGAGCTTTCACAGCGCTGCATCTATTTCAGAGGGCGTAAGAAGTGTGTTGGCGCTTGGTCCGCCCTCTCGCCTAATTAGCGTTCTCGGGACTCCTCCGCTTGAGCTATGCGGGTGTGTAATTGTCGACGCTGAGCGCTTTGCTTGGCCTGACTGACGGGGAAGGCTTGAGTGGCACCTCGGGTATTGTGTGCGAATATATAAGTTTGCTTTGGTTTGGTTTATGGGGTTTAACGTCCCAAAGCGACTAAGGCTATGAGAGACGCCGTATTGGAGGGCTCCGGAAATTTCGACCACCTGGGGTCCTTTAACGTGCACTGACATCGCACAGTACACGGGCCTCTAGAATTTCTCCTCCAAAGAAATTCTAGCCGCCGCGGCCGGGATCGAACCCGCGTCTTTTGGGTCCGCAGCCGAGCACCATAGCCGCTGAGCCACCGCGGCGGCGAATATATAAGTGTGGGAATTGAATCGTAAATACTTACGAATGCATGCGAATGTAACTCTACAGTTTTAGAACCTACACTCAGTCTTTATCCAAGTTGCAGAAAAAACATCAATGCTAACCATTGAGACACGTAATCATAATGCAAAACGAGCTCTATCCTTCCTCATCTTTTGATCTTCCTTGATTGAGCAGCTGGTTTTAAGTCAGGTATCAACCAAGCCAAAAACTATATCCTATTTATGAAAGTTCCTCAAGACCAAGCGCATTTACGCACGGAAAAGTCCAAGGAAAAGGCTTTGATTATAAGTTTCATTTCAGCTGTCAGCCTTTAGTTAAAACATGTTAAGAAGGTCACTTGTTTCGCCGCTACGTGGCACTAATGACGCCTTTCTGCGAGCACTAAGGGCTAATCGGGCTTCTTCTTTTTCTGGAAAGGAAAAAAAATTAATTACCTGGGACGGAAAGTTTCTTGCTTCAGGAACTGCATCGCAAACTGCAAATTAAATTTTTCGCAGCATAATGTAGGGCTCTGATTCAATTTACCTACTTCTTTCTTTGGCATTTGCATTCCATAGACTTCTTGGGAACAATGTTTCAAGAGTCCTTTTGTAATGTTAACTTCTTTGCATACCTTACATCGTCTGAGAACTACCCGACAGGAGTTCGCAGAACGCATGCCATTAGTTCTAATTACCCACATTTGTCAAGTTAAGTGGCTTTCTCTGACGAACGGGCGTGCGAATTCCCGTCACTTTTTATTATGTTTCATTACCTTTTCTCTGCATACGTAAATGCATGTAATTGTGTAAGCCTGAAGGAGCATTTTCGCCTAGAGTGAGAAAGTTCTCCATTGAAAAAGTGATTTCATTTCACCCTTAGCCGTGGTTTAACCGTTTGGACAAATTTTTTTTCACTCCTAGGGTGAAGTAGAATCTAAGTAAATATTTTCGTCCATTAGCCACATTATTGCCCATTGTTGTGATAGTGTAATCAGGTCCTTTTTATTAGAAAATTATATTATCCCGCTTCACCAAGTGGACTTTAAATGCATTAATACTTCATGCTCTTAAGGCTCAGAACATTAATTGCTGAAAATATCGATACGTTTTCACTGCTTCCCGAAAGTGGGAGTCACGTCTGCATTCACAATATGGGTTCACAAGTTCGTTCGGGCTTTTTTTTTTTTTATTGCGAAAGCAATACTACTCGCCCTTTCAAGCCTTCGCGTGACTTGCTACTACGAACTGAAATCACTACGAACTGAATTGTGTTTTTCCCAGGAATTTTCAACCTGCTTGTTATGGCGACGTTATCGAGGTGCAAGGCAAGGCAAGTGGCACTCATGGAGAAAAGGAAGGCTCAGGTGAGGCCCTCGCTACCCGAGCTGCACACCAAAAAGTGCGCCGGAAGTGACGCGCTTTCGCAAGGACTAGTGGGAGTCTGGCCAACGGCGCCGCCAATAGTAACGTTGGCGGAAGCGGTGTGGTCTGCTACATTTCCTGCTGCGCATGCGCAAACGCACCGACACGATCATCTTATCTCTGCCGCCCTTCTTCATTTCGATGACAACCGGCTACTGAAAGTCTTTTTCAATAGTACCGCTTCGATGTCGATGTCGACCATGACGACGACTACGCCAAAAACGCTCTGCCCGGAAATCTTCACACTGACAGCTATCGTTGTAACCTGCCTCAGTCCAGGCTATCAGCTCAACCCCTAAGAACACCTCACTTTTCAGGCTACAGCTGTTTATGAAACGCCTTCCGCCACCATCACCCGCAGCTCCCGGCGATCACACGAAGCTCTTCCCCATGATACGCTGACCACACGGGTACGCAGCCCTTGCCACGCGCCTCGTGCATCCTTCGGTTTTTTTTTGTTTGTTTGTTTGAGCAACCAAAAGATGCCGTAACTGCCTCACTTCACAGTGGGAATCTCAACCCGGGCCTGAGGTAAGGAAAGAAGGTGAGAGTGAAAGAAGAACGAAAAAAGAGGTGCGTAGTGGAGTGCTTCGGAACGTTTCTACCACCTCGAGAGATTAAACGTGCACGTACACCCCCCGTCAAAAGTATGCAGCCCAAGCTGTTTGCTTGTGAGGCCTGCAGCATGATTCGTTATGCATCCTCAGTGACCATAATGTATGGAAAGAGGAATGGCGCTGGTCCTCAATGCTCCCAAACTTTGGACTGCTTGATGCGCCAGGGAGCCACGCTAAAGTGCTTCGAAGCAAACCCCTTGGACTGTATAGTTTTTACTGGGGGTGTACATAGCACAGCACACTGATGCATTTGTGTTTCGCCTTTTCGATGGAGGCGAAACACAAATGCATCATTGTGCTGTGCTATGTCTGTGCATGTTTAAGATCTCGAGGTGGTAGAAACGTTCCGAAGCACTCCACTACGCACCTCTTTTTTCCGTTCTTCTTTCACTCCCACCTTCCTTCCTTACCTCAGGCCCGGGTTGAGATTCCCACTGAGAAGTGAGGCAGTTACGGCAGTTAATTTAAAGCGGCCGATATTGCCTGCAGAGACCGGAGCCCATTACCGCTCCCTCTGCATAGGGAAACTCTCATGTTAGGTCAATCAATAGCGCACCACTCGTACTCGCCACCGCTGGCGGTTGCCGTGGTTGGGCACAGAAGAAAGCCAGATCCAGGCAGAAAATCAGTAAACTGCCCTCTTGGTGGTCTTTTATTGTGCCTTGGTTATAACCTTCACTGCAGCCAGATAAACACCAAATAGCAAAATGCTAGCCTCGTCTTCCCTTCCAGAAGAGCAATGAGGCTTCCCTCTCACTGGTCGAAGCCTTCGCTCTCTCAATTTAGGCATTCCATCCGGCTCTTTAATGGGGCGATCCACGACAGCAAAGTTTTTTTTTTCCGAGAAAGAGCGTTAGCCGTTGAGGTGGACGGTTGTGGGAACCTCGGGTTTTATCCGTGCACCTTCAAAAACGCTTTTTTTTAAACAACACAGCTCTTTTATGTTGCGTTGTTATTAAACTTGAGACTAAAACAAAAACACATTTGTTTTTTAAATACTTTTTTTTATATGAGCCAATTTCACTCACTTTTTATGGGGTCGAAAAAGGAAACCGCACCGTGCTAACGAACCCAAAAAAGGGCAACTTTGATGCTGGTGCTGGTATCTCTAAGTTCTGTTCAAGAGCGTAGAGAGAACAGGATGTACATTATAATGTAGGCACAAAAATATTAACTCTTTACAAATATGCGTAGCTTCTTCTACACTCTGTGCTTTAGTGTCTTTTTTCTTCATACGCATGGACAGCACGATGATTCAGTTACACACCAAATGCACTTTTAGATGCTCAAGTAGGTGACACGCCTAGCACCACAACCACTCCCCGCAGACTGCAAAAATAGGCTGTTGTATTTCCAAATTGCATGATAGTGAAGTCTGTATTACTAGTAGCAACACCCCTGGCGTACAGATGATGTGCGGCCGCTTATGGTTGCCGTCAGAACGTCAGCTGTCGTGACCAAAACCACCGAGATCTCTTGGTCACATTTCTTCATAAAATGATGTTGTTGCACAAGGAAGACCACGTCACATGTTTTCGCAGGTCACATAGCAAGTGATCTCGTCATTAAGCAATTTCACCCATTAATTAATGAAACGCTCACGACGCATTAAAGAAACGCTCACGTGAAACAGAAGTTGGCCTGTATCGATTGGGTACAGCGCTCTCATCACAAAGAGACCCCACTTACTGAAAATGGTGCTTGTATAGATCAACACCAATCTATGACCTAAGCAACACTAGGTGGCACTGATGTCGCCGGCTGGGACGACTAGGGGAAAAACCGGGGAGTAGCGACTAAAGGAATACATGGACGCAAAAGTTTTCGAAGCAGTTTTATAATTTCACAGTGCACATGTGATTTCGCCTCTTCGTGATGAACAACCAAGTTCATCCTAGAACAAATTCTGAAAGTATGACGCGTCATTTCGAAGACGATGTATATTAAAAAAAAGACAGATACTCAATTTTTACTTTCAACAATAACTGAATAAAGTTAGCCTCACCGTCCCTTTAAGCGCTTTATACATTACTATTGACGCCTTGCAGATACATGACGCACCAAGCAAATGACACTGGAATTCCTGTCAGATATGTCCTGTCATGTTCTAACATACTACATTAACGCCGCTTAAATATTTTACACATTTACGGACCAGGTCAAACCAGAACTATGCTAGAACTAGCATCTTCAGCGGAAATCAAAGCTGGGATTTGGGAAAGTTGGTAATGAATCATTGTTCCCGGGCTGTTGAAGAAAGAATCTTCAAAGGGATCCTGGCCAAAGCTCGTCCAATGCACAAGTGAGCGTTCCTTGTCATACGCAGTTTTCAAGGAACAAGAACGTACAGAACAGCGAGACAGGGTTCAAGCTTCCGCAAGCGCTATAGTCAGGTTGCACTCAACAAGGTTGACTGAGTTTAGTCCAATTTCGTTGAAGAAAAATATAAATCACTGTGCAGTTCAAGTAGAATCCTGCAAAATTCCTCCATCGCAGCTCACATCTATGCGTGTTTGAAATAATGTGCATTGAAAGCAGGCGAGCACAAATGCCAAATGTACAAATGCATTTGTGCTTGCCTGACAAGCGCTTGTCAGTCGGCGTATGTGTTTCTTCTCGG
Source organism: Amblyomma mixtum (assembly GCF_055824585.1). Lineage (NCBI taxonomy): Eukaryota > Metazoa > Arthropoda > Arachnida > Ixodida > Ixodidae > Amblyomma > Amblyomma mixtum. Next base: position 124,724,936 of record NC_143015.1, on the reverse strand, counting down.
TTCTGGTCTAAGTTCTGCTCCCACTTCATTTATATCGTGAAACTATATTCGTCCTTTGTGCAACAGGACATGTTTACAACTTCAGCATGAGCTTGCCTATGACCAAAGACAATGACCTTAAATGCCTGGCGCACAGTGCATTAACGAAATTGGATATTTTCTTGTCTTTAGCGGGGTGGGTTCGGGGGCAGGGGGGGGGGGGGGAAGAGAAGCGTAAGGTCGTGTATGAAATAAAACGGATCGTAGCCTACCTTTCACCATACAATCTTGTCTTCTGACAGCGTCTTTCAGGTACATACGTCGTATGTGGACTACTCTATTTAATTATTTGGATAACAGGCTTCGATAGCAAATTATTTCTCCCGCCCCTTAAACAAAACTCCCTCGAGCGCATCTCCAAAACTGAGATCTCGGAAAGCTAAAGGGAAGCGTGTGCGCACTTTAATAAATTCATTTTCTTGGGCACTCTAATCTTCTAGTTCCGATGGTCGGCCTTCTTGTGATCTTGATTATTCGATATCGTATCACCAGGCTTCCTTAAGTACTGCGCACAGCTTTGTTAAAAAGTTGCCAAGCCACAAGGTCACCCTTTGAGCAGCCAGTAGGGCACGTACGGAGCCTCTGAAATCACCAAGTTTCTAACGAATGAGGAGGAGATCCCTCCGCAGCCTCCAGTTATTGTAGGCTTCATGGGCGTCCTATGAGCGCTTCTAGACGGCTACAAAGCCAACCCTGTGCACTGGAAACTTTTCACCCACACTGTATTTTTCATTGCCCTAGCAGCATGTTCCTTTCCATTATTTTTTTTATTTTTTAACGTTCATTGGTGTTTCAACATTTATTTGAACACCACTTCCCACCTTCTGCTGCTAAACGAACATGCTGGGCTTGTTTAAACTTTCTTCCGAAATCCACGTGAGGTTCTTAGCTTTTTTGTACATTCGACAAAACGTTTTTTTTTTTTGGCCCTGAAAAAAAGTCTCTTATTTAATTTCGGGACACTAAACTCCGCAAAAATAGATGAATAGCTTCATATAAACTACACCACTAAGCAGTGTCGACAAGGAAGGTAACAAGTTCTCCTGTGGTTTATCGCTGACATCGACCAAGAAGACAATGTACGTAGTGTGGCGTCAGAACTCTTTTTCATCCTCGTTAATGCCCCTGCAGGGTGTAATTATTAATGGATGCTTACGGTAAGGATCCCAGGTCTAGTTAGCTGCCGCTATGTAGGCAGCTCTTAGCTGACTACTGCTTCATTATTTATATGAGCCCACCAAGAGACGCGTGCATAAAAAATCCTGGATTAGCGTTTTCTGATATTTCTGAATTCGCTCGTCGTGGAACTGGAACTGTTCCCGACTAGTGCCACCACACCGCTGCTGATTCTCAGGCTTTTGGGAGCGAGCAGGGCGGGCCCGAGCCTTAATGTACGCCAGATGAGACTGTAAACGACTTTGCTGCATCAACTTAAAAGGGAATAAATCAGTATTAAGTGCATTCAGATGCTATGTTCAGTACGCGACACTGAGGTACAGTCGGGGACAAAAGTCTCCGGACCACGTGTTCCTCAAACGAAGCTTATAGCTCCACTATCACACAGCGGCTGGAGACCGCACTTGTGGAGATGAAAGAACGAAGATTTAACTTTTACCTCCACAAGTGTGGTCTCCTGCCGCCCACTAATAGCAAAGCTATTGACTTCGTTAGAGGAACACGTGGTCCGGAGACTTTTGTCCCCGACTGTACAACGTGCATCTACTAGGATTAACTCTATGTGCAGTACAAAAGGGTAGAGGGTTAACAGCTTAACTTTATAACTGAACACGTATTTTGGTAAAACATGTAATCCTAACAACTAAAACCGGCGTGCACACGTGCCCGCCGGCCTGGCACCGCGGATGCCCCAATCAATAATACTTGTCATGTGCCGACCTACCTTCATGGATATGGTGCCTCAGGGGACACACCTCCACCCCGGTTTTTTTTCTACCTTCACTCCCATCCCCCTGATAGTTGTAAATATGTTAACTGTACTGTATTACTGTAATCGGTACTGGAGCTACTCTACAATGCATCACGTGCACTGCAATAAAATGTTTATATAGCATCGCTTTGACTCTTGCGCAAAGACTCCCAGACTACAGCAGGTTCAAGAAAGGCTCCAGTGTGAGCAGGAAACCTACTAATTATCTTCCAAAGCAAATAAAAAATCCCATAATTTCCGTATTACGGACTGAATGCTCACAAGATCGTTGCCTGGAGGCTCCGTATAAAACCTCTCTGTGGGCATACAAAACATTCCCTCTGTACCATGTACCATTTTCTTAAATGGCCTAATAAATATTTTCATTTACGTCGGAAAAAATGTTCCCTGGAAGGGCATAAATTTTCTATTCCCTCCTGACGGAATAAAATCAAAGTACATCAGGGAATGGGCTTGAGGACAAGTGATTTTACGCCCATCTGGACACTATTCCGGGTAGGTTCGTGTTAAGTGTGTTGTACAGCGTGAGTAATATCTTAAGCAGCAAGATGTTAGCGAGATTGGCCCGGAGTCGTAGTGAAGTCTTTGTAAAGTGCTCCGAGCAACGAACCCGAGAGCGCATGTTGGCATTTTGGTTACAGAAAACGGCAATCAGCTAATTGATCAAACTCATCGTAATTAGCGATCAAGCGTGTCACAGAGCAGCTTACCTACAAGGATGTATATATTAAATTTTTACGTAATCGCTTTTAATATGTCTTTTACGCGAATTTACACCCCACTCCAACGTGTTCTAGATATATGCCGCTGTTGAGCGCGTCATTCTTTGTTCTTTTCTTCCCACACAAAATGGAGTTACCTATTCAAATGTTGGGATTTTACAGCAGTCTTCTTTGGAGTGTGGCTGCGCGTTCACTTCCATTTACTTCAATGTCCAACACAGAACGTCCATTAGAAGAGCGGCCGGTAAAAGCAGAACATCGCTCCCAGCATCAAACGTGAAAAGTGGTGCTAAGTGAAACAGGAGCGAGCACATTTGCTGTCAACAAATGGACGCCTGATCCCACTACATCCAGCGATTCTTTCATGTTACTTTTCCGAAGGATAGCATAAGCGAAGACAGCATACTCTATCATGTCACGATAATCCCCATGTCGCCTGTTTTTTGAAGTTCCACCGGGAATGAGTTTTCTGCCTAACTTCACTGCAACACCGCTGAGTTTTTAGATGCCTTTTCTTGTCTCCAGCATAAACGCAATGTTTCTTTAGCATATTTCTTAACCTGCGCCAACTAGATCAGCGGCTCACTTTTTTGATAGCACGAGATTTATGGTAGTAACAGTTAAATACTGCGAATTTAAAACACGACGTGTAACAAACAATGTTTTGCTCGCACGACAAAACACAAAAAAAAATGTTTATTTGGTATTGCAGTCGAAGAGATGAAGAGGTGCGTAGTTACGACGATACATTTCTTTTGTGAAGTACAACAGGAGTTACTTATTTGAGAAACCATTCATACTACTTGTTACCCTCCCTCTTCCATAAATCATTTACGTACAAGATGAGCGCATTCGTTTAAGTGTTGCCTTCAAACTAGAGGTCGGCTGCTGATACTAAAAAAATAAATTAAAAACCGCACTGAAGAATACAAACACACCATAAGGCACTTTTTACTGCCCACGAATCAAGGGTTGAACAAACGATGACAACATATGTTGTTGCCACAAGTAAAGCTATCCAGCTATTAACACCGTATGGAAAGAAGCTTTTCAAGAAATACCAAGGTAAGTTCTTTTCAATTGCCAGAAAACAAAAATACGCATAAGTGGAACACCTCAAAAGCCAACATTTACAAAGTATTCAGACAATTATCCATGCTCGGTCGCCATCTCCGGCTGGCCATCTACATTCTCAATTACAAACCTAGGACTGCAAATCGATCTGCGTATCTACTCAAGGTTACCCTCCATGTCTCTCGTTACTTGACTCATGTGAAAAAGAAAACACATTTTTTTTTCACCACTTGCCCTGTGGCGGAAGATAAGGCTGACAGCACGCTATACATCGTCCTGTCATCTTGATATCATGTTCTTTTTGACGATGATGATGTCCTCAAGCTTAGCGGCACATACCCACGGAGGGGAATTGGCCAGGGTGCATGTGCAACACGCATCTTCCTCCTCATCATTCTGAAGTGCGCTCGTGCCTAGAAACTTCCTCTTCCCACTTCGCTTAAGTCAGGGTGCTAGTCAGGTCGCTTCTGCTTCGTCCTATCTTCCGCTGGCAGCGAAAGCAAGCGATAAAGAGATGTAATGAAGGCATCTAGACCGCTGCAGCTTCGTCTGTTCTCTTTCTGTACCTGTCATCGAGGCAAACTCGGAGTTAACGTAATCAGAAGCCATGGAAGAACTATACCGCGCCCTTAGCTCCACGCTGCACCTCAAATCGAAGGCACCAGCAGTGTAGGTGAAAAAATTCTTAAGAGGTTACAATCCCCGCACAGCGCTAATCCTGCTACATTTCACTCCCGGTCATGTGTAGTCGGCGTGCCTAATTTTCTGTTTTTATTTTTTCTCTAGGATTTGCTGCCACCGTTTGCTAGGCTGCATTTCTGAGCACAGCTATTCAGCCTTACTAAATGTTTTTCTTTGGTCTCGCAATTCCTTTTAACCTTCCGAATATTTTCGGCAAACAGTGATGACTCCGCTACAAGGTTTTCTTTTTACGAATACTAGAAAGTTGGCTTTTTTTTTTATTGTTGAACGCTTTTAGCGTGTCTCTTAATCGAATTTATTTCTATCCTCGTCTGGGGTTTTGCCTCCAGCTTTTCTGTTCCTTTGTGTTTCAAGCAGATGGTGAAAATAAAAAGTCCTTTCTCGCTCTGTAGAAGGATTTCTTTCCTGTTAATATACATTACCTCACCCCTTTCCTTTCAACGATTTTTTTCATCAACTTCACTGGTATTTCTTTTCCTCCTCTCCTATGGAAAGTATCGTTACTTAAGAAGCAAAAACAGACGCAGTCTCACGTTGGCAACCTTTTTCTCGGCGCTGTCCTTGCTTAACTGGACCCTACGCAAGGCACAAGACAAGGTACACGTCGCAGGGAACACTATGTCGCCGTCATCTCGACACTCAATAACATGAGGTGCCCCAAAAAAAATCATCGCAGGCAGGTACACGTAAGAAACAGAAAAAAGCCCAATCAGGGAATTTTCCTTTTCCCGCGTGGTTCGCTGTCAACGATGCATTCATATGGAACACAATGGAGAAACGTCTTTCATCGGCGCCATGCTAGCATCATGCCGAGAGCCCACGAGATCGCTGGGTAGCCTACATTCCTTTCCCCTTGACGCATTCCCTTCGAAGTTACAAGTGTCACTAGAGATATGTCACTTTGTGTCGTGGGCACAATAGCAGAACAAGGAGTGTGTGCTGGCGTCTGGATTCACCTCTTACTTTTTTTCTTTCTGTTTTCTTTTCTGTGTGAATGGACGAATAAGGAGTTTACAAGTGCCTACGCCTCCTGTGATTGATCTAAGCCCTTGACAGGAATACGTCGACAGTTCTTGCCAATGTCGTTGTGCTCGCTAAGCAAAACCGACCAAGAAAGTGTAATGTATTTCAGGGCGATCTGCTGCTACTGGGAACAATGCTGTCAGAACTATAACGGCGGAGCTATTGAAGCCTGACATTGCAATATTTACACCGCCTCCGAGACACTGACATACTTTAATATTTAGTGTATCGCGGCGGCTTGTATTGAAGAGCTGTTTGTATTTTCGAGCGCGCACTTCATTCCCGTCTGAGCCCACAATTGTGTGGTGTAGCCAAATCTGTCTCGGAAGGACGACTGTTGTTTTCGACGCTTGCTACTCCCTTGATTTCTGTCCCCGCACTCACGACTATGTCCTCAGACTGAAGGAAGTATTGGATTTCGCTCCAAACACTTTCATTTAGTCTACCTTTTCGGCAGGCCTTACGACACATGGAAGCCACGAGTGATAACACGCAGTACTTATTTAAAACTGCGGGAGCTCTAAATACACCCATTTGACGCGAATTTCTCCAATACAGCAATGCCACTCTTCCGCAGACCACCCAGTGGCGATCGTGTGCTAAACAATTGAATCATTTGCAGTCAATCTGCCATCGACGTCTTTGTCGTTACGGCCACCGAATGAGAGTTCAAAGACAGTGTCTTACATTCATCCGGTGTATCTTGAACTGCCAATGAACTCTTTGCGTGAATGAACCGTATAGCTTCAATACGCCTCAGCCGAAGAAGTTCTTGTGAGGAAAATTTACTTCTCTCTTCCTACTGAATTCGCCCATTTTTTTTCTATACTCCAGCAGCGCTGAAATCTAACCGGGTAAACAAAGGTAATCTTACAGGCACTTCATGGGCCACTTGTCCCAATGGCGCCCTGTTATCTCGCACACTTAACTTGTTTCTTTGGAAATTATTTTCACAAGCGTCAAGCTGTCCGTGCGATAATTCGTTAGGCAATCGCATGCAAATACCTAGCTTCTAAAACATTGAAGAAGGCGCCTTTACGACGATAGATGATACTGCCAAGATGGACGATTTTGCTGAGATAATTGTTTTATGGGCTTTTTGTAACATTCAAGCGTGTTAAGATCACGTTACATTGAGCTCTCTCGTGAGTTGAGGTACCACCACGCAACTTCCCTTCCCGCTGCAGACGGCTAAGAACCTGGGAGATTGCATGTGGTAGTTCAGCAATAAACTCTTTAAGGAATTCCTGGGCGTAATGTTTGAATGCGTTAGCGTACCGATGTAAGCGAATTTGGTCTTTCTCTACTACTTGACGTTCATGGACAGCTAGGGGTCCTAATACCGCTTTTGACACAGTGGCAGGTTGCTCTTCCCGGACATCCAGGTTCCCAGGCAGGTGAAGATCTGCCCGCTGGATTGTGAGCCAAAATGCCAACCGGGGCACGTGGCAGTGAAATTAACCATTTTGCGAGAGTGGTTGCTCAGCAAGGCGAACCTGAGTGTAGAAAGGTGGCCATGTGTGGCAGCGGTCGCCAATTCCGCTTGCACTGAACCTTTTACTGCTAAAGCATTAAAAAGCAGACCTCGTCGCAACAGCCTCCATTGAGTGCAAATAAGTATGGCTCAAGTGTGCCACTAACTTTCAAACACCGACAGACGCTACAGCAACTTCCAAACTAGTGATGCCTTGCGACGTAAACTTTCTTCGATTTTGTGCCGCTGCAAGCAATACACGCAATTATGCTTACGGATGATGATGATGATGATGATGCTTACGGCATCAGTTACAATAGCACAACTTCACTAAAACGGCTTCCCTTAGCCCTTCAACGTTTCATTTCAAAATGCAAAAAAGTTTGTAGTACCATGTCTTTTAGTGCGAAAGCAACCATACGCTCACCAACACCGACCAAGAATCTTGTCACTTCACGTACGTGCGTTCAGCGCACGTGAAAGAAACGTGCGATCTTCTGCCCAGAGTTTACTACCTATGTTCGGACAAGCGTCGCGCCAGCTGCGCGAGAACTTGATCGGGAAGAGAAACATGGGTCGCACAATCCGCACCGGTGGCTGTAATGAAACAGCCACCTGCCAGTGCAGTGGTGCCTCTTCCCCGCTGTGCCACGGCTCGGGTAGTGGCATGGGCACTCGCCGCCATCTGTTAATTTTAAATGTAGAGTGACCAATCCTGCATATATGGCTATTAAACCAGTAAACATATCACTCATACCCTTAAGGCGGAGCTTAGGTGCCTCCTCCAACTGAAGAATGAAAACATGCTTTCGCACGTGTTCTCGATTTAACTGGGTTAAAGCACTCACGATTTTTTTTTTATTTTCTTACCTTGTTGTGCCCTTGCGTGACCCTGGAGAAGTCGTCTTCTACAACGAGAGAGAGAGAGCAATGATGATTAATCGTTGGGAAGTATAGAGTTCGCCGACTTCCTTTCAGCACTCATGTGGTTTTTAAATATGTACCTAAAATTCCAATCAGGCCAAAAATTTCCAATAAGCCCAGCAACAAAGGAACACGTGAGTTCATTTTTTTTTATGCTGTGTCGTTTCCTGCGCTTTCCACGTGGCATCAGCGATGCGATGGCTTGCAGGTTCTGATTGATTTTTCTGTACATTTGTGGCTCGTTCTGGCCAGTGCCCCTCTTTAATAAAATATCTATAGCCGTCATTTCGAGACTAAAAACGGCCTGACCTTTCACAAAGCAGACGATACAGTGATCCTTATATTCCTCCTGATAACTCATCACGTTCAGCTCTTTCGAAAGGAGCAACTTTCCCAGTTTTATGTTCAATAACACTTCCTTGTACTGCGTGTTTTTTCCTTCCACTTCGTCAGCAAAGAAGGAAACTTCCGCTGTCAGCATTTCTGTTTTCAATGATCCGCTCTCAAGAAAATGCTTCCCGTATCTTTCCTTTTCCGCCGTGTTATTTTTAGCGGTTCCAGAAATACTGCTCTCTGCTTTTCAGATCTCGTGCCACGTGCCGTAGCGGTCTGGAAACAAAACGCCGTTGATAACAGCTGTAAGCGCTAAGCGCAAAAACTAACGCAACAACTAAACGAGAAACTCCAAAGTAGACCTGAACCAATGTATAGAAACACATTGTCAACGACATCAATCTGCTTTTTGCAATTAGGGTATTGTTCGTCTGCTTTCCCGACATCGTAGCCAATGGCGCCGGACAACTCTTCCGACAGACCAAGCCCGTGTTCCCTTCAGCAGTACACGCGAACTAAAGGGGTTCGCTTGTATCCATTTCGGTCCGGGCAATCATTTCCTTCCTTGTTCCTTCATTTTTTACGATGAAGGCCAAGTAACGACCGTGCACTCCAAAAACACGCACCATGCGACAAAGAGCAAGAAGATGGGTGATACTAGTATCCCTCCAAAGTTTCAGATACTTTTCTACTCTAGGCAACAATTACGTCTTCCTTCTTCCCATTTCTCTGCCCCAGAGATGTTTGCTGTTGCACACGTTTTCAAATGGCTCTTCTCTCTTCACTCAGGTGATTGTTTAACGCTGATGCTGCAAAGGCTACAGACGCCATGCGCATATAACTCCGGAGCGACGCGCACGCCCCTAGTGGTGCCGCGCGCGTCCGGATTGGGACGGCGACGGCAACTCGGTCGGCGCGGCAGTAACTTGAGCGGCATCTCGCGGTTTGTCGCGCAGCTTCGTTCAGGAACCTATGGCCTCTGAAAAGGGTTGTGTTCTTGGCTGCAACAGCACTTATCGGAATTCACTGGGGACCTCGTTTACCACTTTTAGACGCGGCATCGGCAGCAGGAACGCCGGAAGCGTTGCATGTATTCAACCTTCAACTCCTTCGTAGTCACAAGTAAGCTCTTATTATCACCATGCTGCGCTGCAGTTTTCATCACAAATGCCTTTGCTTTGTCTTATAATACATGTATAAGGCTCATTTCTTCTTACATGCACCCTATTAAGTGAAACAATAAAGTAAGTGAAAATATCACCCCGGTCGTTTACTTTGCAATGGTCCTATCTCATTGGCCTGTGGCAAGGCGGCGACGCTACTTCACCCCATCTTCAGTCCCAAAAACGCATTCAGTGGAGTCTATAGCTTCAAGAAAACTTGTCAGACGATTGACCGACCAAAAACCTCACTGCTATAAGCAACGGCGTACGGGTGCAAGATGTCATATCCGCGTTGAAACTTATGCTGAGGTGGGGAGCATCTCACCAGGGACACAGAACTAACCGTAGGTGGCGCTGAACGCAACGCCGACGGTGGAGGAGCCTGGCGAGCGCACGGTGCCTCTATGCATTGCCTGCAACGAGCCGTACAGAGGAGCAATGTGAACTTAATATCGACAGAGGATGTCTTTGAGGAAAGGCTCGCTCTATAACGGCGTTAAGATGTGACCGAAGGCATTTGTGTCAATGTCGAAACTTGTTTTCATCTTACTTTGCTCAAAAGTCATTTCCCTTCTTTTAGCCGCTTCTAGTCACTGCCCTTTACAGCTGTGAAAAGAAAGCGAAAACACTGACCTCTAAGCATGTCCGTTTGCTGCAGGCAAACCACGTCGTATAGTTTTAATTATGCTGTCCTTGCTTCATTTCGGACAGCAAAGCAAAACCACTGTATCGCGGTGCTTTCAATGGCGCGGCGCGAAGAAGCCGTGCTAAGGTTTTGCGAATTATCAGGGTGCACTCACGAAAAAAAGAAAAAACTAGGCTCGCCAAATCAAATTGATCATTATGTAGCCCGCATAGGAAACATGATAGAAAGCAGATAAATTACTGCCATTTGGTCACAACAAAAAATTAAAAAATTACCCTCGATTTCATTGATTAAGCTAAATGCGACTTCAGTTCTCTAACACGCTTGCCATTGTTTAGATTTTTATAAGGTTGATAATTCGAGTTGTGCGCAAATGTTCTCGCACTCGTTCCTCGGCTTTCCTTGTGCAATTAGCCGCCTGAGCTGCTCGCTGAGTTTCCAGTCGCCATTCCCTCTTTTCGACGGTCTTGTACACGGCTCACGACTGCACATTCCTCCGGGTGGGCGCACTTTAACACAGACGAAGAGCGAAAGCACAAGCATGTATTTGTGCTTCGTTTAACTACGAACAATCCAGTGCCCATGGACTTAAAATAATCAAACTGAAGCACGCATTCTTTGTAGAAAGATGCACTTCTGGTCCTTAGCACACTGGCAACACCCTGGTCGATGCCATAAAATGTAGATATTTTTCTCGCCATTTCCGAAGACGATGCGCTCAGCCCGTAGTAACTGCAAAATTCACGCGTGTGAGAATAAATATTCTAACTGGTATTCAATATTGTGGCACTAAAATACGTAAAGAACTTTGCATGAAGGTAATCTCTGCTGAATATTTTTTGGTGATATTGAAATTCTTCTCATACTGAATCAAGTTATGATGTGTTTCAGGCAATTTTGTTATGTGCCCTTGCGGTGCTTATTATTACACTTATCGTTTTTTCTTTTGCGTGTCTTGACATTTTGACGATATCGATGGCTTCGCTAGCTGTCCCTGACCCATTACAGTACATTGTACAATTAAGACTGCCAATCAGTTTCTCGTGCTGTCACTACAAACACCACCCTATCTATTTCTGTAGATAAATGCAACAGCGTTCGCCACTAAACCTTCTCTCTTGGTTTATCGGAGATAACAGTTATAAAAAAATTATCTTCCCATTTGGTTCACCACGAATGTCTTTCTGATGTCGTGTTACCGATAATGGTTGAAGCCAGGAGCGGATAATCTGCCGAGCCATTGGGAAGAAAAAAAAATTACAACTCCGTCTCCATCATCGCGGTCACTGTCAGGGCCCTATGACTCATTTATTTTCTCAAAAACAGAAAGGCAACTCCTCCTTCGCCTTCGGCAACCTATTTTCTGAACCTGAATCTGTGCATCCCCTGATTATTCGTTCATCGAAATTGTACCCACACATTTCTGTAGGAGACAGACCTTTATATTTCTTCCGCAATGCGCTTCTTACACAGTTTTGCATCTTTGGTGGTCGTCAGAATAAATGTATTACACAATACCGGTGCCCTTTTTGAACCATGTGACCAGTTCAGTACTTTAGTACGAAAATACGAGCCCAAGATTATGAACCTCAAGAGAGTAACACATTTATCATAAGGAACATCAAGAATATAATCTTAACTGAACCAGTTTCAAGGTTGATCTCACGAGTGACCCTTCACAGATCTGTTGCGGGTGGGCATGACGAATGACAGCAACCTTAATGCCAGTATGCGGCAACCGCTGCATTGCAAAACTAAGCAGAATTCACTCAGAAAAAAAAAACTCTCATTTCGTATCGAGATAAGCTTGCATTTCATTATGAAAAAACACAAACTTCAAAATGAAGTAGACTGCTGTCAGAATAAGGTCCTTTCTACCGTTGTAGCTTCGAAGCATTGCATATCGAGAGCGGTTCGTCTCAGCCTCAAGGTCAGACAGTTATGTTTTGCAACTGCCGCATTTGAGGGTCCGAACTCTCGGCATTTAAGGCGTCTTTCCGAGGAAAAATGGCTTAATTATTTTTATTTTTCCACACGAATACTCTCCACTCGTGCTTTGGGATGTCACTGAGTGCGTGCCGTGGTTTGAATCAAAAGAGTTTGTACCCTTCTATACACGAACGCACTAAACCAACCATGCGATAAAAAACGGCCTTAACAAAGACAAATCGCAAAAATGATTTATGAGGCCATATTCATTCCATTTCTCCTATTGTTTATTTCATATAACTAGCATTGTTCGCCTGTTTGGAAGGGCATGATAAATGAAGCGGCCTACGACGTGACAGGATAAAGAAGCAGCGCATTGCAGAAGCCTTGATTTCTGCTTCGGGCCGAAGGCTAGGACAATTTTTTGTATAGCATAATTTTTTATTCTCTAACGGAGAATCTCTGCGCTTTTCTCAACCCTTTTCACTCTTTTCTCATTTAAACTTTTATATATTGCAACGAAGCTTATATTTATGACGTCATTCGAGACGCGCGCGCCGACCGTCCGCGGGTAGGGGATGGTAAGGGGGAACTGCCACTGCATCCCAGTATAAACACTCACCCCATTTAGTCCCCAGAACAAGAACCACAGCAACCGAGGCCTCCAGTGACGTCACCATTGTAGCTCCTCAACGCCGACGTCCCCTCATCCTGATTTCCCGCAGAGGAGCTGCGGTAGAACGTCGGACGATGTGGAAGCGTTGTTGTATGTTTGTTTCGTTGCCACCGTGAGTTCCCACTTGGCGAAGGTCTCCCCAACGAGCGCCATTTCATTACCGCCTCGTTTAGATGCCCCGGAAATCGCTGCTCCTCCTGTACGCGTTGTCTGACGGCCCGCTTCGGAGGGCACCTCTGTGCGGATGCCCTGTTTTTTTTTTTTTTTTTCCTGAAGGTGGCAGGCGTGTTCGAGTGCCTCTTCACCTTCGAATGGCCCAATTGTTCCGGTCGCCACCGGTACTAACTTCATTTATCTTTTTTTGCCTTTTTTCTCGCGAACATCGGACTGAGAACAGAGCCGCTAACATCACCAAGACGCTCTTCATGTTCCTCCGACATTTTTGTTCTGATTCTGCACTCACCGACTTTCTATCTCCGGATTTTCCTTCCCTTGAGTGCTTTCTTAGCTCGTGCTTTGCCGCCAAATCGGGTTAAACATCGAAGGCATTTTTTTCTTTTTTCTCCCCTCACACAGGCTCCCAATGTGAGGCCAATATAGAAACGGTGTGGGTCTTCGGTTTATTTATAAAAAAAAAAAACGACTGCATTCTCTTCAAACCAATTGTTTCAGTTGACCGAAAAGCTCTTTCATCTTTGGACCCTCAAAACTGTCTTCTTGCCTGCAGGGCTGTTCAACACTTCCGTCGTTTTCTGCTGCCTTCTTTCCTACTTTTCCACTTCTTTCCTTCTTTCCTTATACTTTCTTTCCTCCTGCTTCCCTTTTCTTTTTTTACACTTGTTTACTTGCTTGATTCTCTCTCTCCTGATGCGTCGTTTTCCCATTATGTCAGAAAAGAGCTGCCAAACGAAAGTTGCTCTTGTTGCTTATTGGACTCCGGTGTCGGTACTACTCCAGAATATACTGCCAGCAACCACTGGGCAGTCCTTTCTGACGGCAGGTTCCTAAGCCTTGTAAACCTAATTTTGAGTCAGGACGAAAGCTAGTGCTGTATTTACTTCTAGCTGCCGCAGCATTTTCTGTGAGCACTTTCTTTTTCCTTTCCCCAGTTAGTACTCCCGAAGTCAACAATTTGCGGGGCACGTGAACCGGAAAAAATATTCGGGATCTTGTGGCGACAGCAACGCACCATATGAATAAGACCTTCAGCGTTTTCCTCCTCTCAAGGGATGAAATACTGAAGACAGGTGACCGACAACCCGCCTTTCAGGATACGGTGGCTGATGCGATTAGGTATGCGACCAATGTCGAAGGAAAAACCTGCACGCGAATCGCTATAAGATAAACTACAACTTCCTTCTACATGGCATGGAATGAGTCTCTGTGCGCTGTTTGAGAGAAGCCAACAGCCACAGAAACCAAGGGGCACAGGGGATTTTTAATTTTGATTTATTTATTTTGTGATGTTGATCAATTTATAATATTACTAAATATGTTATCGCTTAAAGCTAATTGATTAGAAAAGCAGAAGAAAAAACAACCACATGCCGCCGGTGGGATCCGAACCCATGACCTCCGAATTACGCGTCCGGTGCTCTACCGCTGAGCTACGGCGACGGCTGTCAAACCTTCTGCTTTCGGGGGTATTTATGTTTACAAATAACTTAACCTTGGGAGTGTTCACCAGCGCCACCCACGTTCTTAGGCGGCGGACGTGCTACTTAAGAATTTAAAAACCCCTGTGCCACTTGGTTTCTGTGGCTGTTGGCTTCTCTCATATTTATAACGAGCCCCTCATTCCCCTTTCCTTGTCTCCTATGCGCTGTTTGTTATGTATTCTGTGCTTATATACCAGGATTCGATATAGACTTAAATTCATTATTGAAACTCACTACCCCAAGAGTTTGACCAACGAGCCGCACCCATGTTCCTCGCTGTACTCTGCCGGAAATGCTTGCACTCCTTCAACAAGGCTACCAGACGTCTAGGAGGGGCTCAGAGTCAAAACTTTCGAAGTTTATTCTCTGCCGCACGTCTTCATTAAATTCTGATCGCTTTCAGAGTGTGTTCAGAAGCAAATGGTTGGCGAGTTGTCTAGACATACCAAATGATTCCCGGCGCATAAGAAAGAGAAGAATACTGACATAAAATACACCACACTCTCATTTGGTGAGAGTGTGATGTCACTGATGTCTGCACTCAACTCCAGTCCTTAGTATCCTGATCTCTTGGCGCGCTCATTCTTTATGCCAACTTGCCTCTGACGTCCGCTGCGAATGTTCATAAGTCATGTTCTGATGACTGGAAACGCTCGCCAATAGTATCGATCTGTCAGCGTAGTTTGCAGGAAGCTCGAGCCTTAGAAGGTGAATGAAGTCTAATAACCGAAAAAAAATCAATATTAAAAACTAGCATCAATCCTTCGGGTAACAAAAGAAAAAGCCACGAACGTAATGAAAGCCCTTCCTCTTTCAACTATTCTGTGGAATTCCCGTCGCACCTTTTGAGCCCTTTCCGTGTTAAGCCAGTCGCTTCTCAACCGACCCAGCCAGACTTGCAAAATGGCCAGCCAGTCCGATCCTCGAATGGCCAAAAGAATTTTCTTTTTTCTTGTTTCAATGGGAAAAGTCTGAGCGCGTGGGGGGAAGTAAGGGTGGCAAGGGAGGCTTGCAACGTTGTAACGCCGGGGTGCAGTTCGCTGAAAGGTTGTCCTGTGACAACACGCCTCAGCGATGGAGTTGCTGCCTTGGTCTTTCGCCAACTTTCTCTGGATCCATTTTTTTTTCCACATCTTCTTTCGGCTGATGCGACAAAACTTCCAGCTCTTTCTTTTGGCGTGAGTTCGAAACGCGCCTAGATGTAACGGCAGAACCTCACCTACTAAGCTGTGAGCGGTGGCACAGCGAAAAAAAAACAGTCCTTCATGTGGTCATGTCTGACCTCCCTGTTTTCTTCTGCATTCTTGGTGTGTATGCTTGTTTATGCGTTATTTTGGTCTTATGCTGCTTGCTTCGATTCCCTATCAGAGTATTTCTGCAAGTGCATTTCTCTTTCGGTAAAAAACGAAAAACGAAAGAAAGCTTGGGGCAAAGTCAGGTTAACCTTGAAAACTTTTTGTTAGCTTCCTTCCAGGAAGAGAACAACTAATACAACGGAAAGTGCAAGCAACACGACACTAGGGCCAAAGCAGCATTTTAGCATACGGTATGAATAAAAAATACTGAAAAAACCGGTGGCGTAAGCCTTTCAACTTCAAAGAATCCCATTACTACAGCTGTTGCAGAGCGCCTTTGAAGCCGTCAGCGCCTTACGTCAAGCAGGGAACAATCAAAGGGAACACAACTGAATTAAAGAGGAAATTCAATTGTAAGATCACTGCCGTAACGAGCAAATATGAAGAACGTGCGAAACTCAGGGGTGGAAACTAGTTCCCATAAACTCGTTTTTCTAAAGCGAAGGCGAAGATCGTCTCTAAACCATCCGAAGCCGATTTCACGCAGCGCAAAGTCGATGTGATTTCGCCTCATTTTCTTTTCTCTCGGGTTTGGCGCGAAGGTGCCTTAGCTGCCGATGTGCCATAAAATCCAGCACAACAAACTTTTCTTCCATCGAAGACAAGCCTCAAGACACTCGACTTCAGATTCATCATCGTCATCATCACCAGCCTGACTACGCCCACTGCAGGTTCAAAGGCCTCTCCCATGTCTCTTCAATTAACCTTGTGTTTTGCCAGCAGCAGCCACCGTATGCCCGCAAACTTCTTAATTTCATCCGCCCAGCTAACTTTCTGCCGCCTCCTGCTACGCTTGCCTTCTCTTGGAATCCACTGCGTTACCCTCAAGGACCAGCGGTTATCTTGTCTTTACATTACACATGCCCTGCCCAAGCCATTTCTTCCTCTAGGTTTCGACTATGATGTCTTTAACCCGCGTTTGTTCTCTCACCCACTTTGCCCGCTTGCGGTCTCTTAACGTTACACCTATGATTCTTCTTTCCATAGCTCACTGCGTTGTCCGTAACTTAAGCTGAACCCTTTTATTTAGCCTCCACGTTTCTGCCCCGTAGCTGAAGTGCGCTCTACCATGCCTAAACGCAAACTGCGCGTCAAAAAGACAGGATATCCGCCATGCTTCATGCTGTCTATAACCCTAAACGCTACCATTTTTGCTACCGACAAGAAAGTGCAGAGGGTCAGGTGAAGTATAAGCGTCAGTGGTTTCAGAGCAACGAATTCACGCTGCAGTACGGCCCTTATTTCTAGATCGCGTTCATCGCCTGTGTTATCATAATCATCAGCATAACTAAGTCCGCCTCAAGGCCACCTTTCCATTGTGCCATCATATTGGGGTGATCGTGCTATATTTCCTAATGCCATTATTTAACCCGATCTTCTGACGTAACTGGCTACTTCACACTGCAGTCCGGCTTCTCGAATCTTCCCTTAATTCCTATTCTTTAATTACTTTTCAAGAGCTGGACCCAGTACCTTTATTATTTGGTTCTTATTTAAGAAGTATGAATTTTTTTCTTTTTCATAATACCAAGTATGTAAGTTAGAAAGCTGGCCAAAAGGATAGATGCGGTAAGTAAATGGAATCAAGAAAGACTAAATACCGGGCATCTCAAATCAACATCGGCAAATCGGCACAAGTCAAGTAAATCCGATTGCATGGTAAAGCATGACTTGACGACGGGACCGGATTCATCATCAAAGCTGCCATGAAACTGAACTATCAATTACTCCTTCTTATGTCAACGACCAACAAAACAAACCGCTAAAGGCCACAAAAAGCTTTTGGCAGTATTACTAGTTGAAGTGAAGATTATTCGTCAAAGTCCTTACTTAACCCAACCGTGACAAGTCCTCTGAGTTCGAAAAGATGGGATAAAAAGATTCTGTTCCCGCTATATTTGGAATACGCTTTGCCTCTCCACGCGTCTTCACTCCCTCCTTTTCTTCTTTACAACTCATCGAAAAGAAAGGCGCGGTAAACGGGAGTACTGCAGGAGGAGGCCGTTACCCGACGGCAAAGGAAAGGGTGAACGGCAAAAAGGGAAGGTCCGAAAGTGCGCTCGCGGCTTGGAAGATAATGGAATGAAAGCCTCTGCTGTCTCTTCCGTTCGTCCCTGACTGCGCCTTCCACTTCACTCGGCGCAAATAGAAACAGCAGCTGCGGAAAACTCGGCTGAAGTAAACAACCACGGACGGAAAAAGGACGCCGGAGTGTTTAGAATGGGGAAAGGAAATAAAGCGTGGAGTATTCAAGAGTGCCGCTTACACGACCAAGCACAGCCGCTGTATTAGGCTCGTCCAGTAAACCTTTTTACGACGTCTGAAATTATTATTAATATTGCAGACTGAAAAAAACTACGGCAGATACACTTAGGACTGCTTACGAGTGAGATTGCGAAAGCATAAAGATCTGAGTCATGCTACATTGCAGAATTCCTGACTCATAATTATGAATACTTTGTACAAACCCTCTACTTCTTTACCTTACGTTATTTGTAATACGTTGCTTAATGTCTGTGAACCATTAGCCATGACTATGAGTATGAGTCATGACTATCCATACTTTGTACAAACTCTTTACACATTCCGTTACCTGTGAAGTGCTGAGTCCTGCTACGTCGTGGTATGTCTATGAGTGATGACTTTCAGGAGTCATAGTATGTTGCCACCTATGTCAAATTGCACTCTGGCGTTCTGACATCATCCGAATTTTGTGTCACAGACGGCGGATGCCGGCTTTTGACGCTAATGGGATATATAATAATTTCGCATTAATAATCGGCGGAGTATTACGGCACCAGTGATAAACAAAATAAGAACAGGCATAATACAACTACGTCTCTGAGCAACACCCTGCTTGCGTTATCAGGAATTCTAGGAGGTGACATCACCGCGACGACAGCGAAGACAGTGGACCTTTGACCATCGGCGACCTTGCACAATGTTTTTTTTTTTTAATAAAGTTTGTTCTTGTTGTGAGATGCACTGGAATATCAAGCACTGCACTAATGCCCAATGCAATCGGTAATGGCTAATACGGCGCGAGTCTTTATCTTTGTTTCTATTTCTTTCTGAACATTGGGCTGTTAATTATGCTATGTAAAATTTTCGAACCAGCCAAAATATCTCCCAAAGCAATAGTCTTTCATCCAGCCAGCTTTTAATCGTAATTTCATACCTGTACTATTGTAGCCGATCGCCACATTTTCGCGTTGATTTAACTACTCCACCAAAAAAAATAATGATAAACAGGACCCAAAAGAAAACATTCGACAGAAGTCTATCTGTAAGTTCCTGTATTTTACTTGGTTGGCGTCACTTACCTTCTGCTAACAATAAACAGGACCGCATAATAACTTCAACGCGAATTCACCTTTCGAAAATTTTTACAACACATCATTGCACCTTTTTTTGGATAATACATAAATCTGACATATCTTACCACCAATGATTACTTAGTTAATACTCGTCCCGATATGTAGCGTTTCTTTATATCATGTAACTTGCGATAGATAGCAATTAAAACTACGCAGCTGGCGGACGTAGAAACGAGGAATTGTTTTTAAGAAACGAACTGGCCTAGCACGTTATTCTACTGCAAAAAAAAATGAAAGCTGAAGCGAGTGACCCACTTTCTCGACCGAGTATTCGCCGCAGCGAACGGAAGCCCCTCGTGACCCGCAGCTCTCCAACGTCGCGACAAAGCTCGACAAAGGAATAAAAATGACCGACAATGTCACGCCGATGATAGGAGCGCCGCCTCTCGAAGACCACTGGTGGGACACGATATCTCTCCGCAGCGTGGCGCTGCAGTGGCCCAGCGCTTGTGTCGCGGCACAGCCTTCCACCTCACCCTCAGACATTTTCATTTCCACTTTTCATCTAATGAAGGAGCGCCTACAGCGAGAGCTTTGTTCCGTTGGCCGGTCATCGGCGTTATTTAAACTCCCCTGGGTAGCTGCAGTGCCAAGATTTTGATGTCGAGGCAGGTCTGCGGAGTGAAACTTGTCGAGCACGTTACGCATGCCGAGACATATGTTCGGCTTCAAAACCCAGCAATGATAAGACAGGCATTAGGAGGATACAGATTCTAACTGGTGAATATGAATTTCTTAGACATACCACAGCCTCGAGCTTAAAGGGCCTATCGAAGACTTCAATGCAAGAAACTAATTAGGAATCTTAATCTTAACACGCAGCTATTCTTGACAGCTCCCTGCCCTATTGCGCTTGAAACGATAGTTTCGAGAAAATAGGCCCATAATTTAGTTTCATGCGCTGCCTTTCGGACATACGGAGCACAATATGCCGCGCGAATAGAACATGTCATCGGGTGGCGTTGTGTATGGCTGCAATACACAAATAATTAGGCAGCGCAAAGTGTGGGAACCTGCTACCAATACAGCACAGGCTTCGCAAGCTATTGATAAACTGCCCGTGCGCGGCAGACAGGTCGATGTAGCCGCAAGCGCGAATGAACGCTATATTTCAACAGTCACGGAAAGAACAGCTCTAATGAGTTTGAGGATAAATCCCCTTGAGAAGCTTTCTTTCTTCATTTGTTTTATACCTGCATCCTTCATTCTCGGAGTGAAGCTTCGGACGTTAAGCACCTCATACTTTCATTCCAACAAGTCACTTTCTATTAGTCCAAAAAGCTGCATGAGTTCCCTCATGATTCATCCCAGAGACCCATGGTCACTACATTTACCGACCTCTATTTGGCGCTGGCGTGTCGTTAAGTATAGGTGGCGACAATGAGACAAATGCTACAATGAGACAAATGACACTGCTAGAACCCGACGAGCCTTCTTTGACCCTTACGGGAGTCATTACAAATAGGCCGTCGTGCGTAGGGTAGCACGTATACTCACGACGTGGAAACCATCCAGCTTCCACTCCGTACTGTCGCATCGCTCCTTGCTCGCAGGCGGCGAGGCGAAGAGTCGAGACAAGTGCCAACCAGCGAAGAGACGTCCAGTGTGGAATGCCCCAGCTTTCACGAATTCCAGTTTAAAGCCCCGAGGACTGCTTTGTCTGCGTGCCCTACATTTGCCTGCTTTCTCCTGTTATCCCTTTTTTACATTAGGTACTTTCACACTCCAAAAGCTTTGCACTTGAGCGCTCATAAGCTTTACACCAGCGCCGGAAAGAGCGAGCGTGCCGGATGGACGACGGTACAGCGAAAACAATGAAACCTTCTTGGAAGCTCAGGTTAAAAAGAAGCAAAACATAACAATTTCTGCAAGGTACTAGTCTAGTGCAGGCTCTCAACATTTATGCTGTCTCTGTCGCAATGTCGAACAAGCCGGCTACAACTAGTGCAGCATTTACTCTAGCGTAGGCCTAACTCGCTTTTAATCTCGAGCTGCAAAGAGGTTGGAAAGCAGCACATAGTGCACTTGAGTTGCATTACCGAGTACCTTTGTTTCGTGCCTCCGTCTCTAAATAAAGAACAACAGTAGAGATTTCTGGCATCGTCATTTGCTTTAACACACGTGGGTTTGGGGATTTTTTTTTTCCTTCAGTAACAGTGACCTCGATACGTTGCTTGTTGCATTTATTTTTCATGCTGCGGCATTTCAGGTGCGCCACCACCAGTGCGGCGTAGATTGAGGTTCCTAAGCTCACTGTACATAAGGTGCAAAATTTTAGCCAGCTTTACTTCTTACGTATCTATGCATTCACACAATAAATTATCGCTGGAGGTATAGACATCCCACAGCTCCCAGACTATGCTCTTATTTTATCTCCTCGAATAAGACCTCGAATAACACCCCACTACTCCGGCTTTGTTTTTGTTGTTGCTGCTGTTCCTGTTGCTTGACAGCGGAGCGGCTCCACTTTTAAACTACACAAGGTTTTGGGGTTTCTAAACAAGGTTTGCGTCGATGCAGACGAAGCGTTCCTCACTGATTTTGATAAGATAGCGCTTTAAGCAAAGCCTTCCGCCCAATGCTTGATAAAGCGCTGGTGCAGGTCACGTGTTAGCTTCTCACGTTTCTCTTCAAATAGGAAGTGTCCTGGGGCTAAATCCCAGAGTTGCCAGAAAAAACAGCTTTCGAAAAAAAAAGTTTATAGCCATCTTGCTATAAATGCCTGCTTCATTAGCAACAAGAATGGCTAATTAACAAACAGAAGCAAAGCATTCAAAATTTTCGCTTGGAAAGTATGCTTTTACATTTCAACACTCCGAGCAAAATTCTCTATTGCCGGCGCGGTCAAGTTTCGGGTGTCTCAAAATAAAGGCAGAAAATGTGGCATCCTGTGACACAAGCCGGCGACCATGCTGCAATCCGGGAGATATATTGCCACAAAGCTGCTGCTCCTGAAACTATTAATTCAGAATCTAGTCGCGCTCTCAACAACCCCGCCAAACTTTCTCGCGATTCTTTTTCCCATTCGTATACAGCATGCGAGACAACCTATGGAGAATAGTTTTGAGGCAAAATCTCGAATTCGCTGCCTCTACTGAGCTGGCAGATCAACCATGGCAACAATGGGCGTAGAGTTAAGGTCAGGAAAAGCGCGCTTTGCTGCCGCAGAGAGAAAGCATTTCTTCTGAAAAAAAAAAGGGGGGGGGGGGGACGAATTCTTTCTCTGCACCTGCAGCAAGAAAAAAAACGCGCGTCACGCATCCTCCCAATGCCAAATTACGCGCTCTATATACAGTCCGGAGAGATTTAAATGCAGGTTTCCCATCTTCAACGCTGGATTGCGGAGGACCCACGCATGTTACAATCATCATCATCACCAGCCTGACTACACCCACTGCAGGGCAAAGGCCTCTCCCATGTCTCTCTAATTAACCCTGTCCTTCGCCAGTTGCCGCCATCGTATCCCCGCAAACTTCATCTCATCTGCCCACCTAACTTTCTGCCGTCCCCTTGTACGTTTGCTTTCTCTTGGAACCCACTCCGTTACCCTTAAGGACCAGCGGTTATCTTGCCTTCGCGTTACATGCCCTGCCCAAGCCCATTTCTTCCTCTTGATTTCAACTAGGATGCCATTAACCCGCGTTTGTTCCCTCACCCACTCCGCCCTCATGTTACAATACTGAGCTATAAATCACAATGCTCTTCCATTGTTCAGAAGCTTTGCACCGCTGACGTGCGCAGTGGTTACAAAGCGGGACCAATTTGACGGAACAATGAGCGGCGCCGCTGGCAGATACAGCCAATCTGCACTGCCCCAATCTCATCTGCAGCCATCACACTGATGTTTATTGTAGTCTGCTCAGTTGCAGAAACGTTTTCAGAGCGACTGACTCGCTGTCCAGACGCATCGCGAAGGCGGACATAAAAAGCGTAGAATGAGTGCGCAAATTGTTACCGAGAACTGGGCCGAATAAATACATTTACTCCGGGAAAATATTCCCTCTCTTCGCTGCAGGACTTTAGTGTCTTAAACAATCTCTATAGAGCGTTTTTCATCTAAGACATTACACAATTTTTTAAACTGGCCTTTTTGAGTTAGACTAGAGCTGTTTTCGACACAGCATTCTCAGCGGAGCAACACGTGAGAAAACAGCCAAGATGTACTAATTAGCAAACTGGTTAGCTAATACTGAAAAGTTACTTTTTTAAAATTTAGGCTAGTTAATTACTGACAGGCGTGTAGCCCGCTGTAAGTAATAACCATATCAGTTTTTAGAATTTCAAAAACGCAATTATCTTCGGCGCTGTGGCCCCAGTAAATTTTGTGCTCTGGAGAGGTTGCTTTGCCTGCAAGCTTCTCGAAAGCGCATGCCTTTTGAGGCGATGTACGGAACTACAACGCAGCCAGCTATGGAAACGAAAACGACGGTTGCAACGTTAGAAGACAGGAAGAAAGCAGAGCGGGTCAGGGAACAAACGCTTGTGAATGACACCCCAGTCGAAATCAATAAGAAATGGGCTTGGCAGGGCAGGTAATAGGAAGGCAATATAATCGATGGTCGTAGCGAAGTGGATTCAAACAGAATAGAAGCGCAGCGGGGGCCGGTAGAATGTCAGGTTGGCGGATGAGATTAGGACGCTTGCGTGGAACTGGACGGCGTTATTTGGAGAGATATGAAAGAGGCCTCTTTCTAGCAAGGTACTGCTAAGGCTGGTGCTGCTGCTGATTGTGCTTTACAGCTTAGGCTTAATTACAGCTTAAGCTGAAGCGTCCCAAAAACGGCTAGAGTTTTTACACACCCGTCCAGCCCTACACAATAGACGCTTTTTAAGCACTCTGCAAGTGGTTTCAACAAAGCCGCACCCACTCTCGAAGATCAAATACCTACGTGAGCACACAGCAGCCGCCATCGTTCAACACTTACGTTGAATAATGCAGCTTGAAGGTTTCTGTGTGTGCTGCTTGGGCACGGAATGCGTTCGTGCAGAAGAGCTCAAACACGGCTTTACAAACCCTTGTAGGCGACATCTCGTATACTGACACTCATTCTCCATGATGAGAACATCTACAAGACAGGCAAATAAACAAGTAAAACTTGCTCGATAAAGAGTGGAAAAGAAGCGTTGTGTATGTAAATGACGAGTCTCAGAAAAACATGCCAATCGCTTTTCGTATTTTTCTTTCGCTTTACTAGTGTTTCCTTAGTTTCGTTTTCTTATGGCTGGCTCTTTTAAGAATCACTCCCATCTTCAGCTACCTTTAGTTGGTTCAGAGTCTACTTCCACGTCGCATTACTGCGTTATTGTCGAGTGTTTGTTCCCCTTTCATTGTTCTCACACTGCACACTTACTCTTCATATTCCCTCTGCGTAGGTTACGTCTCCTGTTACCTGCATTCACATTAAATGCTTTTTTAGTACGAAAGCACTATTCCGACTGGTAAAGTTCGAGCAAGGTCTTGCAATGTTTGCGGGCTTTTGCCAGATGAACTAAGTAAATAAAAAGAAATCAACTAAATATCCGCTACTGCGACTGAAGCTCGCGGCGGTGCGACCAGAACAGCTTCGCTGGCAACTGCGCGAAAGCACTAGGCTACCGCCGCAGTTTTTTCTTTATTGCATGGAAGAACTTCCGTAAAAAGGGGGAAAACTTCAAGGAAACTGGTTCGCGTCTGAAGTTACCGGGCTGCTTAATAGGAGCCCGCCATAGCCCTAACTAAACACTGCATCCCCATCAAAACATCAAAATTCAGGGAGGCACACGCATGCATCTAGGCACGGCAGCCAGCTTGGAGGTTCTTCGCGTGCAGCATATACACTCCTCACCAAAGCACACTGTTCACGAAACACAGATTTGGACGATCTTGGTGGCTCGGCATGTCTGTCCATCATACGGCTTTTCCAAAGACTGAATAGTCCCATCAACACAAACAGGTCATAAGGCACAACAGAGTTTTTGCCAACAGGCAGAAATCTAATAGTGTATGGTGTAATTTCAATGTCCTTCTTAAGAGTTCGTTGTAGTATGTCCCAAAAAAACATGGCATCACTGCACAGGATGAAGCAATGATCAATCGCAGTCGAACACGCCTCGCGCTAAACTGTAACACTCTCGTGTTGTGCATGGCACATCGTCTTCCTCATCAACTAATACTGCTATCAAACTACTATTCGCGATTTCAGCTACTAAGGAGGGGGGGGGGGGGGGGGGGTTAGTGGCAGAGAGATGTGCGCTGCATGCATAGGAGTGGACAACATTGTGGCAGAAACACGCCAATAAAGCAATACGCGTTGGCGTTAACATTGCAGCAGGAATGAGGTACTGGAGCATAAGCCGCCGGCGTGTAGTAGGAAATTGACCAATTGACGACGAAAGAGTTTATGAAGACACGCATATCTGAATCCATGGGCCAGTGGACACCTCAGTCGCGCTTTCAGGTACGTGGCGGTGGTGTCGACCTGCGAAAAAAAAAAAGGTGCTTTCGCGCACGTATTTCGTGATTCGAAATGCTTAATAGCCAGACATTTTTGTTGAATGTGGTCGCTTTCTTTTGTATCCCCTTCAGAATGAAGCAACGAATACGCTTTTTTTTTTTTTGGGGGGGGGGGGTGATTTTTTGCACATCTACATTATCCTTCTTGTTAGAATTTCTCGCTAGTTTTCATTCCATCTTCCACGTCCTTTTACTTCTTTCCTTATTTCTTCTTTCTTCATTCTCCTCCCGCTTTTCATCCTTGGCTTCCTCCTCACTTTCGACTTTCCATCATTTATTCCAATGTACCCTGGTTTCGGATATCATACTAGCTTTCCTATGCCTGCTCCCCTCTTTTCACAATCTCTCTCTCTTTCTGAGCGTTCCCCCTGGTGGTCGAAATTTCCGGAGCCCTCCACTACGGCGTCTCTCATAGCCTGAGTCGCTTTGGGACGTTAAACCCCATAAACCAAACCAAACCAAACCCTTTATCTTTTTTTTTTCCTCTCGTCTACCCCGCACCACTCAAAGTGTCACCTCTTGGTGCAAATACTCATGCCCTTTCGACAAAGGTTGCCTTCTCTCCACGTTTTTTTTCTACCTGAGGACACCGCAAAGAAGCCAGAGCATCACGTGAGGCTCTTTTTGATATACTCCCCTTTTCTTTTTGTTCTACTCCTTTTTTCCTCTATCAGAGCGCTCTCCGGGGCGCAAACAATATTCCACAGAGCTCTTGCGCCCCTGGCGCCGCTACCGCGCATCAAAGTCAGCGTTGTCTGTCTACACATGTAACCTGCTCATTAGGGCTGCGGTGAACCCATTTTCCTTGGAGCGCTCAGAGTGTTGCAGGCGCTGCTACTTTGTTTCACGCCATTTCTTTGTCCCCTTCTAGGAAGACAACGCAGGCTGTTCGTGGAAGTCGAGTCCAGAGGCAAAAGAAAGGCGTCCTGTGCAAGGCAGGCTTACCTAAATTTCTTCGCAGGGTGCGCAAATAGGCATATAATCGGAACAGCGTAGTTCATCTCATTACCTGATGCACGTACGAGAAAGCTTTTACTCTTACCTATGTCTGAAGGAAAGCTGCGCATAACAATGACAGGGAGCTATGGCGCTTTTCTATCCGTGATGTTGGCGTGAGGTCTATGGCGTCAAAAGCATAACATCGACTGAGTTGTAGTGGGAATGGGTAGGACGGTTCAGGGCAGACAACAGTGTTCATCTTTTAAATAATCCTTCTCAACCGGGTCTATAAATCGGCATTCGAATTAGACGCGTGTAGGCTTGAAGCCCTTGTTTTGTCTCAGTAAAGAAAGCACTTTAGACTGTTCCGCATTCGCCTAACCATTGAACCCTCTACCTTTTCTCTCAATATTTTGTCATTACTTCGCTGAAGTTCCCTATGTTGTTTCTCCTTGATTCCAATTGTACTATGCACTATGCATCCTCATTTCCTCCACATGAACATCACCATAGATTGTTCATATAGCAATAGTCTTCCGTCTTTACCATGCTTTGAACTTTCTGGCAGCTTTCCAAAACCTCCTTACTGCACAACTGACGCTATAATGACTGGTTTCGCAAACACATTACACGACATTTAAATTCGCTTCTTCCTTTTTAGATATTTATTTAGCTCCCGTTCTCGTTTTAGAGGACACTTGGTCTTGATGAACGCCGTGCTAGTATCACGTAACAGAAAACACACTCTCCTCCTATACAGGTGCCAGGTTCGATCCCCATTGCCACTGGGAGCCGACCGGTTTTCAAATGGGTTCAAGCTTCACTCCTTTTTGGCACTCGGCTCTTTCCGGGGCGAAATGCTAAAAATGGGTCAGACGCCCCCTCGTGCTGGCCAGAAGCATGACAGCCAATGCGATGTTTTGCTCTCGCGCTATTAAAGCGAAATTATCATCATACAATTTTCTCACAGTGGGCTCTAGACATAAGTAGACATAAGCGGGAGAGTTATCGGCCTTGAGAATGCGAGCAGATGTTATGTTCTCCACGGGGGCCGCAGGATGAGCTCACTAATGGGAGCGGCCGTCGGACAGTAATGTTGCAGAGGTGTCGTTACTACAAATTCGCTTCCCTCGAGCGCCACAAATCGCAGGCATTTTTTTTTTTAAGAGCGATAGCTGTTATCGCCTCTTTCTCCGACATTGCGGCGTAGTACTAGTCATGACGGAGTGGTCTCTAGGCGCATGGAGTTTGAGGAGAAGGGTGGAGAGGAAGAAAAAAGGGGCCTAAAGTTTCACCGAAGCACAGACGAGATAGAGGAAAGACTACACCGGCGCTGACTGGGAACTGGTGCTATATTGGAAAACACGCAAATATATGCAGAAAACAGCGAGCGAATGTTTATCCAAACCAACCAGCCCATTAATGCGTCCCTTACAAAAAAAAGCTTTAGAGAGTCATTAGAGTGTCGATAGACTTCTGTCTATAAAGTCAATAGACTGTCTATAGACAAATCCCAGAGAACAGTCTATAGGAAATACAAATGCCATGGAATGTCTATAGACCATCTATAGATTTACGGCCATACACACTTAGTAGACATTTGTGTATAGACAGTCTATAGACCATTAATAGACACACACAATATCTAAAGGGAGTCAATAGAGTCAATAAGAAGTCTATAGACTGTCTATAGACCACTTTTATAAGGGGTACTTCTGAAAAAAGGGGCTCCGATGGGAGAGCAAAACGTAGCGAGTAGTGATACCAGAGTGAGCATGGTCGGACAGAACGATAGCGCGCTCTTCCGCAGCTTGAACCCTGTAGAGAGACGCCGCTGCCTTCGCCACCACTCGACCAGCACCTATTGCAGGCAAGTTGGGGCTCACCGTTTCAGAGCGAAAGCTCTACTTCATGATCAAAGCTGAAAAAGCCGTTTCACTGGTGAAGCCTGACCTTGAATTGACCTTATGAGCTTAAAATTAAATGAATATTGCCGTGACTGGGTCTGGAATACGCGGCGTTGCGAACAGATCAGCTTCGCTGCGGCCACTGCACGAGAGCACTGTGCAATCGCCGCAGCCGATCACACCTCGTGTTGAGCTGCAACACACTCTCGCGCTGCGCATTGCAGGTCGTCGTCCTTATCAAGTAACCCAACTATCGAACTAATATCGTCGCCAGACGTGCCGAGGAGCCAGCAAAGCAAAACCATGCGCCAACAAGGCTAAACACATGATCTTGCACGTCTACTCGGCTTAACTACGTTAAAGCCCTATCACATGTTCTATTTTTTTTTATTAATACACACTGCCGGCGCTGTTTACTTAACGGTGTGACGCGAAATGGACAGTGAAAAATAGACAGCTTATCAAATGCGGCCCCAGATCTATCTCGAATGTTTCCAACAGCGTGCAGCTGGCTCTGCGTTGCACGCAATTGTCGTAGACGATAATCACGCCTCATTGCGAAAGTCCTGCGTCACCTTTAAACTGAGAGCAGCTGAAACCAGCGGGTATTCTTTACTTCTACGACCACCGAGCACGCTTCTTGCTATCGCCGCCACCGAAAAGTTCCTTTCTTTGTTAATGCATGTCAGCCCAGTAAAGAGCTTCTTCAGCAAACAGCGTGATTTGAACGGGATGAGTGACTACTTTAACAAAGACCTCCACGTATGTTGAAGGAAGAAAGGTGCAGGGACCCTTCCTTCGGGGACACCAGAAGAAATAGGAAGCCTATTTGAATACCAGCCATCAATACCCTTTCATTATGCTGTGAGCCCGCGTGTCCTGCAGAGGCATTCAAGCTCAGGACACTATACGCCCCCATTCTTGTCCTTCTCAGATCTCTCCATTACGAGTCTTTCCCCCCTTCCTCATATTACGCCCCCTTTTCATTGCAGCCGATGAGCGAAGGGAAGGCTGTTCTCGTTAGTAGTCAGCGAACACCGCCAACGACGCCGCCGCTGCCGCCTTTCTTCCTCGAGGCCAGCGGCGTCTTGGCTGTGGCTCAGGAGAGAAAGGGTGGAAATGGAAGAGCTCCATGTGCAAAAGGCTGTTAAGGGCCAATCTCGGCCCGAGGGTTTAATTCATTGGCATGCGATGCCACACACTGCCAGCGTTGTTATTGATAAAAGATAATAAGCTATCCCCACCGTTGCGCGCTTCTCGTACGAAGTGGCGGCTTCCCTCTCAACTGCCGGACGGGAAAGCAAGCGCGTGCTGCCGCACTCTACTCATATTTTGCGCATCAGCAAAACCTGTACATGTGTGGGTTCTGTGATGTACGGTCCGATTTCTTGGGAGATAATTTCGCATCAGCAAATAGTACGCACTAAACACTAAACATGTAGGCAGATATGGTTTCTTGGAATTTAACGTCCCGAAGCGACTAAGGCTATGAGAGACGCCGTAGTGAAGGGCTCCGGAAATTTCGACCACCTGGGGTTCTTTAACGTGCCCTGACATCACACAGTACACGGGCCTCTAGAATTTCGCCTCCATCGAAATTCGGCAGCCGCGGCCGGGATCGAACCCACGTCTTTCGGGCCAGCAGCCGAGCGCCGTAACCACTGAGCCACCGCGGCGGGGCATGTAGGCATATATGCCTGCCTGGTTAGGTGTGATGACTTACAGTACATTAAAAGAAAATTATTTTGTTAATCAATTTCACCCTGACTTTACCATAGCAGTTCATTCTTCCCGTCTAGGCACATCAGAGCCGCACATGACACATCTCCTACTGATCATGGGCACCAAAGGCATCCAATCTTTAGCCGCCCGAAGAAATACCGAAATTCCGCATTCGTTTTGCCTATAGGAGAATATATTTCCTTATTTGCTAGCAGTCCGACTGCTACCGAGTCATTATATTTCCATTCATTCTCGCTAACCTATGATAAATCTGAATCACAATCACAGTTTATTTGAACATATCACTTTTGATTGTGTTGTATTCCTTTTTTTTTTTGGTTCCAACCACATGTACTGTTTCTAATGGCACATTATTTCTTTGCGCGTTATCTCCACTGCCCAACATGCACAGTAGTGCGCCAATTTGATAATGCATTTCGGACTCTCACTTTCTTAGTTTCCTGACATTTGCTTTGTTTAGATGCGAAGCTTTATGAATTCATGTAACCATTACATTTTTTTATCTGAAAACTTTGTTGTCTGCTCACCCCCCCCACCCTTCCCAATGTGTATTGCCGAACCGGGCCTATAGGTTACCTGAATAAATAAGCTAGGGCAGGCCTTACTTTGCACAACCTGCGACCGATGGCGCTGAGGTCGGTAGCAACCGCGCTTTTAATTGCAGTGACGAGCAGCGTGAAGGCGTCGAAAGAGGTCTTTAGTAGATACGCTTCGTTCGGCGATTCACTGCTATAAGAGGGCCCGTGCAAATAACGAAATACTATTTTCTCACGCCTCTTTTCACGTGCAAGTTGGCGCAATTGGCAGTGATCAGTTCGTTTGGCAGCAAGACACATGTTCGTGCAGCTAGCAAAGAAACAATGTCCTGAAACGAAAACTAAAGCGAATTTTGGTTGTTACACACGTTGCATCTTAATGCTTCCGATCTTGAGTTTATTTCTAGAGACCAAAATAAAAGAATACGTCTTTTGATACGCGAAACGCTCTCATGACTTACTCACGTGACGCGGTAGCATCTTGCTTGTCCCTTTTGGTCGTGCTGGCTAGAGTTTAAATGGTTAAAAATATCGGGGTTATAGAGATGTAGCACATCTTCTCGGCAATGAATTCGAAGGGTTCCCTCCGTAACAGCCCGCAATGCCCACTCAGGCCTCTCTTATTATCTGCCAATAAAAACATCAGTTATTATTCAAATGCCAAGCAGTCAATCAATGTTTTATGAATTTTATACACCCTCCGCACGCTGTCTACCGAGGTCATCGCCATTGCACGTGTCTTCCGGTCATTTACCTTCCTTCCTTCCCTCCCGTAGTACCCGGTCTACTCTGACACCTAAGCTCTTCCCCCTTCCATTCAGCAGGAGGTCGAAAAAGCGATCTCCGCGCTACAGCCTTCCTTGGTCATTCAGGGGCTGACGGCAATGAGTAGGCCCATTAGCTCATCCGCGCAGACTTCACCACGCTCCGTCGAATCCGCGACCCAAGTCCTATCAAAGTGGGAGACCCTCTTTACGCCGCACCATCAAGGATGTCACCTTCAGCTCCGTCTAAATAGCCACCTCTACCCGAACACCCATCCATCACTCCCCGTGACGTAGGCTCACCTTCTCCGGAACATCCAGATTAACGACTCATCACCCCTGCTGTCCCAAATGTTTCCCTTCCGACGCTTACCTACCCTAGTGTCTCTCCTATTCCCTGGCTCTTATTCCCGAGTGCAAATTTATGTCTCAGTCTAATAAGTACGTACCGCAAGTACAGGCGCGGACAAAAGTAAACGGAGCACGCAACTATCTTCGAATATTTTTCGCGCGTCACCTAATTCCAATTTCCAGCAGTGCTTCGCGCATGCTGGAAGCGGAGGTTGGTGGGCTTTCTTGTAGACAAACAACGCTTTTTCATTACCAATGGAGAAAGCGTGATTGCACTTCGAATGAAATAGCATGCTCCGTTTACTTATGGACGCGCCTGTACCTCTGCCGTATAAAAGGCCACTGTCCTGTTAACTCTGACTCATTATCTTCCTTGCGAGAGGCGAAAGATGGGCGCCAAACAGCCACCCCCTCCTGTCACTTAGTAGCTATGTATCAGTGGCGGCTGCGACTGTAAACCGGGAACACCTCCCGTTTGCGACCGGAACAGCAGCCAGACACGCACACTGGAAGTTTCTGGTATATGTCAGAAAACGAAGTTGTTATCTGCGTAGCTCAGTAGTATAGATTCTGGTTATTCAAGAAAAAAACAATGTGTATTCATATGAGCGAATACTAAGAGAGGCTGCTGCAGAACTGCATCCTCTTCTTTTTTTCTCTCCCATAACCTCCTCTCCGCTCATTATGACCCGTCGTAGTGGCTCAGGTTAAGACGTTTAACTTTTGAGTGCGGGTTCCCGGGTGGTTCCGCGTCGTATGCGGCAGTTGCGCAATTCGATCCCCAGTGCCGCCGTTTGACCACCGGACATACACTGACTACAAGCTTTCACCTGGCCAAGCGCACGGCTTTCTTTGGGTGAAACGCTTGGAAAAATGGCCTTTAATCCCATTTTGCATAAATTAAAAACCCCTCGCTCTATGATGCTCCCTGACCACAAATGCTCTTACGCCATTGTAATTAGTCATCATCGTCATGATTAATCAGTTAGACATGTTTCACGGTATTTTTTCTTATGCTTCGTCTACGCTGAGTTCTTCCCCTACACATTTTTATTGCGAAAGCAATACTTCTTGCACTTTGCACAGTGACCACCATCGTGCCGCGGCGGTGACCACCATTGACCTTCATTTGCCTTGATTGCATTAGTTGGATTAGATTGGATTACATTGGATTACATTAGATTGGACTGGATTGGACTGGACTGAATTGGATTGGATTGGATTCGATTAGATTAGAATACATTAGATTATATTACATTGGATTGGATTGGATTGGATTGGATGGGATTGGATTAGATTAAATTGGATTGGATTGGATTGGATTGGTTTGGTTTGGTTTGGATTGGATTGGATTGGAATGGATTGGATTGTATAACCGATGCATCACCACAAGTCTAACCACAAGCACCACCGCCAGATACACTACCAGCTGTACCATGGCGTAGGTACGGATATTGCTTTCGCAATTATCCGGGCTTAACCAAGCTAAGCCACAGCGAATTTTTTTTCAAGCACACATAAAATTTATTGTGTCATTATGTAGGCCCTCCAGGGTGTAGCGAGTATTTGTGCTAAAACAGAAAACCGGACTCTTGATCTTCACCCTGGTCCGCTAATTTAGGCCTTGAACATATTCCCGCATTTATAAATGAACCCTCATAGAGGTCTAGCGTTCAACATTTTGACACTACTGAAAAAAGCAGGGCCTATACTTTAGCGCCGCCTGGGCCACCAGTTGCATTTGCTCATGCCCACGTATCACAATGCAGTTCCTGCGGTGATCAAGACGATTACGTGAAATAATGCCTGAAAATAAATTACCACGTGAGTAGCCGCAGTAGACTGCATCTACTGCTTTTTCTAGATGGCGTCATTTTTTTATGTGAAATATTCACCCCTTGTCGTACTAGGCAACTTATCGGTCAGAAGATAGTTGTAGAAAATCATTTATTGTGCTTCACATTTGTATTGTGCACGCATTCTGCTTCGAGCTCTCAGTAATCTGAGCCCGAATCATGCCGCTTATAGTTATTCTAAACGTAAGATGTTTTTCCCTCCTTTCAGACAGGGTTGACTGATTGGGCCGCTCAGGAATGAATGAACGCTCGGACGTACGAGACAGATGAACGAGGGTGATGGATGCACGGATGAAGATGAATGAGGCATCCGTTAAATGTCCATATTGGTCAGATGCGTGATGGACAACATTTCGCTTACGACACAGTTCAGCGCGTCTCCGAAACGACACAGTGTGAAATGAGAAAATGCACCTTATGATTATCTTGATTCTTGGTGCTTAAAACGATGTTTTTCGTCTTGATTATACACGAGAGGCTCAATGGTAACAATACACATCGAAAAAGTTACATCTATCTTTGAAAATTTTTATTATAAATTTCGGTTTTTAGTTACAGGAAGAATATGCAAAGCCATTACAAAGGAAAGCAGTGCATTGATCAATAAAAATTCAACTTCGTCACAAACAGTGAACATTTCGAATCAATCTACGAGGAGTAACGCAATGGCTACATCAATGAAAGCCTTTTCAATCAGTTTTCATAACTTCTGCAGCTGCCCTGTCCGTGTATGGATTTATCGCTTTTTTTTTCGTCACTGAGATTCATGGAACGCAGTTTTCTCAGTTAAATTGCACATTCGTAGAACGCTCTAAACATACGTACGGGCGGATCAGAGTTTTATTGAAGGCTACAAGCCGCGATGTACGAATAAATCTCTGAAGCCCTCTCCACGCACCTCTCACGTGTCATCCCTAACTCCAGCCTAAAAGCTCTGACCAAACTGCATGAGCCTAACCTGGAAATTTTAATTAGGTTTCCGTTCTCTAGCTGCCTCTCAGCCTCGTAGAGGCATCCAAGCCATTAAAAACAAAGAGGTTTCCAGCGTGCAGAGGGGCACAGGACAGCGCCTGGCGCCTAACGAGGCGTGGGGATTTAGTGTCACGGACGGCCAAAATAGCCCCCTCCGGCACTCGACGGGAATTCAGTCTCTGTACTTCCTATTACACACTAAAAGCTCGTTTTCGGAGCGCCCTTAATTCTAACTTCCGGGGTTATCCAAACGACCAAGGCTGAGGTCCCAAAAAGGTATGTATTTCAAAGGGGAAAAAGGTCCATTATTAGAACGCAAACGCGTATGCAACACTTAATCCGAAACAGACCTCCCCGCAGATCTACCCGGGCTGGCGAATCACAGCAGCATAGTTGGACGTCTCCGGTCGAGCAGCGAACAGCCACGCGCCATTAACCATGGCAACCGATGAAGCGACTCTTTCGAGTGCACATTTATCGCAGTATTGCTGACGCCAGTGTACGCGTGAGAGTCCAGCGCGTCGCATTTGGGTCTGCTCTCTGCTCTGGTAAACACTTAGTGGAGGAGCTCAGTGTCCCGTTGCGACTTTGCCAAACGTTCGCCTGGAGCGTCCGTCATGGCTTTCCTCATTTCGTTCAAGGATCTTTGAACATGCCTCCCGCACGTCTGGCAGCTGACATACGAGTGTTTCTCTCAGTTATAGCTTGGAAAATGTAGCTTGTGCGATGCTATTACTAATTCAGTGTCTTGGGGGAAGACAAAAAATAATTCTCTCATTTTATCAACTCGTAATACGACCCCGAAAAAATCCAGGTTTAAAAAAAAATGCCTGGCAACACAAATCTTGGTTTTCCATGAATAAATATACTGCTTGGGGTCAGGATCGGATAAATTAGGCGCTTTCCTCTGAATGTTCCAAGAATACTTTGAGGGAAATGAGGCGAAGAAAATCAGGTTCTATTTCAGTTTAATTTCCGCCTAACTCTTTTCGGCCATCGCTACTCTCTCAGGAAAACCATCCAATTGCTATAGCTGAAATAATGCACTTCTTGATATTGCTACCACGATATTAGAACCAGAGGAAAGCCTTGTTGCATTATACCTCATTTGGCCTTCCAGATAATTGTTTAACTTCACCTAGATGCCTCTGCTATTGGCGTTATGATAGTCATTGTCTAATTTTCCCTGTTACTCATTCCATCTAGTGCCGCCGCGGTGGCTCAGTGGCTATGGTGCTCGGCTGCTGACCCAAAAGACGCGGGTTCGATCCCGGCCGTGGCGGCTAGAATTTCTTTGAAGGAGAAATTCTAGAGGCCCGTGTACTGTGCGATGTCAGTGCACGTTAAAGAACCCCAGGTGGTCGAAATTTCCGGAGCCCTCCACTACGGCGTCTCTCATAGCCTTAGTCGCTTTGGGACGTTAAACCCCATAAACCAAACCAAACCATTCCATCTAGTGACCACCGGGTGTGGGACAGCTGACCGAAACCCTTAAGCCAGGTTAACACCCCCCAGAAAATACTTTTTCTCGCTATGGATCTTGAGCGCTGCTGTTTCAAGCCATACATATGGCGCCATCTGGGAGACGCCGCGGCAAAAGATGGTTGGCGCGATACAATGTCGCAGACACCTACGATTCTGTGCTCCATTCACATCAAGACTTGCCGCATGAACAAATGAAAAATGGGTAGTAAAACGCACAACTCTATCTACGGTTGCGTTAATGGTTGTCGCAACAGCTGCTGAAGTACCATCGGAAAGCTGTAGAATTTTTTTTTATTTATTTCCGTGGAACTCCCGGAGAGCGAAACGAGGCAGCGGCGATCCAAGCAGTACAATGTGCAACGTAAGCAGGCCCGTGTTTCGTACATAAGCTGCAGCCTACTCTATATGCAGTGTATTCTTAATTCTACTTTCACACATACCGACCTGCTTCACTCTGAACCGGAGCTAATTGCAACCACCCGTGCGTGCAACACGCCTATGCACTGCCAGAAACTCAATTACGCGTAAGGTCAAAAAACGAGCCGCAATAAAAGAAAGTGGCCTCCAATCTGGCGTCGTAAACAACGCCTTTCATTTGTGCTCCGCATTTCTCGAGATGCCCGAGGGCACTATTGCACTAATTAAGGCTGAGATTTGCGCGATTTCATACTAATTCATTGTTAAAGAGCGCGGGAAGACGGGGCACACGAAAAGAACCGCACAGAGCACAAGTGCTGGCTCGCAATTAATTTTTGTTCAGAGAAACAGTCTTTATAAGTTTTCCTTTCCAAAGATACAATCACCAAACGTAAAAGAAAAACCATGCTACATACAGGACACTGAAAAACACACACCACATCGTCATGGTGCGAACGCGCATAAAAGTTAGATGTCTTTTCCGTATAACACTGAATGATAAGAAAATCACCTGTTTATGCAGAAAAAGACATATTTCATGCGCGCTTGCAGCAAGGCGATGTTGTGCGTGTTTTTCACCGTTCTGTATGTAGCACGGTTTTCATCTTTAACGTTTCTTGTTTGTTTATAAGGAGCTTTTCTCCGAATAAAATTAGCTGCGAATCAGCGCCTGTGTTGTTCGTATTTCCTTTCGTGTGTCCCGTCTTCTGGCGCTGTTTAACAATGCCTCATTGCACTGAAATCTTCTTCGCGCACTTTCACGTTCTTAGCCTGGCACAAAAACAGGCATAAACCACGGCCGCTAGATACAAAGCACTTCGCTTTGCGCTTTGCATCAAGCGGCCGTGCATAAACATTTCCGGCAGTCCTAAAGCCGCACAACAGCACGCGCTCAAGAGCATCCCCAGGCATGATTGCTGTTCTTTCCCGAGACTGCGCATTCAGAGGTCGCTGCGAAACACGACCCTCACATTCGACCGAGCTCGCGGGAAGATAAACAATGGTTTGTTTGGTTTATGTGGCTTAACGTCCCAAAGCGACTCAGGCTATGAGAGACGCCGTAGTGAAGGGCTCCGGAAATTTCGACCACCCTGGAGTTCTTTAACGTGCACTGACATTGCACAGTACACGAGCATCTAGAATTTCTCCTCCAAAGAAATTCAAACCGCCGCGGCCGGGATCGAACCCGCGGCATTCGGGTCAGCAGCCGAGCACCATAACCACCTAGCCACCGCGGCGGCCGGAAAGATAAAAAACGGCAGTGGTAATGGACGCCGCAAATGCATCACGATGGAGCTTTTAGAGCAGTGCTGTCGCAAAGATCCATGCACGCCGGGCCCGGAGCCTCAGGGCAGGTCTTCAGATACGGCCCTGGTTAGTGATAGAGCGCATAGTCTGCCCTGCCCCCCCCCCCCCCCCCCCCCCCTCTACGGAAGAGCGTTTTCCAAGCGGCTTCCATCTGCCCTGGCCGCTAGCTTCTGGGCGGAGTCTAGCCGGTCGTCACTGCACCGACATTGGGAGGGAAGACCAGTTCAACAGTCCACGCTTGCTTGCTTTAGTCGCTTATGAATCAAAGTAGCATATTCCTCGGTATCCAGCAGAAGCGCTCGCGCGTGGAGTCTGGGACGCGCCCAATGCGCCGGCGGGCGGAAAGAGCGTTAAGACAAAGACGAATGGTTCCTCTCTTTGCTTTGCTTTTAGTTTGTTATACAACACGGACGCAGTGTCTGCGCGGCGCAAGGTACAAAAGCGGCGGAAAGAAGCTCTATCCTAACGCGCTGGCGCTGTAGAGAAGCAGACATTTAACGACTTCTTCCACCGCCACACACTGAGGAGTGCACAACTGCGACTCACGCTCGCTGCACGTGAGGTGGTGCCACTTGTTCTGAAGCAACGGCACTTCTATTCCGGCGCACGCGGCCCTTTAAGCAAGAATGTTGCGGCACAGGAACTCCTGTACACACAAACAGCATTAGGATATTAAGGCCTCATCGTTGTAAGCAGGAGTTGTCGACAGAAATGTCACGCTTTTCAATTGGTCGAAACGGTCATGACGTCACAGTGCGCGCATTTCAAACGGGGCTAATTGTACTTTGGCTAGTAATCATGCAACCAATTAAAGTTATCGTATAGTGATGCTCCAAGTAAGTGGGAATGGGTTTAGTTAATTGCTTAATTTACCCAATCAGCCTAATTAAGCTTTCTAATCAGACCAGATAAATAAATAAAACCGAGTAGGAAATTTGTCGAGTTCGGAAATCGAACCCCGGTCTCCGGAGAGCCAGACGAGCACGCTACCACTCCGCCATGCCAGCTCGATGGTTTGGAATGAACAAAGGCCCGTCTAGTGAATAGGGTGTCTTCGTTCGCTCCCATCTTCCTCCCTGCGCGTTACGGCAAGGTTCAGGTGTCCACCGAGATATGCCAGACAAATACATTTCCCTTCCTCAAAAACCAATTTACCGGCGAGCAAGGCGTAGAACCGAACGGGCGATGGCATTCTGTGAACTCCCTGGCAGCGTTGCAAGACGCTGTCGCGTTCCGCTCTTAGAGGCGAAGCTTAACATCTTAACCACACATCAGTGACACAAGCGGCAACACTGCGCTTAAGGCTTTCGCCTCACCGCACTTTGGGTCAACAAACTGCTCTCTGAATTTTTGGTGTTTTGGGGATAATTTCCGGATTTATACCCTCTCCTCTCTTTGTCCTTGTTGACATACGAAAAAACAGGCGGACCTCTGGCCGGTAATCCTATTATCCTTCTACCTAATCCACCGTACTTCCTTCATCAATCGTGCTAGCACATCTTGCATCGCTAAGGTCTACTCATCGTCTGCTGTGCCCAGAAATCTTCCGTCTGGAGCCGGCGATTATTTTTCAAGTACGCATGCTCCAGCAGCATTCCCGTTAACCTTAATCCGCTTAGCGTGAAGGCTGCTCTACCGGTCAACAAACTTTAGCTAAGCACAAACGCTGTAAGCGATGGGCGAGGGCTATTTTCTTAATCCGATAAGGCGACGGTTTAAGATAAACCAGTACCGTTACGCGCAGGATGGATAGTGCCCTGCAATTGAGTTATGTTTGACGTGAGCCAGCTCCTTTTTAGTTTTACAGCTACAGAAACTTTCATCCTACTCGCTCAAGCGAATGACGAATTATGCGGCTTTCGGGAAAACCAAAAAAAAACAGAAAGCCTAAACTTCAAGAAATTTAAAAAGGGTGAGGTCCGCAACTCTCACATTTTCCGACTTTTCTCTAAGTTATCTAAAACAGACAGAAGCCAAGAAGTAGTAATGTTTGTAACGTGCGACACTTAT
This sequence comes from Amblyomma mixtum, assembly GCF_055824585.1. Classification (NCBI taxonomy): domain Eukaryota; kingdom Metazoa; phylum Arthropoda; class Arachnida; order Ixodida; family Ixodidae; genus Amblyomma; species Amblyomma mixtum. Next base: position 124,685,112 of record NC_143015.1, on the reverse strand, counting down.
GTCGCCATTGTCCATAAGAATTGAAGTGTAGGACAAATGTACCTTTCCATTATTCACCTATAAAGCGAAAACTTCAAGCTAACAAAAAGCTGAAAATGAAGCCAAGAACGATACTCCAATCGATGGAATGAAGTATAGCCTGAAATGAGTAGTGGCATAGGCGGATTAAAAAAAAAAAAGCCTTGTTCGGCCGTTAACAGAACCTTGATCCATGTTCTTCAATAAATCTTCGGTTGAAAGGCACCGCTCGTTTTCTCCACTGCTCTGCTTTCGTCCATTTGCCTCTGCGCTTTTTCTTCCTTAGCAATAACTAGTTGTGGAAGCTGTCGTGCAAAATGAAGAAGATATGCGCCGAACATGTAATGCGCAGAATTGGAAAACTGGTCTATTTGAATACAGAGTACGTACACAGAAACAGAAAAATTATTAGCAGGGGTGCCCGATAGTAAATTGAATGTGCGAGCTTAAGAAATTGGGTGGAATAACGACTTCGTGGTTGCCTCCAAGTAAACATTGTTGCATGTGCGAAGAACTTTCGTTGTGCAGTGGACATAGAGTTTCTTACTATTAACTCGATGGAAAGCTGGCGGCACTGCACTTCATTCATTATGGACGCTCGAGCCACGCCGGCATGAAGGAAGGAAAGAGCGCCGATGCGCGCCGGGAAGTTATCGACTCCGGATTGACATCTGGTGGCTTGTTGACTGCGCTACGGATTGGACTTCTTGGTTTTTCAGTTTCGTTTTCACAGATGTTTTGTGCTCACTGTGGTGGTGTAGTTGTCCAGCTACGCACCCAGTTCATTTTGGATCCGAAGGCGCTCGAAGTGAGCTGAGGACAGTGTCTGGGGCCTGCTAGGCCTGAAGTCCGTTCGCCCCGTCACTGGGAGCCATTTACATAGCAAGCTGGGTTTGCTCAGTAAGAAGCTGTTCTAGCCACCTACGCATTGAAAAGTGAAAGAAGTGAGCAAGGTTTTTTGCGAACTTAGAACTCAACTGTCTGCTACTTCGCCTACTCTGCACATTTCTCTCATAGCCACAGTCGCTTTGGGATGTTAAACCCCAATAAACCAATAAAGCAAGCAGAAGTCTCGGAGACACTTATCTTTTAAAAGCGCAGGATACTTCGGCAAGCCCAACTCCGCTACTCCTCGACGACTACGTTTGCTGCACTTCGAAGACTGGCGGTGGCCGCGCATTGCATGGAGGAACCACTTCCACTTGATGAATTAATTCACGCAAGTGTCAGCATAAACACGGCCGTCAATTACGGATAGGAGAGGTTTCCGCTTCCTAATTCGTGTTTTTCTTGGTAAAATCTTTAATCGCAGCGCCAGCCAGGCCATGGTGAGAGCCGGCACTTAGCGCATGCATGCCAACTAGTTTATCATAAAATAGCGAGGATCCGGGCAGGTTTCTGATAGCACGAACCATAGCATGTATGCAAAAACACAGGGCGCGAACGGGCAATAGCAGGCGACACCAATGAAACGTTTCTGTTTTTCACACCGCGAAAACGAAAGTTTCTATACTGTTGTATTTTAAACGTTAACAATTCTTTCGAAAGAATATTTGCTCTGAAAAGTGTTTCTGTAAAACGCAAAAAAATATTTTCCACGGTTAGCAATATTTAGCGGTGGCATGAAGAGAGAACCATCTCTAACCATGGGCAAATTGGGTGCTTTTTTACGCCTATAAGTTATTTTTTGTTTGCAATTTATAGTAAGCATATGTATTACAGGGCATACTGATTGTAAAACAACGCTTCCTTGCAATACTTTAAAGAAAATTTGTATTTCTGCAATCGTAGTAGTGTTCTAGGACCAAGCCAAGTACGATACCGCTGCCTTTCCCGCATTCCTACGGTGGACGAAGTGCCCTTTAAGTAACTCCTCTACGAATTTTCTTCGTCGCGGCCTTTTCAGAACGGCACAGCAAGCCGACCGCCGTCGACTGGCAGCCGGCTTTATACCTCTCCCAAAAAACGCCTAGATCTCACGCTGTGGCCAAATTTTCCATGCCGCGGATTACTCCGCAGCACACCCTCCTCTCTCCTCTCCCGTCGCCTCAGCCAAGCGGCGGTGCTGGCGCGGGTCCGCTCCTCTCTAGATAATGCTAGCGCTCCTAGCTAATGCCAGCCTTACTAAAGAGGCTCTTCGCATCTCCCAATCGGCGGCCACTCGGTTGTCAGGCTGTACGGAGTAGACTTGTCGGTGCGTCCCTGTATGACGGCAGATTCCTTGGCGAAATGCTACTCCCAATGGCTGAAGCATAGCTAAAACACTTTCCGCTGTAAAAATAGTATGTTATTTGCTGTTAACCGATCGCTTCATCAACGTCAGCCTTTAGAGGAGGAACATCACGGGTATTAAGGTGTTTTTCAGCGTACCATCATGGCTGACTACTACCATAGCTTTAACCACTGCGTTCCTTTTCCCTGATCATTTCGACCTGAAAGCAGAGACAAAATGTCGGTAGGGTGAACGAAAAAATAAACCTATTTCTTCACTAATCAGCTAGTGGTGACGCTGCAGCGAGAGCGAAGCATGGCCCACGTCATTTCCTCTCTAGCCAATACCTCCGGTAACTTCTGCGCATCGCGAGCGTCCCAAAGCAGCGGACTATTATACGGCTACTGCCGAAGACAAACGCTGCTCGTTCGAGTTCACCGAGTACGAAATCGCTCGGCGCTACGCGAATCAATCTCTAGGCAGTCAGCGATCGAAGCCCACAGCGGCCAACCATCCGCGCGAAGAGCAACAAATGGATGCAGACAGTGGGCAAGCGCCGAACGTTGTGCGGGGCACCACTTTTCTTCGCTAACGAGTGCGGCTTGCCACCCGGCAAGAGTTCTACAACACGCTCATAGCCGTGTGCGCTCCACTAAGGCGCTGCAGGGACCGATGCCGGCGAAGGCCAGCCCCTGCAATGTTAACGTCGCTTTCTTCCCTTAGTCCGGAAATTTGCACGGGCTATTGTTGCAACGATCCTGGCTACATACTAGTACCTCCTCTACCCGAAAATGACTCTATATCGCAGTCACAAATCCCTTCAAAGGTGCTGCGTCGCAAACAAACCGATGGACAGATAGGCTTCGAGGTACTAAAGAAGTTTTTGCACTTAGAGAAAAAAGTTCCGAATCATCATAGCGGTGAATACACCTTCTTTATTTCTGAGCTCGCGTTCTGGTCTCTGCTTCACTTCGTAAAAAGAAGCTTGGGTTCCACGTGGCGTTTAAACTTTATAGTGTAAATGATGCCGTTCTGCAAAAAATACCCGGAGAACAAACATAGGTTGGCCACTTAGGTCACGTGTCCTTGTGGAGTCATCACAAGTTTCCCCTTGGATTTTGAGCAAATTGCCCAGCGTGGCAGGTTGACGTTAAGTTAATGACTGGTCGCAAGAGGCCGCTCGGGAAGAGCAACCTAGGCCGCACGAGCGCCATCGTTGGCAGCACCTGCCAATGAAGGGCAGTGGCACATCGCATAACCACTGCACCACTACGCCAGGCGCAGTATGTCGACTCCCAGGGATCTGTGAATATTAAGTTTGAGAATGAATTCAGCATATATGGACATTAACCAATTAAAGTTATCGCGTAATACCCACAAGCGGAGGTTAATTACCCCCTTCAATGTTTTATTTCACCTTGAAGCATCCTCTTATACAAAGACTACTACAAAGACTATGTACAATGACTATTAGGAAAAAAACTTTTTCGGGCATCCATGATTATTAGCCCATCAAAGGAAGACAACAGCCATGAAAACAAGGACGACACAGGGCTAATTGGTTCAGTAATCAATTCGGTTCAAGATAATTTCACAGAAAGTAGGAGAAAGGACAACCGCATGCCACAGCTGGGATCCGAACCCACCACATTTACGTTTCGCGCGCACTGCTCTACCAACTAAGCTACGGAGAGGGTATTTGTGGTGCAGAGAGCCTGACTTCGAGCATTCTCACAAACGCCGCCAGCGACATTAACGCAGGAAGGGCAACGTGCATGATCATTTACTGATGATGATGACAGTGAATTTTTACGGCGCAAGGGGCATCTGCGGCGAAAGAGCGCCATGGCACACGGTATCATTCACTGCCGGAGCCAAGCAGAACGTTGCCGGACAAAGTGGGCGGCAGCCGTGTGAGAGAGTCCATATGCGACCTAAGGCATCAACCTGTCAATAGAGAGTTTTAGTATAGGGCCTAGTGCACTGCACGGGCTCGGGCCGGCCCGAAAGCCCGGGCCCGGCCCGGCCCGCGGGCCGAGCCGGGCCGGGACATGATTTGTTTGGCGGGCCTGGGCCGGGCCCGGGCCGGAAGTTGCTGGCCCGGGCCGGGCTCGGGCTTAAAGCAGCGGACACGAGTGGGGCTTGGGTCAGTACAGAAACCGCTGGTGTCCGACTATTCATTCACTATTGCAGAGTGAAGTACACAACTGCGACATAGGCGCAGCGACACGGATGAGCTATGGGTTATAGTACGCGCTGAGAAAAAAACTAAACTTTATTCATTGACTTATTTATTTCCTTATTTCCACGCCGTGGTGGCTTAGTGGTCAAGGCGCTTGATTACTGAGCCGGGGAACCAGGGTTTGCTCCTATCCTCAGCGGCCGCATTTCTGTTTAGGCGGCAAGCATGACAGCCATGTACTTTGTAGTATCATTGCTCGTTGAGGAAACCCAGGTGGTCGAAATGATCCGGAGCCCTTTGCTTCGGTATCTCTCACAGCCTGACTCCCCTTGGGGCCTTAAGCCCCAAAAACATAGCTTTAATTTTATAGCTATATTCTCATGTGAGAAAATTCACAAGCTAAAGCGCGTTTGCTTTTCTTTTTGATGAGCTGACGGGAACGTCTCGTAAATGAAATAGCCACAAAAGTTCGCGAGAGTTTGTAAATCTCATCGAATAAGCAGATCTATCTCTCCTCGCTTCTTCAGCCTGGTTGTCATGACAAGGGTTTTGCCCTGTAAGTTATCACGTCGTTCGCACGTTATCTTCTGCTCCACCAGTAAGAGTAAAATTCAACCGGTCTTAATTGGCCATTGAACATTCGTCACCCCAAAATTTAGGACGCTTATAGTCTTCAAAACACGAACCATGAAATACTTAGGTCTTTTAGCTTTTCGTTTCTGCTGAAAGGCGACCAGTTCGGCTACGGTTTCAACCTGTGAGATCGCGTGAACTAAAAAAATGCCATCCCACTGCTTGCTAGGCAGCTTTAATGTTTATTCTTCCGGCCGGCAAAATATAACTGATTAAAATCATGGGGGAATGCAAAGTAGTCTATTACGCGCGTATGCAGCCCTTTTTATTTCGCTTTCGGAACTTCAGAGTTTACCTTTGCGCACCTACACGAGATCACTGTCCAAAAGAGGGCCTGGCGAGCACTACTCTATATCACTTCCTTCTTGGTTAAAAAGAACCAACTTTCTGCAAGCCAAACTGTGGTTTCAGAACCTTTGTCGGCCAGTTCCTTAACGGTCTAGTAGCAGTCTACTTGCTCAGAGTGAGCAGTGTACCTCAAGTGTTACTGTGAAACGGGCCGGACAGGGCCTGGGCTGGGCTTCACTCCGGGATTCACGGGCCGGGCCGGGCTCGATAGAGCGATAATTTAGCGGGCCTGGGCCGGGCCCGGGCTTGAAGCCGCGGGCCTGGGCCGGGCTCGGGCTTCAGGTCTCGGGCCCGGGCCGGGCTCGGGCCCCAGATTGAGGCCCGTGCAGTGCTCTAATAGGGCCACCCTATGGCTTTGGGGAATAGGGGAATAGCGAGACGCTACTGCGCATGCGCAGAAAGCTAACAGCCCTTGGGTGTTTGTGTGGGCGGGCGACGCTAACGCTAAATCGGCGAAATAGCGTGGCACCCAAACTTTGATAGGATCGGACATGATGGCGACGCCCGTCGAAGCGGGGCCTCTCGCTTCATCACCGATTCGTCGTTGCCGCTACTCTGTGGCTCACGCTCACGGCAAACTAAAGGCGTACGAAGCTTTCGCTTTGACTGAACTTGCCTGAACCACAAAATTTTAACGATAAAACATGCTAAATTTTCAGATTGCTTCCGTGTTTACAGAGCTGCTAGGCTACGCGTCGATTGACGTCAGAAAGAGCGGGAGGTTCGAACTACTGATCTCCACAAAGAGGTTCGCAATTTTGGTCCCAAAAAGCGATCACAAAGAATTGCCATCCCGGAAGCAGACTTTTCTTATTTACGTAGCATATTTTATTCGCGCGGACGTAAACAAAACTGAAAATAATTACGTTTGCGAGAGTTACCATTGCAGGTTCCGCCCGAGATGGCGCTGCACGTGGCAAACAATACAAAAAATGTGAAAAGCATTTCTTGTACAGCCAGCGGTAAAGCGAGCGCGGAACTTATGCACAAAAGATAAAGCGAGGGGCGCTCACGGAGGCAATCGGCTGAAAGCGGCGGCAACTTCCTGTGTGGATAGTCTTGGCTCGGATTGAACACGTCCGAACTATAAAAAAATGTTTCCGTCATTTTTCACATTTCCTAAGTAGTAATTCGTAACTACAACATTTTACGTGTGGTTTTATTTAAACAATGAAAAAGTACACTTAAATTATTTGTTCTGAAAGCTTCTCTTTCCCGCCGTTATGGTGCTGCCTTCAAGCAACGCAAAGCGACCATCCGCGACCCTATTCTGTAGACAGAAGACGTGAACCCGTTCCCCTAACGCTAAGCGCATACGGATAGGGTGACCCTATTCGCCCCGACCTTATGTTAAAACTCTCTAATAACGAGACCCTCGTTAAGCTACTGAGTAGACGATGGTACGCAAATCACGGACTCGTTACGATATATATACGAAAGAAACCAACACTTATTGAAACTGATAAAGGCATACGGGATTTTTTTTTTTCAATTTTGCTGTTTGTCGCACTGATGGTGGTCGTATGTGGAGTTTAGCTTCCCATGGCTGCACACAGGCTGAAAGGCGCGCAGAAGTGGAGGGCTCCCGACTGATGTCCACCACCTGGGGTTCTTCACTGTACACTGAGATCCCACACAGCTCACCGGTGTTTTGTGTCCTGCTTCATTGAAATGAGGCTGCCGCCGAAATTCGATCCCCAGACCTTAGAATTAACGACCGAACGTCGAAGTCACTGAGTCACGGCGGCAGTTGTTAATCACAGTGAGGAATCAGTTGCGTAATCATTTCATATGGATGATAACTTTACAAAGAGAACAGAAAAAAACTAGTTTCGCAACTAGTTTCTGAATGTTATCAACATCGCCGTCAAAAAAAAAAAAAGACGCTCTCCTATGATTTCCTTGCTTTTAATCACTGTTTCATCTTTCCAATGCGTACGCCAGTGGGTCCTTTATTTCCAAAGCCCTGACTGCTCAAGATTACTAGGAGGCTAACACGACCTCGTTATCAGCGTCTGTTTCAAACGCGCTGGCGAGCGAGGGCAATTAGGTTGCTATGATTACGAAAAATATTTTGCTTTTACAGACGAGCCTTGCTGCGTCCGTCGTTTGCAGTGCTTACGAAATGGAGCGCCGAGTTGTCAGTTCCACTTATCCCGCCTAGGTAGGAAGAAAAGCAGATTCATGAGAAGCGGCGCGTGCTCCAACGCGATATCTCGTTTCAAAATCCGCTTAGAAGTTTGCGACAGAGTTTTTCTTTTCTCCCTTCCAAGCCAGGGCTTTTTAGTTGAGCGCACACCACGAGTTTGCGGGTTACGATGTAAGTGCGGCAAACCTGTTTCGTTTTACTACTTTCGGGGTCCGGAAGTTTTTCACATCATATTTCGCGGGAGAGTTCCAATTATTCAACAGTATTTCCTTTTTTGCTATACAAGTGTTAAGGCGATAAGTCTTCCTTTCTCGGCTCGGTCTGATCGCGGAGTGCAGCGCAACAAATTCTTACTTTGCGCTTTACTTCAAAAGAAAGAATGGTTAGTTTCCAGTCTGCACCTGAACATAAAATCTTGGTGAATTCGCTCATATATATAGTCAAGCGGAGTACCTGCCCGTGGTAGCTTAATCCATCACTTCAATTTAAAGTACTGACTTGAGGATTTCACTGGACAACGCGCCCAGCACTGCCTGTAATCGATTGCGACCGTCATCCGTTGTGGAACAAAAGATCTCAAATGACCTCAACACGGCACATTTGATACGTGGAGAAATAAGAAGTGCAAGTGTGCATTCTTTTTAAACTACCGAAGCAAAAGGGGAGCCCAAGGTAAAAATCGACTGAACAAGAAACACGTAAAAGAAGCTTGATCGGCACGCTGGCATGCTAGCAGAGTAAAGCATAAAGAGAAGTTTTTAGTCCATATGACAAAAGAAGCGTTTGCAAAAACAACAGCATAAAATGTCATAAGGCACATGATTCCACTTCAACACAGCCAGCACCTTCATAATAATGACGCAGACACTATTTGTTGGCAAATAAAAATGAAAAGAATAACTATCCGTGTGGTGTAAAAATTTTTTTAAATGAGTGCACTTACAGGATCTCCTGGTGTCTACATTCTAAAACGTGCCGTGGGTATGAAATAGTCGCAGAAGACTTCTGCACGGAATTACTCCGAATGTTTTAGCAGAGCCCTAGTGCCCAGGCGCCTGAACTCAATTCTCATCTCCAGAGAAGGTCACTAAAGCGTTGTTCTGGCATTTACGACCGAATGAATAAGTCGGCTTGAGCGCCCGATTATCGACGTTGTGGACGTGGAGACGTCCTATGCTGTTTCTATCAACAGCTAATTAATTTCTTTAAAACTCACCCCTTCCTGGGGTTTTGGTGGACTGAAATGTGTCATGGAGCTCCACCTGCGTTTTCCTGAAGAAGCTGGTTCTTACAGCTCATCTGCTATATTTTTTTGTGGAAACCACGTCAGTCATAGTTTAGGCCATTGTTGCAGCTATACAAATTATTCTTCTTGCAATACTCGCGGAAAGTGTACAAGTCCTCGCAAATGCGCGCAAGAGCGACTGCAGAGTGCACAAGGATGGGCCTTTGGCACATGGTGGGACTGTCTCGGAGGACATGAGCAACTGCAGCAGCTACTATTGCCAAAGACCACCCGCTTTCGACGCACATAGCCGCTATATATTTCAAGAGTGCACATCCGAAACTTATCCCTGATTCCCCGAAACCGCCTGGCTTCCTTGCTGGTGCATGAGACCGCAGGGAGAATTTTCAGCCGTTTTGGTTGCTCATTAGTCGCCTTTCCCATCACAGTTGACATCGGTGGCCCGTCCTTTGTTGGCTTTGCGGTGTCTACGCGAACTCGATGTGAGCCTTACTATACCGGTGGTTTAGAAGGCATTCCTATCATCACTTGCACTTAAACGGAGGTTTACACTGCCCTTTTTCAACTCAGAGTACGATGACCACATGCGTATATACGAGGTCTGTTAGAAAAGTATCTGACCTTATTTTTTTTTGCGAACACCTGATGGATATGAAACAAGCGCGCTTGCACCAGCAGACCTTGAACTGTCGTGCGCATGCACGAATTTTTTCCCGCCTGCCGATAGCGTCAGTCGCTGGGAGGCAGCGTTTGAGTGAGGTAGTGCGCAGTGCTCTCGTCGGTTTTTTAGTGCAAGAAAAATGGCGGTGCGACAGGAGCAGCGTTAATGCATCAAATTTCGCCAGAAACGGGGCGACAGCCAAGTGGAAACCATTCGGAATATTTAGACGGTTTTCGGTGATGATGCTTAGAGCAGCACACAAATTAAGCAATAGTACAACTGGTTTAAAAATGGCCGCACATCAGTGGAGAGCGAGCCACTCTCCGGTCGGCCATCAACATGCCGAAATGGCCAGGTCATTGCCGAAGTGAACGCTCTGGTTGATGCGGGACCGTCGTGTGACTATCCGAGAAATTGCGGAAGAGGTGGATATCAGTAGTTTTTCTGCACATTCCATTATCACCGAAGATTTGGCCATGAAGAGAGTTGCGGCGAAATTCGCGCCGAAGCTGCTCACGGTGGAGCGAAAGCAGCTTCGTGTTGAAGTCTCACAGGACACGCTGGATTCCACAAACAGTGACCCCGACTTCATCAACACCATAATCACTGGTGACGAGTCTTGGGTGTACGGATACGACCCGGAAACCAAATCCCAGTCGTCACAGTAAAGGCATTCTACGTCCCCAAGACCAAAGAAGGTTTGGTTTGGTTTATGGGGTTAACGTCCCAAAGCGACTAAGGCTATGAGAGACGCCGTAGTGAAGGGCTCCGGAAATTTCGACCACCTGGGGTTCTTTAACGTGCACTGACATCGCACAGTACACGGGCCTCTAGAATTTCTCCTCCAAAGAAATTCTAGCCGCCGCGGCCGGGATCGAACCCGCGTCGTTTGGGTCAGCAGCCGAGCACCGTAACCACTGAGCCACCGCGGCGGCAGACCAAAGAAGGCCTGCCAAATGCTCAGCAACGTCAAAGTGATGCTGATTGCTTTCTTGGGCTCTCGCTGTGCGGCACACCACGAGTACGCACGCCCCAGGGTCAAACAATGACCAAAGAGTACAACAGGGATGTCCTCCGTCGCCTACGTGATGCTGTGCGGCGCAAGAGACCGGAGTTGTGGTCAACAGGAAATTGGCGCATCCATCACGACAATGCTCCTGAACATACTTCGCACTTGATTAAGACTTTTTTGGCGAAAAACCAGACCCCTGTAGTTCAACAGGCTTCTTACTCACTTGATATGGCCCCCTGCAACTTCTGGTTGTTTCCCAAAATCAAGAGGTCATTGAAAGGAGCGCGATTTCAGACAAGAGAGGACATTATGGCTGCAACGACAGCTGAGCTAAACTCCATTCCGAAAAAGGCCTTTTCAGAATACTTCCAACAGTGGCAGCACATCTGGGAGAAGTGTGTGAAGTCCCAAGGAATCTACTTTGAAAGTAATTAGGTTTCCAACGCTCCAGTTATGCCATTTTTTTTTCTTCGGCCAAAGGTCGGATACTTTTCTAACAGACCTCGTACATGGTCGGCCTCGCCCACTAGCTGCTCTAGTGCAGTAGACATTCCGGCAAGATATGTCACTAAAAAGCTGCGTATTCCACTTATTACAACTTCTACTGGGTCCGAATAGAATGCGCCTTCAGCAACTATTCATCGCATCAGTCAGTGAACGCACCCAAGATGCGTCATTCCGACATTCACCTGCTGCGCTTGAAAACAGCCTTACGAAAAGGATAACGCCTGCAGCCGACTGCCGTTACCAGGTATACATAACATCAAGTACTTCATGAGATCACTCATCGGCAGGTTCATTGGCATTGGCATTATAGGCAATACCCGAACTGATATTGCCGATAGTTTGGTCCACAGGTGTTGGCAAAGCGTGCGCGTTCTATTGGGAAGGCCGACACTCAAAGACCGACCAGCACAATTAAGAGCCTTCGCTGCCACTGTTTCTTGTAATATGGGACCTGTTTTAGCCCAAGGCAACTTCATGTGCTTGCCCGAATTACCGCTTTGGGTTCATGAAATACCCCACTAAACAAATAGCGCCACCTCCACGGCCTCGACCAGTTACTGCAGCTCTAGCTACCACCCGGCCTCTGAATATTGGATATTGGCTGGATATTGGATAGGCTGGATATTGGATAGGCTGGATATTAGATAGGCTGGATATTGGATAGGCTGGATATTGGCCCCTATCTTGGGTAATACGCAGTCTGGTACCTAGTACGCAGTATGGTCGGTAGTTTGCAGTATGCTTGGTTGTGAGCAGTATAATGGGCAGGGAACAATAGGCTGAAAATTTGCCACTACACAGGATAGGGAATGGTGGGAACTTGTGTTGTGAACAGTCGGCTCTAGAAGGCATAGCGGTAAATGATAAAGAGAAGTCTGAAAGAAGGCGACAAATATATATATAACTTCTGCCTCGCCCGTAGCTTGGGGCGTAAAGCAGATATTTCACGCACAGGGAGCACATCACATCTTTCATTTCTCTCTGTCCGTCCATAACCGGCTTCCAATGAAGCGCAGCAAGTAGCCTCTCCCTCTAGCCGTAGAGCCGTTCAATATGGATCGAAGCAGCGGATGCACATCAGCTTTCCTGCGCACATTGATCCACGAGACGATCCAACTATCGGGCATTCCCGTTGCCGCGAAGCACCGCATGACGGTCCGAAAGGAAGCCGAGATTCGTCTCCTAACGAAACGGAAGCCACGTGTTCTGCATGAATTCGAAAGTCGGTCACTTTCTTTTCAAGCCGGCAAATTAGGCGGCGCTTATCTCAGCGGGCGAAAGTATGGGTTTTTCAAACATTTTGACTATGACAGCATTATAGGCATTATTTTTCTTTTTCTTCGGTAGAGAATATTTTTTCCCTATACCCACTGATATTATTCTAGATAAGCAAGTAGAACGAACCGAAGCTGAAACTAGCCTTCGTGGTCGAAGGCAGGGCTTCGCGTGAAGTAACCATGACGTCAAAAACAATTTTACAAAAGCTGTAGTATACTAGATTACAGGTGTAGCCACAGAAAGCAATGATTTTGTTCCTAAAATACCTGGATTTGCCGAATGCAAACCAAAAATATTTTGTTCACCAAGCTGGAAACGGTTACCATCGAGCGCTTAATATTTGTATGTATTTGCGTCCTTGTCTTTATAGTCAGAGACGTCTCAGGGGAGGCCCTCTGAACAGCAGATAATAATATTCATATGATGAGCTGGAGCGAAACGCCACAAGACTGCCAAACTAGGCGAACATGACTAAGAGAGAATAGAAAAGTTACAGTAAAAGTTCGATAAAGATCCGACTGCCTCGAAAAATGCCTCCGGTTTCTTTTCAGCGATTTTTTTTTTTCGTGGCTACGACAACAGACAACGATGATGAGCAACTGAATGTCAGCGTTTCCCATGTGTCCATTTTTGTTGCAATCCGAAAATTGTTCTCATAATATACTCTACCGGTGTATTGGCAGTTTATGGTCCACTTTTTTCATGACTGTAAAACATAGGTGCTAACAGGTAGGGACATATTCAGGACAACTTTGCGCAGATTGACACAAGACGGAAGGGAGAAACACGCACAAACACACGAGTGCAAACTTGCCACAGTATTCTCAGAAACGATACTCCGCCTTAAGAAGCAGAAAGGGCGCAAGAGTGCAACTCCGGGGCAACACGTCTGGTGAAAAAACAGCGAGCACAAGGGTACAACAGATATTACATCAATGATAGGCACAAGGAAAGTCATACTGGAACTCAGAGGAAATGCCCAGAAACCAGCAACAAGAAAAGCAGGTCATCTATCGCGAAGTTAATCAAGTTCTTTTTTGAGAAGGGCTACCGATGCCTTACTCGCGCAGCCTTCCGTAGTATAAATCTAGAGAGCCTCCACAATTTCCCGTACTAGCCTGTCGGAAGCTCTCCCGATAACAACCGCAGAACGGAGGAGAGGACGGCACTGTGTTTCTTCTTATTATTCCTGTCAATGTAGTGTTTGCAATTCAGGCAATTCAATGACAGGTTCGAGCCGCCATTTGAGCCCAGGAAATTGGCATGCTCTCTGAGCCCGTCATTTAGACAACGCCCTGTCTGGCCCATGTGCACAGACCCACAGCTGATTGTAACCTTATACACCACACCAACAGTGCAGGGCACAAACTGAGTTTGGTGACACATTTTTTCTACTTTGCTCTTTTACCTTGGCAACTGCTGGTCATGGCGCACCCTCCTGTCTTGTGTTAACCTGCGCAAAGTTTTCCTGAATATGTCGCTACACCAAGTGGCCTAACGCCCTGCTCTACTAGCAGGCAGAAAGGCACAGATGACCGTCACTCTACAATGAGAGAAGCATGATGCGCATTCACCTGCAGCGCCCCGGACAGGCGCACACATCACAGATACTCATCTCACTTACATATAACCAATATAACTCTCTCTCTCTCTCTTACACAGACACTCATATAACTCTCTCGCGCACAGGGAAACAGATGTGCCACTGACGTAATCAGTAGCCCTCAGTATATGAAAAATTCCTCAAGGAGCTCATCTGCAACTTCATTTGTTTTTTCCAGAACAGTAATTTCCTGTAACCGCAGCCCGCCACCGCAAAACGGCGAAATGCGTATGGAAGCGCATGCTGTCTATTCGTCGCTAAATATGCAGCAGGTCCCGCTGTCAGTTTGTATGACATCGTACTTGCGAGATGAAAACGCGATTCGTATGCCGCATCCTCGGCGCAGCAGGCGAAAGGTATACCATGACAGAAGAAGAGGGCTGGCACGAGCTGGATGGTTCATTTTCACTATAGACGCACTATATCGGCCCTGTATAGGCACTATATTGCATTTTAAATGCGGGTGCATCAATAGGTCAGCTCTCTTTGAGCCGAGAAAACAACTGGAAGAATGCGGCTGCTGGCTACCTTATAAAGCATGTAGCCTTTCTTTGGAGCCTTCTTTTGCGGTTTCACTTTGCCGAGTTCGGCATCAGTGTATGGCATTCGCAAGCCGTCCTTCACTTTCTTGAGGCAACTACAGCTGACGTGAAGAAACACGGACGCACGAAGAAATGACACACACACGAGCGCTGACCCTCAACTAAAATTTTATTCTAAAAATAATAAAGAATAATATAAAGAAGAAATAAGAATAAAATAAATAATAATATTTCAGTTGTTAGTCAGCGCTCGTGTGTGTGTGTGTCGTTTCTTCGTGTGTCCGTGTTCCTCCGCTCTGTTTCTTTCTTTTAAATGCATTACCAACTAGCCCGGAACCTTGCTCTTCTGTACTGTCCTTTAACTAGCTTTCCTGTTGGTATAAATAGCCAAAAGTGATTCTCGAACTACGTAAAAAAATAACCAGCAAATTCGCATTTTTTGTTCCAACTCGTATTGCTAACGACTGTACGTGTGGCCGCAAAATAATCGGGAGCGCCGCGCAGGCGGCGAAGCGCGGCGGCAGAATACAGCCACGGCCTGGCCATGTACGGGCTCCCTAGCTGGCGGAGCTCGTTCCCTGGCTGGTCTAGTTTAGTGCTGCCATCACTGAGCTGTTTCCAGAAAGAAAATGGTAGGGGCCCTTTTGGCGTTGTGCGTCGAGGTGACGAGTAGAGGAGATGGCTACCCTGACGCTCTGCTCCGTCAGGCCGCGCTTCCTTTGTAGCGAGTCACCTTTTCGCGCTTGCGGCTCGCGGCGAATTTCGCGCTGTTTTCTGCCCGCATTACGCGTAACAGCCGTACTCCACTTAGCTGTGGGCACGCTCCGTGGTCTGGCTACCTATCACATTGCCGGCCCGTATTCTTTTACTTCTTGGGCAATTCCTCTGCGATTTTTCTTTTGAGCAGTGAATGTCAAGAAATTAAGTAATTAAGTTCCGTAATTTGAGTTACACAGCGATGATGAAACGGTCCACAGAATCAAACGAAGCAGCTTATTTTTAAGCTACAAGATCTTGCACAGTATATTCTATGCATTTGGCGCTATACTGAGAGTTTTCGGACGCCACAGTCTCGCCGAGGTTCGCAGACATCTGCATGTTGGTCAGTAATACTTGCTGGTCGCTTCCATCGACTCTCGATGGCGAATATTACCTGCATATACCTTCACTCGTTCGTCCTTGTTTGTTAGCGCATATCCTCTGTTTATTTAGGTCGCAGTGCGTATAAACATAAATTCAGAAAAACAAGGAGGATCTACGAGTATATAGCCCGGACGGAAATAGTGTGAGGAAAGCAACGCAACTATGTGACAGAAGGCAAATTTCGGGTTTATTATCTTCCTCATAATCAATATTTTATGCGTATTTTGTTTAAAAGCTTTGTTGCGTGAGCAGCGCAGAAAAGTATACTCACGTAATAATTGCGCAAGAAGTAAAAGAAAAGGGTCCGGCAGTGCGTTGTTCAGCCAGACCACGGAACTCGCAAGCAGTGAAGTGGAGCACGGCTTTTGCACGGCTTGGGTGCAGACAACGGCGCCAAACGCGCCGCCCGCCACACGCTCCAAATGATGACTCGCTCCAAACGAAGCGCAGCGTCGAGACATTGGTCAGTGCCGCAGTGTCCTCTACCCATTACCACCTGGCGCAACGCCGGAAGGGCCCCGTGGAGCTTGCCTTTTGGGAGCAGTATAGAGCTAGCAGCGTTAATCTAGATTCACCGGGGAACGACCTCCGCCAGTTAGGAAACTCAAAGGTGCGCATACCGTGGCTGTATTGTTGCACCGGTGTGCCACTCTGAATTATTGTGAGAATCTGTACCTTAATGCTCAAATGGGGTAAATAATGGTAGTACTCACCCAAGACGTGTCCCAGATTTCAGCACTCCTGCGGGCATAGTTCGGAATCGCTGTTGCAGCTCCACTCACTTCACTTCTGGCTTATGCACAAGGTCAAACAGTATCCTGCAGATGTCACACGTTCGGCGGTGCTTCACAAAGAACGATAAAAGCACAATGTGTCGGTAGAATTCCGGTGAAAGTCGGGGACCGGCAGTCAAGTGTCGTTGTTGTATCCCAGTGTAACCGGTCCACTAACCTTTACATAGTCCTTTGGAAGCCTCACTATCAGCACCGGCCTTCAGAAGAATACGGTGACTGCAGCACGGTTTCGCCTCCGGCAGCACGTCACTGACAAAGTGATCCCGTCGCCGTGTTCCTACCCGCTTTCCGAATGGGAACTCTTAGTTTGTCAACCACATAATCCAACGAGGTTCAATAAGCGAAGACGCACCTTTGCTCCGGCGTGGGTAATGCAGATGCAAATGAGTAGTTAGGATGCTAATCCCGTTTCAGTTTTCGATGATTCGGTTATATCCGGCGAGGCACTGATTCTGTTCCCCACATGACCACTGGCGAAGCTCTTTTTGTCACCATTCTGTTGTACACTTCACAAAGCACCGTGCACACACAAAGACACGCAGCCACTCTTGTAGAGACACGAAGTACCTCTGGTGAGGTGAGGACGCGGAAAAAGTTGAATGCCGACGCGGCCGCTCAGTGACGAGCAATGTGCTGCGGGCGTCAAACTCCGTGAACGAAAACTGCGCAGCAATCCAAGATTTCGGCGGTGGCAGCCTCCAATATCTGTTTTTAGCACACTATGGCAACCGCTAACGCAGAAAGTGCCGGAAGAAACTGTCCCGCAACTTCGCCAGGGAGTTCATATTGTTTACGTCCCTGCTCCTTATTTGAATTTTGTTCTCTGTATGAAGGACGTTAGGAGCAAATAGCTATAGCACGTTTCCTGCTACATGTGATGCAGTAATCTATCGGCGACAGAAGTGCCCAGGGCACTCCGCCACTGGCTCAAATTCATCGCTGCGTCGCCAGAGTCACATAGCTCTCCGAGACAGACGATTCTATTTCGTGCGCCAAGGGGTGGCCGTCTGGAAGCGCCTGCTCTGCTATCTTCGGACTTGGTGCGAGAAGCAGCCCGCACGATGAAACAGCACACTAACGCGCTTCCCGGCGTATGCTGCCACTCTACCAAATCGTCGGCTACTTCATTTCTTTTTTAGAATTTACCAGCTGCTCGCTGCTGTAGGTTGCCGGAGTGTTGCTTCGCATCTCAGGGATCGCGACACCTTTCCGGGAACGTTATCAGGCGATCGCCGTCTTCTAGCAGGAATGGACTCGATGCAAAAATACATCGCCGCTAGCGATACGTTTTAATGGAAAGCATTATATGGCTCATCAGTCGAAGTGCGGCGTTCCGTCCTCCGGAAACGGCCCCAAAACCCTCGTGATCTCATGACGTCACCGGCAGTGTCTACATAATCAGAAAACAAAGAAGAATGAAATTTGTTCTGAGGTTCTTTTCGAACGCAGGCTGGCTGAAACAGGTTAGGTTCGGTGGAACTTTATTACATCACTACGCCATCCCCGCAGCACAACACCCTGCTCGTTAAACTGCAAGTCTCTCGCGATGGATTTGGATATCGTCGTCTTCACAAAATTCCATTCGTGCGGCAAGAACAGATCAGCTTCGCTGGCCACTGTATTAGAGTAGTACGCCATCGCCGCAACCCAACACCCCGCTTGCATGCTTTCACATTCACGACATGTAAGTAGTCTTGAGTGCCCTGTATAACTTATTGTTAGGAAGCTTGCGAGTCCTGGCCACTGCTGTCCCCGATAGCACGTAGAATGGTGGTCTTACCTGTGCTTGCCGTGTTATTCGCAGTTGCTCAGCCAGACCGATGTTCATCAAGGGTTATTTCGGAGGCGTACACAACAGCTTTAGAAAAATTTAGAGCAAAAGGCTTAGCAGAGACGCAAGAGGCGAGCCTGAGGTGACGCCGGATGACTTTAGAGCATTCCGCTTAGTCCTCATGCATGTGGTAATTGTGTGCATATGACTATTTCATGATAAAATGCGACCAATACAGACGCACGGCATATTAAGCAATCATTTTGTCACACTAATAGGTACTCACCGTTTCAACTTCCTATCGTGGACCACTATAAATGTTTGTGTCGATCGGCCATTTCCACCTAATATTACATGGAATATTGCCGGTAGTTCAGCTTGGTTCATCCGAACAGCTCACCTCCCTGGTCAAGTTTGTTGATAAACATGCATCTCGTCTACACTCGCGAGGAGGCGCTTACATCTAGAAAAAAGCGATTAATTACAAGGCGACAAGTTGTTCCTTCTTTCTGACAACACTAATTTTTTCTCCTATCCCAATAGCGCCGCTTCCATATCGCCAATATTGCAAAGATAATTTTCAGCACCAGAAAAAAAAAGTTAATAAGGCACGAATCCTACGCGCTGGTATTGGTGTGAAAGAAAAAAAAGCGCGCAAAGTTTCTGGGAGGGGAAAACCTCGAAACAGTCCGTGATGAATAATCGGCACAATCCATGGTTGCAGTTTCACTTGTTTTTATTTCATGTCACATTTTCACATCAGACATGGGCAGTATGCAGCTCTAGACACGAACAGGCTATGAGCAGTCGCATCTAAGCGTGGCCGCCGTATTCAACGCCAGTGGCGCCATCTAGGCTACAAGCCACGGAACGTCAACGCCTTTGTATCTGTTGTTTTCAGTACTTTGTGTATCGCACTCGCGTGAGTAGTTTCAGCTGTGTGCGCACACTCTCATATATATATATATATTTATGTATATGTATATATGTATATGTAAGACACGTGATTCTCTTATATACAATAGATTCATTTCACGCAGTAATGAGAATGTAAACGTGGCTTTTGAGCTTTCAGTTTTGTTTTTTTTCTTCTGTCATCAAACGCGTGGGGCTGTGCTACATGACTGTCGGCGCCGAAATACGAAGGCTCACCTTGCACTTTACACCTATCGGGACAATAATGCTGCTTTCGAAACGCCTTATTTTGATTAGTTCGCTCATGGGCGTGTGCTTGTCTAGTAGAGATAATAAATCTACAACATTTAAACACAAATGCTATTGCACTTTTTATGAAACTGCGCATCCGTCTTGAGCCACTACCTAAGGAGGCCATAGCGGAAAGCAGCGCCATAGCTTTACCTTGAATAGCTTTAAGGCATCCTCTTTACATGACAAAATAGGTTCATCACAAAGTTTTGTCATGGGTATCTGTTCCAAAGTTTTTATATCTTTTTTTGTGCCTTTTCCTGATCATAAAGCAACAACCCGTAGCTTAACACCTCAATAGCGTCATATGTAGCAGCAGTCTTTACGTCGGAACGTCCTGGCGAAACCTATGCTCCCGCATTTAAGACCACTGAAATAGTGTTCTGCGTGCCATACAAGCTTACTCTAATGCCTGTAAACTGTTCGAAGCTCACACAGTAGTCGTCGAAAAAAAAAATCTAAGAAGCGCGCTTTGCTAGGCAAGCTTTTCAATATAATAAATTGGTATCTCTGTGATTGTTTAAGGTTTTACGTTGCGGAATAGAAGAGCTATATTTTTCAAAGTTTCATGTAGTGTCATTGTCAAAACAGACGTTACCTGTTTCCAAAAGCACTAATAAAATTGAGCATGCAACTAGAAGATTTTCCTTGCCTATCATAACCGGTAGTCTATAGATGCTTGGTCCATGGGACATTAGTCTGGAAATATACTGCTTTTTCGCTTCCCCGTTCACTCTCTTCGGCTTCATGATGTGCATTAAAATAGAAAGTTTTCTACTCGAAACAAACTATGAAGAGCAGATTTCATGATCCCCACGATGTAAGGCGCTATTAAATACACCTCTACTGTTCCTCACTAACATCCGTCCTATTCAGGGAAAGCCGGATAATGGAGCGCCTTGCCCCTTCAACACAACAGTTGATAATACAAGCGGTTTACGCGGTTAAATATATGTTTCGTGCACGGAATGGTTGCGCCCGAATAATGAAAAAAAATCAGTCCGACAACACTACGCATTCAATGTCCCTAAGCTGTGGCGCTGAAGTGCAATACGGCTTACGCTACTGGGTGATAACATAATGCACTCATTCAGTGCTGTCAAAACTGACTGTTCTTGCTGGCATATAATTCTCTTCTCACTGAAATTCCATCCTGTGTTTCTCGGTATCGTGCGCCTTTCGGAAACTTGAGTGTCAACATTCGCAAGAATTGAACGGGAGCTTCAGGATGACGTCACCACGCAACGGCGGTGCCCCATCATTGCGATCGCAGTTAACCGATCAGTAACGTGAAACAGACTTTGGCAGTTGATAGCTTCAGTAAACCGAGTGTATGGGTTACAAATGAAGCTGCCCGCTCCTCTTGACTGCCGCCACATTTTTTTTTTGTATTCCTGTCATCAAGTTCGACTTATCCTAGTATCCACGTCAGCTAATGGAAAACCCTTCAGAGGCTGCAGTAGTCTCAGAAGAAAATCATGAATGACGAATGCATCGGAGATGTAAAATGGTCTTGACCGATTGATCTGTGTCCCGGACAATTCATGCTACATTTGACGTAAACATATACAACAGTAGAGCGCGTTGGAGCCATTCACTGAATCATTATAAACTTTCGAATTCTAGAGAAAATATGGCGCAACGATACCTTCTGTCCAGTTTTTGGCACTAGAGATTTAATCGACAAACAGATGGCACAGGTTCTGCACCACATTCATTAAAATTTGATGCTGCTGCTTGTGGAAGTATTTTTGATTCATTAAACGTTCAAAAATTTCAAGCGGCCTTTCGGCATTCCTCGAGGCTGGTGGGAGCCCAGCATTGTGCTGTTTCATGCGTGTAATCTTGCACGCTCAGAAATTGGGAAATGTGAACTGAGAAAAACTTAACTCAAAAGCGGTAAACTCTCACGAAGCGATATCATTCTAAATTCTAGTTCTCTAATTTCGTCAGTGTCATTATTCTGTAGTGTGCGCTTACTTTGAGACCCTGAACTTGAGGATGTGGCGTTTAGCGTACTATAGATTACATACAGATGAATCTCTCAATTACAACACCGTCGAGCTATTGCTACTAAGTCGATTACTCAAGCGCACTTTGAGCAGTCAAGACAATGCACAACACGCCCCCTCATCTTCCGCTGAGAACTTTCTACGCTACATCTGTTCGCCAACACCTGTGCCATTTCGGAGCAAATCTGTGCTCTAGACTGGCGCCTAAACCAGTAGGCCGGCAAGAAAAGCTGCAATAATTTCTTTAACATCCCGAAGAACTACTAAGGCTGCCGTAGCAACCTGAACTTTTGGCACTTATCCTAAATCAACGAGTTTTTCAAAGCGAAGCACGGTCGGCTAAATTACTTCTTAATTCACGCTAACATTACTTATAACTGGCATTCTTGTTTACGCCCAAATCACATACAAGCTAATGACGTTCCATACTGGCACAAAACTGCTCATGTCGATTTTCTAATGCAATGTTTTACCAGTCTTGGCTACACGTACACTACCCAGTCTACATCTTCCCTCCGTTTTTCTGCACTTCGTCCATTGCAGCGCTGTTACGACGCAGTTGCTGGTTCAGGTTCTTGAGACTTCCTACTCATTGCTTTAATTCACTTTTGTCGGTCGTACGGTGTGAATTACTGAGCTGAGTAACAGAGGACGCTCGCGCATACCTCTCTTCAAGCCTTTGACCAGTTCTTCATTGGCGTGACTTAAGCGTCCATTTCACTTCGTGTGGGGCAAATTCACTCCCCACATACGCCCAACTGCTTGGGTTCACATCCTCATACCTAGGTGTCAGCACATATCTGTCTACACTGCAGCACAGTTCTTTCCCTCGCATCTCTCTTACTACTACCCCACACACATTCTTCACTGGTGCCCCAATTACACCACCTGAAACGTCTTTTTGGTCTCTGGAGCACATTGTATTTACAACGTGCATGTGTCCTTCCGGCCTCGCTCTCATCAATTTTTTTTGTACCTCTTGACCAAGAGTTGTAATAATAATTAAAATTTCACTGCATGTCTACAGCAGCGCAGGCAGCGTTTATAAGTTGATGTATTTTATGCAACGTCACTGTTACGTCGCGTCATAATTGCGCAACAAAAACGGCTGTTTTTTTCTCACGGTCGTTGATTAAGCAGTGCTAAGTATTAGGTGGCATATTTGACAGCATCGCTATAATTGCAAACTCTGTTTTTTGTCTCTAATGGTTGCCATATTGTTCATCATCAAGACCCCTGTTCTCGTGGCAAACTTTGCAAGATATGGTCGCATCTCACTCTCTTGTTTTGACTGCTGCCGATAAGTAAACCGTGGTGAAATAACCGCTGACCGCTCTACTTATTGTTAGGCCCAGCGTATGCGAATTGTAAGTGAAGCTTCCCCAATTGGGACGTTGAGAAAACAATGTTTCTCATGATGTTAAAAAATACTGCGATTCGAAAGCCTCCCAATAGCTCCGATAAAAATGAGCTTCGAAAATGTTATGGGAAAAGGTCATCGAAACGAAATTTTACGAACAATGAAAGGCACGCCTAAAAAACAATATAAGATAAAAGAAATAAATGTTCGGCAATGAATTCGGAACTTACAGGTTCCAGATTTTAAAGTAAAAACGTTATCTTGCAATACTATGGTTTCCTAGGGTGGGGTTCTCACATTTAATCCTGCACATCTAGCATTTCTAGCCCGGCTCAATCCAATCAGCTTTCCGAAGTACGTCAACTTTAAAATAGGTGAAAAGTTGAAACATTCACTTCTACTCCGCGCTGCAAAACTTGTGAGGGTATTGTATAGACATGCTTATCGGATGCAATTAGGTGCTTTTGGTAATTCACTTTTCAAAGAATAACATCACTGCCAAAGAACAGTGCAGGTATCACTGAATGTGCATGAAACGAAAACGTCTTAGCCGTACGCCCTTCACGTTCTATATTTCCTAAGAGATTGATGTGTGGTGAAAGAATTACAAAAATAAACGCGCTGAATACCGCACCTTCTGTAAAACACGTTCTATTCGTTGCCAGTAGTAGTCAGGAGCAAATCGTCTTTTTGCAGGGGCAGTGTGGCGTTCACCACCGGCTGAGACGCCACGCTTAATTTGTGCGTTCCACAGAGGCCAGCAAAAGTAGCAGAGTACCCCCCCCCCCCCCCCCCGCATACATTTGATTGCAGTGCTGCGGCCTTTACGAATCAGTGTATCATCGGGCAGCCCCATGGCCTCTACAATCCCGAACACTCTGGGTTTGGAAGATTGAAAATCTGACAAGTATTGTCTGCCTTGTCCCTCATTTTCGGCTACCCGCAATTTTGTTGCTGTGACGCAAGCAACGAAGCCAATTTTTCTAAATCTTTGCAGTTAATTACGCTGTTTTTCTGTTGTTGTTGTTATAGTGCATTAGTTCGCACGCTGAGCGTAAATCGAGTGTGCGCACACCGCCAAACCGAGCTCAACATAATCAGATTTTGCCCGCGCAATACCCAACAAAGGCACGCCCAGCATGCGGAGAGATCTCCGGCATCTTCCACATGGTTTGGAACTGCCCCGAGCAACGTAAAGCGTACAGTTTACAGGAACTCAGCCAACAGCAGTAGGGGGTAAATCTGGCTTAAACAGAGGTCTCCCTTCAGCGCCAGCTTATCTTTCAGGCCTGGAGGGCCGTATTCGCCAATGGGTTCCCGGACGTGGGTGAACCACTCGCGTAATTACTTTCTATTAATAAAGTATATTCTCTCACCCTCTCTTCTACGCTGATGCTTTTCTCAAATACAATTGTCAATTGTCATTTAACCTGGGGTGCAACAACCGCAGGCAATCTTCAGAAACTACACTTGTTACAGAAAAAAATTTTTAAGAATTGTTGAAAATGTTTCGCATACCTACCATACGGCCGGACTTTTCTTAAAGTATAACTTACTTCCAATTACCAAGCTTTATGACTATCGTTTGAGCAAGTGTATGAAAAACGAGGTGTTGAACAATATATATTTTCTATCCAAATTAGCTGGTTTAGAAAAACGAGATGCGATGTACAGCACAAGAAATATAGCGCAATGGAACGTAAAAACATACAGAACTTTCTATGGCAATCAAACATTAGAAAATAAACCGCGACTTCTTAACAAACTCGCACAAAATGATATTGATCTCCAAAATACTACACGCCACGTTCGAGAATTTTTTACCCTACACCTAACCTTTTTATTCTGTGATTTGTTTACCTAATTCTTCTTTCTTTCACCATCATTGTAAGTTTTCTTTCCAGCCAACACAATGCTGTTGATTTTATGCTGACCACTGTAACCTTATAAGAGCTTTGCTACATGTATCTTTTTTTCCTTTGTTATATGTATTTTCTTTTTTTTGCGTGTGTGTGAAAATTCCAAACCACTGCATTGCTGTCAAAGTGGGGGCCCGTGGCCTTGTCAAGCTGTCAAACGGCAGTTTTTACTACGGGTCCCCGCCATCACCCGTACCATGGTGGCAAAATAAAATTTGAATTTGAGTTTGAAAAAAAAATGAAGAAGCTGAGCATGGCAGCACTTGCGGGGTATCGCAAACAATTTCACGGATATAATTTCTCGCAGCATTTCAATCTCTGCTGGCCTTGCGGCCTGTTTCTTGTTTTTTAAATCGCTGTTAGTTCCGGAAGCACTTCAGAACAGCGCCAAAAACCTTTCCTCACTTTCTTCACTGACCGTTCGAGCATCCGTTAGTGTACTTTGAAGATCAGAAGCCGTGTCAAGACACAAAACACAGAGGCTGGCGTGGCAAGAAGCGATCATGTGCCTGTCTGGAGGCCAAAACTGAAGGTATAAACACCCTGTCCGATAGTCCGTGAGTATCAAGTTTTTCTTTAGTTCTTTTCTTTAAATTCTCTGCTCTTGTTTTCCACCGCTACTTATATACCACGGCAGTGATTCGGAATATACGCGCTGAATTCATTCTCGTCGCCTCATGCTCACAGCGCTGCTCCATCATAGCGTCTGGAAAAGGTATCAAGTCTACCACAGTCCGATGAGGCAAGAAGGTCGCACATGAAATGAAATGCAAGCATATGAATCAACAGCAACATTTGCACCCTCACAGCATCTACTAATATTACCGTAGGCCACAAAATAGAGCAGTCCAGGTGCACAAAAACTGATTTGTATACAATAGTCTGAAAGGCGCAAATTTGATTCGTAGATAAGCGGAGTATTTTAATTCCAGTTCTATCCTCCCGCCGTTTTCCTCTTCGAGAGTCAGTTTCTTCTAATGCAAAAATGGTTCTCTACCAGCAAAAAGTTTTTGTTAAACCACTTAAACGTTAACTTACCCTTCTTTCGCTGCAGTTTATTTTTGACAACTTCCAGCAGAAAAAACGTGGTGCTGCGGTGGCAATCTCTCTCCTGCTACCTTCATAAAGGGCCTGATCCCTTACTGAGATCTCATTCTTAACCAGCTTTAGTCTTCACGTAAGTCACTAGCTTCTGATTCGCTGGCCAGCTTGTCACGAGGTGTTGAGCGCTTGCAGCCCATAGATGAGCGTGAAAAACATAACAAAAAGGACTCCAGACTCACAACGCTTCCAGCACGACGAGCCCCAAACATCACAGCCGGCGCGAGGTTAGGCCGCGCACGGCAGCCACTGCGAAGGCGATAGCAGTCGAGTTCTTTTGACGTGACGCTGTCTCTGCACATCACAAAGGCCGGGATGATGCGCCCACTGTGTGTTGTAGTAACCGCGAGTGCTTGTGTGTCTGTGGTATATAGATGGTTCTGGCAGGCGGCGCTGGGTGTCCTGTGGGATTCCTCCGTGCGCCATCATAAGACGGTCTCCTTCTCGGTGATCTCTCGCTGGATGAGTGCGACTGGACCAGGCCGCGAGTCCGTCGGCGTCACCCTGTTGTTGGTCCCGTCCCGAGACCGCAGCAACTCCTGGACCGTCGACGGGGGCCTGCGACATCGGATAAAAAATTCAGGGGGTACTTTGGCTCTCTAAAGTGCTGCAAAGCGAAAGCGTTTCCTGGCGCACTGTATGTTTTTATTTACTTTTTATTTTTCATAGTTTTCATTTTTCATTTTTGCTTCTTTTCTTATCTTTATTGCTTTTTATTTTTATTTTCAAAGCTTATTTTATTTAGCTTTTATTTTTGTTTATTTTCTTATTTTTATTTTTTATTTTTCCTTTTCTTGACATTATTTCTTTTATTTTATTTATGAAACCCATGCATTCACTAGATGCGCCTTTATTCATGCTCGAACCTTGAGCCTTCGTGGCGGAGTGGTAGCGTCTCCGCGGACAAATCTGCCGAAGCGTCTGTCGTCACGGCTGCCGACGCGTCTGCTAACGACAGTATGAGGCATTAAAGGCTTTCGCCTTAAAACACATCCGTGAGGGACTTCGTCTCGTGAGAACTTCATATGGTAGCATGGAAGGGTCCTGGTGTTAGATACAATCTGGTGTCAGTTCAAGTCTGCCACATTAGAGTTCATCCGTCTGGATCAAAGTGCCCTAAAACGTAATTCATTTCTCAGAAACGGCTCGCAAGCTACCCGTTTCCTTCCTCCATCCTGCATAGTAATTTTTATTGGAAAGTAAGTAACTTGATCATTACACGGCGGAGACTTAATTGGTCTTGCTCTGCCTAAACTGCTGCGGCAGGAAATGCTGCCCGTGAGACAACGAAACACAGGACAAGCAGCATGGCTCCTGCACTGAAGATTCAATCGATAATTCACTCAATGTTAGTTGCCGCCTCCAACCACTGATTGCTTCGATACACTCGGTCTTTATATGTGAGAATAGTTTACACATTGGTATTATTCGCGACTCAGCGTCGGCTGATGAAATGAAGAGGTGAGGAAGCTAGATAAGTTGAAAATCGAAAGGCCAGTGCAACAAAGACTGGCTCACTAGTCATCCGCACTGCCCCTTATCGACTGCCCCTTATCCGCACTGCCTCTTATTCATTCAGTGACTCACTGACTCAGTCACTCAGCAACTCATTTACTTACTCACACCGCACAAGGAAGGCAAGATGCAGTGAAGCGCATGCCTGTGCATACCCAACTGGGCCTCACTCAATTGCTCACACTTGCAACAGTAGTCAAGGAAGGCGATGGAGGACCCACCTGTGTATGCCCAGCTGGGACTCCAGCTGGCTGACCCGCATCCGGGCGAGATCGAGCTCGTGGCGGACCTTCCACAGCTGAGTGTCGCACACGGGGTCTCGGCACCGGCGTCGCTTGTGAGCCTCGTACACGGCATCGCGGAAGCTCAGCGACTTGCCCATGCTCTGCAACGCACCATCGCAAAACTGAGTGTCAAGGACAGAAAGCGACCGCACAGGGGAAACCTAGTATCAAGCGAAGACCATTCACTTGATGTGAAACACGACCGCGACAGGAAGCTTGCACGAGTCAAACGTGCGCATTACTTCTTGCCTTGAATGAATGTGCTTCGCCACAGCAGACAGCAAACGCCAATGTGCAACCCCAGTTGGTCGAAATTTCCGGAGCCCTTCACTACGGCGTCCCTCATAGCCTGACTTGCTTTGGGACGTTAAACCCCAATAAACCAGTAAACCAACCACTTACTGCCCCGACAGAAAAAATCGCCGTTATTTAAGGGAGCATAAAAACGACAAGAAAATTTAAAAGACAGCGGACGAGTGCCCACAGGTCGTTTCGGCGGATCGACCAGAGCCAAGCTAAGCCAATGGATGGTACAGGATGGGGAAGCGAGAGGGCTGTGTGGCCACTGTAAACTGAAAAATAAAGTGTTGGAGGTTTTTGTAGGGAAAGGGGCAGCTGCGGAGAAAGGATCAGAGACGGGCATAGTTAAGAATAGTACTCGAACTTGAAACTTTATTGGAAGTGCATTTGCATACACTTCAGGGTGGACGCCAAAAGGCACAATGCGGGCAACGAGCCTGATCTACTGCAGAACACGGGCTTGAGAGGTGTCCTGCTATGGGTAAGGAAAGTAGGGTACATAGGGAGCTTCGGGGGTCCTCATAGTAAGACTCGTTGCCCCGAAGGGCGTCCTTCTTGGTGGATGGGCGTTCTACGAAGCCGCAGGTTCCATTTCTGGTATGGCACGATATGCATTCCTTGGGAAGGTATTGGTTTGGTAGCTGGGGGATATAAATTTTGCTACCTTGTACCTCAATACCCCCCCCAGCAGTGGCTCAGCGGTTACATTGTTTTGTACTGGACACAAATTTATTAACATGACTCCCAGTCACACATTGTTGGAGGAAAAAATCTCTCCTTTACTTATATTCTAGTGCGTTTCAGAAGTTCGTTTCGCAAACCTAAATCAAGCGCGATCGATTAATGACTTCGTCACAAACGTGCTGCAGCGCTCAGTAATAGATCACCTTTATTTATTTAATTTATCGCAACACGGAAAAAAGCTTCAACCAAAGGTTGTGAAAGTCCACCACAATTCCATGTCCTTCATCCGCTCGCTTCAAGCAATATTGCACTCACCACTGACACGGCCGCTCAATTGAGAGCGCACTGGGTGCGGCCCGTCGCGTCGCCCGAAAGAGCCGTATTGCGCCTAGTTCTCATCGCCACCGCTGCGGCGCCACTCCGCCACGAGTCCGGGCGGAGAGCTGTGCGCAGCGGCCGAGGCAGTGCTTTCGTTTAGGCGTCCGCGCGGTAGGCGCTTCATAATTTTAGCATTTATGAGCTGCGATTCACACATTATGGCGATGCCACGTGCAAGTTTCCTATTGATAGCGTGATAGCGGCATGTCAGCATCACTGTGTTTTTCCAAATTGCACGTGCGTTTACACCGAGAATCGAGGCATAAGTGCGCTTCGCCGAGCAGTCACCAATTCAGTTACGGGCGTTTCAGCCACTGTAATTACTTACTACATATTACAATCTTGAACTCGGGACAACTTTTCGGGCACCTTATTCAACGTGCACTTTTTGTAAACTTACGCTTCTGGTCGTAACGTTAGTATTATAGTTCAGCCTGTTGCTCCGTTTTCGCTGGAAATAGTTTCAAAGGGGTACCACCTCGTACGAGGGTCATCCCAAAATTGTCTGCAGTTCATTTATAAATCGAAAGAAATGTTCATTTCAAGCAAATTTCAAATCCCTTAAAGGGGAGACCATTCTACTTTTCCACATAATCGTCGTTGCGGTCTATGCATTTTTACAGAAGCTGGGGCAGGTTTTGTATGCCCATATCATACCAGCTCGCCGCTATGCCGTTGAGTAAGCGCATCTTTCACTTCGTCATCATCAGAGAAGCGCCTTCGAGCGTGGTGCTCTTTTAGCTTTGGAAAGAAGTGGTAGTCACTTGGTGCCAAGTCCGGACTGTGGGGTGCTGATGACGTCCCATACAAACTGTTCTAGGAGAGCGATGGTTTGACAGGCAACCTGGGGCGAGCGTTGTTCCTCTTCTGCTATTTTGAATCGCCCGTCTGAGTTTCTTAAGGGTCTCACAATATCTGTCCGCGTTTAGTGTGGTGCCAGGAGCCAAGAAGTCTACCAACAATACCCTTTTTCGATCCCGAAACAGCTGCCATGACTTTGCCGGCAGACTGTGTTCGCTTGAATTTTCCCGGCTTGGGCCAAGATGAGTGCCGCCACTCAGGTAATTCTCGTTTGGTCTCAGGCGTGAAGTGGAATGTCTAGGTTTCATCACCCGTAACAATAGAATACAAAAATGTCCCCGTTTCATCTCCAGAACGCGGAAGAAATTTGCGGCGGGAGTGAACGCGTTGCCTTTGGTGGTCGTCTGTGAGCATTCGCGCCACCCGTCTTGCGCACACCTTCCGATATTTCAACTTTGCTGTCAAACTCCTATGAATAGGGCTTCTAGAAACGCCAGGAACCAAAATGCAGAGTTCGTCGAGTGTGATCCTCCGATATTCCCGCATCATTTCTTCGACCTTGGCGGCTGTCTCATCAGTAAATGACGGTCTCCCGCTTCTTGCTTCGTCGTGAATTTCACTGCGACCAGCTGAGAACTCCCTACACCACTTGCAGAAGTTTTTAACATCCATGCAAGATCCGTACACTTCCGTCAACTGGCCATAATTTTCGATTGGTTGAACGCCATTTGCGTGAACTTCGCTTCTGGCGGTAGCAACAAACTGGGGCTCCATTTCAAATGGCTGCCGGGCGAATACTGACCGTCCCATTCGCGCCAAGTCATGGCTTGTTTGGAAGACGGGGAACAATGAACACAGCAGTATAGCGAGCAGCCGCGCATATAGTTTCCCTGCGGCCGCAGCCCTTTGGAGACCTTACTTTTGGGATTACCCTCGTAAATATACTGCTGACACAAACAGTTGAAAAAGAAACAAAACAAGACAGCCAGTTCAACCAGACTCCAGCAGGCTCAGCCAATGTTTTTCGTTTTATTTTGAAGCCACGTGATGCACCGAAGGAATTCAAGCCTATTTTACAAGCGAAGAACTTTCCTTGAAAGAGGTTTATGAGCAAGTATGATTTTTCCCACCGTAAGATTGATGTTTCCTGCCCAATTGGTCAGCAGATGGTCGCATTAGTTTGGTTAGAAAGGCTTTGCATAGGTCCTCGGCGTGACAAAACCAACTCCGGACATTGCTCAAAATAGGAAAGAAGGGCTGAAGCGAACATCTTGCATAGTTTGCTGCTTCTGCGAGAACTCATGGTAACCGATCTTCGGATCTTTTCTTGCGTTTGTGGTGCACAGCGACACGCAGCAGTTGCGTGGCATGGTGTCACATGCACTTAGGACGCTGTCGACACAGGCACCGGTAACAAGCTCGCATAACTAGCAGAACCACACGGTCATGAAGAGCAGTTAGAGCGAAAACACGTGCCAACAGAGCCAGCGCACTCCTTCCGCGTCGTCTGGCCGTCCGTGCCGGCGGCGGCTTGTCACTGAGTGGTGGCGCCCCCGCTGAGAATGACGGCGGAAACTTGAACTTCTCCCAATACGCGCTCCCCCGGCCATTGAGGCGCGACGCGACGGGCCGCACCAAGTGCGCCTCCATTGAGCGGCCGTGCCACTGATTACCATAAATAATAGATTAATTGCTGTATGTTTCAGACGGCCGTTAAGAAAGTTCGAAGACAATATCCCATTGATGAAGCATATACACTACCTTTCAATCTGTTCTTTCCAAGCACTTCGAAGCGAGCACATAAACAAGGTACACCCTACTTTCACTAATTCTTTTCAAATTGGGCTTGTATTCGGAGCCCCCCAAATGCACGCCCAAGCCGCGCGCTTCCACTGTACGTACAAAACCTGCGAAAAGGACGCATTCACAAAGAGGAGAAGTACACAGGACAACGCTGAAGACCAAACAAATCAATGATGTCCTGCGGCGGAAGATCGTTTTTTATGCAGTGGGAATAAAACCGGGCTTTGCAGCAGAGGTAGGCAGTGGTGCTCACGCAGAAGGCAGCCTGGTCTGATGGAGGCTGAACATGTAGAAAGATACCAGAAAGGAAGCATAGTATTGCCACCTAGTATTGCCAGGTGGCGCATACGAAGTAGAGCGACAGCTGAACGGGCTGAACGGGCTTTGCAGTCTCGCATTCAAATGCCGAATGAGTCTGTAGCCATGTACGTGGAGGATATGACTCGGCTCTTCCGGCGAGCTGACCCGGCCATGCCCGAAGAGAAAAAGGTGCGCCAACTCATGCGGGGCGTCAAAGAACAGCTCTTTGCAGGCCTCGTGCGCAGCCCACCATCGACCGTCGCTGCTTTCCTTGCCGAGGCCGCGACGGTGGAAAAGGTTCTTCAACAACGTTCTGCGACTTACAACCGGCCCGTGCATGTTGCTGCAGTCACCGAATCGTTTACCACCGCCGGGAGCCACCCTGACGATTTGCGCGAACTGATTCGCACCATCGTGCGTGAAGAGGTCCTCAAGTTTTGCAGCCCTTCGCAGTCTGCACTTGGTTCTATTTCCGCTCTTGTTCGCGAGGAGGTGCAACAGGCGTTCAGGGGTCCGACCGTCGAAACACCACCTCTGCCGGGAGACTACAGCCGCCCCACCTATGCCGAAGTTGCGAGACGCCCGGCTGCAGCTTCGCCACCGCCGATTCCAGTAACGCCTCCTGCACCGCTGTCCCCAGTTCCACCAGTCCCGTATTTTGACGATCGCCGAGTGCACTTGCGGAAGGCCGATGTCTGGCGCACACCTGACAACCGGCCACTCTGCTTTCACTGAGGAGAACCAGGCCATCTCTACCGCAATTGCTCTTATCGACGCCTCGGTCTGCAGGGCTTTCGAGCCGATTCGCCCAGACCCCGATTTGGCCACCGGCCTCCAGCCATTGAAGACTTCCTCGCGGAACAGCGACTTTCAGCCCGTGCGCCGCATCAGCCGCGCTCATCTTCTCCGCGGCGCTCTTCCCCGAACCCGCACAGCTCCCCGCGAGCAGTACAGGGTCGCTCGCCGAGCCCTCGCCGGGAAAACTGAGACCAGCGACCTTCGGGGGCGAGGTCGCTGGGAGTCGCTGCGCTGAAGACCTCCCGCCGCCGCCGCTACGCTCCGACCGTGAACAGATAGTACCGTCATCTGACCAAGACAGCTGCGTTTCCTTGGACATACCTGTTCTTCTCGACGGTCACAGAGTCAGTGCATTAGTGGACACCGGGGCCGAATATTCAATTATCAGTGATAAATTGGCGACCCTTGTAAAAAAAGTCCTTACGCCTTGTTCTGTAGTGCATCTCCGTACTGCCGGTGGTCATCTCGTTACTCCAAAGGGTATTTGCACGGCTCGTGTTCAGATTCAGGGATCTACGTTCGTCGTCAGTTGTGTAGTTCTGTGCAATTGCTCCCGCGATCTCATTATCGGCATTGACTTTCTGCGGGAGTATGGTGCTGTCATCGACCTCCGCCGACGAATCATCACCTTTTCGACCAGTAAAGCGACCCACCTCGCCGAATCTTGCCACCGCAGTGCCGCCCTTCGTGTTTCTGCAGACAGATGTCACGTTGCCGCCACGGAGCAGTGTTTTGGTTGAAGTCACTTGCAACGACTTGCATGACGCAGAAGCAGTCGCCGAGGCTAACCGTTCACTCCTGCTTACTCAAGGCATCTGCGCCGCTCGCAGTCTACTGACGCTTCGTGGTGGCCGGTCTGCGGTCCTGGTCACCAATTTTTCTAATGAGTACCGGCACCTTTTTGCAGGAACGGCTATCGCTTCTGCCGAACCTGTTACCGATATTCCCGTTTGTTTTGCGTCCGCGGCAGCCGGCACTGACGAACCTTCCCTTGAAAACGTCGACATAAACTGCCACCTGTCTCGGGAGCAACGCCTGGCTTTGGAACAGCTGCTGAAGGAATACAAGTCGTGCTTCGCTTCCTCCTCGAAGGTTCGTCAAACACCCATCACGCAGCACCGCATCATCACCTATGACGACGCTCGCCCTATACGACAGCAGCCTTATCGTGTTTCTGCTAAAGAACGGGCGGTTATCCAAACTCAGGTTCAAGAAATGCTTGACGACGGCGTTGTTCAACCTTCCCAAAGCCCGTGGTCTTCACCTGTAGTCCTTGTTAAGAAGGACGGCACTCTCCGGTTTTGTGTCGACTATCGCAAACTGAACAGTGTGACCAAAAAGGACGTCTACCCGTTGCCGCGCATTAACGACTCGCTGGATAGATTACGGCGCGCTAAGTACAGGGTCGTCCACTCTTGGGGTGATCACCGCTCCCCGTGGCTGCGCTCCGCGGAGCGCCAGTGCGTCCGGCGCGGCCGCGCATCGAAGCAAAGCTGCGCATGCGCGGGGGGAACTAGGGGAGGTGCTTCGCGTCGTCTGCTACAGCGCTGGAGCGCGCCGCTCTTGCTTTGCTGTGAAGCGCACTTCACTGAGCTCCAGCGACTGAGGGACCGAGACGGCATCGCGGGAAAGAGCACTTTAATCGCGGCAGCGTATTGGTTTCGCCTAGAGCATGTGAACAGCCTGTTTCTTCACCGTCAGAAAGTCAATTCAATGCAGAAACTGGAACAAGCATCTCCGCAGATAAACGACTTAAGCATTGCCCCCCCCCCCCCCCCCGATTGATGAGGATAAAATGACTAAAGCGCTATTCTTTTGCGCGCTGTGCTGGTGCTATTTTTTGTTGTTGCCGCAACTGTTAGTGCCGTGTGTCTGGAGATCCTATCAGGCGCGCTTTTCTTGGTTTAGGGCGATGACGTGATGAGCATAGCGCGCAGTTTCGTGCATCGCTTGATGCTATATCGAATTTGATTAATGGGGCTAATAAAATGGCCAACATCCGTGTAAAATCAGGAAAAAAAAATTGAGCGATTGTTCACTCGTATATATATTTTGTTCATTTGCTTGTCATTTCTTCTACCATTAAGCCGGGCAATAAAAACAGTACTTTGACAGAAGCTAATCAGTGATCTCAGCTTCTCCGCGGCTATTTTATTGTTGTGTTAATGTCGCTCGTAGGTGTTCGTGGATCGCTTTACGGGATGTGCGACACTGCGCTGTCCGGCATAGCAACTGATTTCTGCGATCAAAGGGTCGCAACCTTACGCCCCATAGTCATATTTCTAGATCCGATAAAAAATACAACTTATTTACGTCATGTGAAGCCGCGGTGGCTCAGTGGTTAGGGCTTCCGACTGCTGATCCCGAGGGTGCGGGTTCGATCCCGGCCGCGTTTCGATGAAGACGAAACGCAAGGCGCCTTTGTACTGTGCGATGTCATTGCACGTTAAAGAACCCCAGGTGGTCGAAATTCTCCGGAGCCCTCCACTATGGCGTCCCACATATCCTGAGTCGCTTAATGTCGTTAAACCCGATAAACAAACCAACTAACAAATTATTTTGATTACCATCACTTGATGTAAAATCGCCGAAGCAGTTCCGGTTCGTTGTGGGATACCTGACGCGGGAAGTCGCATTCTAAGGTAGATTAATCGCAAATCAATTCTTTGATTATTACATTCATAAGCTGTTGTAAGGCAGGTAGCACTGACGTTTCTTTTTTCTTTTTTGAGTCTCTGGGATCAAT
This sequence comes from Amblyomma mixtum, assembly GCF_055824585.1. Taxonomy (NCBI): domain Eukaryota; kingdom Metazoa; phylum Arthropoda; class Arachnida; order Ixodida; family Ixodidae; genus Amblyomma; species Amblyomma mixtum. The sequence continues at coordinate 124,649,806 of NC_143015.1, read as the reverse complement.
GCACACTGTCTGAGAATGCTGTTTGTGTTCGTTTTGAATAGGCGGTTGGAGGGGAAAAGCTATGAGAGACGTGTCTGTTTTCTAGCTTACAATTAAGCTGTATTCTGTGAGAAAGAAGCAACACAGAGAAGTCAAGTGAAAGAGGAAAGAAATGAGTGACATATATTTACAAAAACATTTTCTGCACAGTTAGACACGGAAAAGACGTTGAGTAAAAGACATGACACTTTAGACGTAAGAGGCACAACTATTTCTGCCTGAAAACAAACGAAGTGAGTCACCATCTCTCTTGAAGACGGTACTTGTGAGGGTGCCCTTCACCTCAGAAAAAGTGGTCGGGGTGGGGGAAAATGCATAACCCAAGTTGAAAGGAGGAGACAAGCGATGGGGCTCGTGCGATACTTTGGTATGGATATGTGAGCGTTTCTTGCTTACTGGTGTGCCTTTTTTTTGGTCTGTTTTCTCCTGGGCCCATATCTTCGCTCTAATCGCTGTTGGCGTCATTGCAGAGCAGTTCTTTCTTAAAACTCTACTCTGTTCAGTAGCGAGTGGCTTCGCCACCACCGTCAATGACAGCTCGCATTCTGCTTGGCATGGAGCTGTACAGCGAACGACAAAAGCTAGTGTTGGACCTAAGGCGATCCCACTCCTCTTCCACAGCTGTCCAAAGCGCGTCCGCTGAGAGGCTGTGGAGTTGTCGGCGTGCCATAGAAAATTTCATTCTGCCCCAAACATTCTCGATGACGTTGATGTCGGGTGATTGTGGTGGCCAGTCCAGAACTGCCACGCCACGGTCGTCCAGGTAGGCACCGACCTTTCTTGCCTTGTGAATCGGAGAGTTGTCGTGCTGCAGGATAAATTCATTGTCCGGAAATGGTCCTCCGACTAGATACGGCAGCAGCACGTCGTCCAGGATTGAACAGTATGAGTCCGCATTGAAGCGGCCCTGGATTTGAACAAGAGGTCCAAGTCCTTCAGCAGTCATTACGCCCCAGACGCTCACAGCAGAGCGGCCGCTAGCTGCGACCCGCTGGATAAACTCCGGCATGTATCTATAAAAAAAAATTGTATTTCCTTTTTTAAACAAGCAGATGCAGAGTCTGGACTGAGAGTAATGAATACCGAAATGTTCTGACCTCTTAAGATTTTGGCTTGGCACTAACAGGCTGAAACGCAATTGAACTCGTCCCCAGAGTCAAATATACAGCCACCGTGCCTTTCCTGTCATTCCAGTGGTTATCACGGAATATAATACGAAAGGAATGAACAAAGACCCCGGTGGCCGCACATTTTGTCATTTTTGATCTCATTACAATATGGCGCAGGCTACCGATCCCAACTCGCGGGAACGAAACCTGGCCGCGGCGGCCGTGTTAGGAGCGGTCGAAATGTAAAACGCATTTGATGTATGCGATATCATAACATTTTAAAGACCGCTTAGACGGTCAAGGTTCTTTTAGCGTGCTGTTCTATGGCGTCTCACATAGCCTATGTGACATAAGACGTTAAATCTAAAATACAAGCACCAACATAGATCACGATTTATGCCCAGCTTCAGGCAAACATTTCTTCGCTCGTGGGTCCAGCACAACGCTAGTAAATCGGAGATTGTCTTTGGTTTCAAAATTTTCTAAACTCTTTGGCAGGAAGTAAATACGGGATACAAAAACGTATATATAATCTGGGATGAAACCCAAAAATCGTTGCGCTGAAAATATGGCTTGCGAGATGACATTTATTAGCTCAATATTTCCTTTAAAACACGGAAGAAAAAGCGCAACATGAATTATAATTTGAACACATGCTATCATTGAAATTTTTTGAATAGAGTAACAAGCTATCAACATCTTCGTTTCCATATCTGTGCAAAGTTCCTGCGCACTTGCAAGACATGAGAGCTCACGCTAATTATGCTTACCGGCAGTTCTCGGGGCGCCAAACTCGCTGCCTCTGGTCCCATCTTGTTGTAAAGGTGGACTCATCTGTGAAGACGACTTTTCTCCATTCGTTTTCGGTCCACTGCTCATGCTGAAGGGCGAAATTTACGCGCTTTACTTTGTTGGCCGCGCTCACTATTGGCTTTTGCGCCGCCGTTCTGCTTTTCAGACCTGCCGCGTAGAGGCGACGCTTGATAGTCGTGTCTGAGACGCCATCCAGCCCGAGGTTATTCTTAATTTCGCGAACAGTTGAAGTGGGGTTGTCAGCCACCGCCGCAACAATGGCCATGTCGTCCTCTGCCGTGGTCACTTTGGGCCGGGCTTTACGGGGAGCATCAGCAATTCTTCCTTCCTTTTTGTACGCCTGGATGATTCGATTCACAGTTTTAAATGGCCGATTAGTCATCTCTGATATAACTCTTTGGGAATAGTTTTGAAGGCAGAGATCTACAATGCGCCGTCTTTCATTTTCTGGCACCCGCGACATGGCTACCTTTTCGAAAGTGCACCGGGAAATGAAATGGGCCTGCGCTGTCAAAGAGTTTTTGTCGCCGAAGGGGCATGGGAAGCAGCAAAAGATAAAAGCAATCCATATTCCAAAGCTGATCGCACGATGATCATGCAAGCCGACAGAACTGCGGTCAGAGTAAAAACGTCCGCTGGCCTTCGCTTTTACGAACAATCCGAGAATCATTCGCTTGAGAGTGGCCAGCCCCTTCGTTGAGCAGTCATGAGCAGCCACGTATCAGCATCGTAAGCTGATAAGAGCGGGTAGCATGACTCGGCTACCACAGACCGCCATCCTATACATCTCGGACATGATTCAAGCTGAACTCGCGCTGGTGCTGTGCGGCTTCGTATCATTGAGAAACCCGCTGCCGTGACTCAGTGACTTTCGCTCTTGCCCCTGATCCAAACGTTGCGGGTTCAACCGCAGCCGCGGAGGCAGTACTTCGATGGAGACAATATAGAATAAAACGTGTTCCACGGCTGCTTGGTTCATTCTGAAGAAAGGTCAACTTTTGCAACTCAAAAAGAAGGTCGAACACACAGATAGTCAATGGACAGGACAGGCGCTGTCCTGTGGCCAGGAGCGGGCAGCGGCTGTCCTGTCCATGGACTATCTGTGTTCGTCCTTCTTTTGCCCTATAACATTTCACCTTTATAGCGACATTATATGGCTTATCGGCAACGAAACCCGGATGTTGCTGTTTGCAAAAGTGGTCCAAAAACTCAGATGACGTAATCAAGGAAAGCCAGACATCATAATTGAAATATAGCCTAGACATCAGAGATGTGTGTACGGGATAATAGTTAGCAGTATTAATAGTTAGTAGTGATAATAGTGAAAGGTCTTTAGGACAAAGTCCTTAAGGTGAAAGGCCTTTGCAATAGAGACCTTTAGGTAAAGGACATTATTATTAATGGTGAAAGGCACTAATGATAAACAATAAAGGCCTTCAGAAAAAAGTTTTTTGGCAAAGACCTTTAGGTCAAAGGCATTTAGGACAAATACCTTTAGCTAAAAGGCCTTTAGGTAAAGGGCATAATAAATGCTGATAGTCATTATGAGATTGTTAAATGCCTTCGGGTCGAACGCTTTTTGTGGTAAATGATTATAGGCCAAAGACCTTCTGGACAAAGGCCTTTATGGTAAAGGTGGGGGAAACCTTTAATAGAACACGCAGCAGAATTCATGATGACCCATAAATGATTTCGCATTCACAGCACGCAAGCAGTGTTAAGTGACCTCGGTAATTTTAATGACATAATGCAATAACGCCCGTGGCTCTGCTATGGAAACGCACGTTAATAAACCCCGAGCGGTTTATATTAACCAGAGGCCTCAGCGGTGACCAAATAGTTTGATCAGCCTTCGTGCGTGCCGGATGTGTGGGATTCCATCTGCAGAGCGACGGGTGTTGGCCGTTTTATTAGCCCCATTAATCAAATTCGATATAGCATCAAGCGATGCACGAAACTGCGCGCTATGCTCATCACGTCATCGCCCTAAACCAAGAAAAGCGCGCCTGATAGGATCTCCAGACACACGGCACTAACAGTTGCGGCAACAACAAAAAATAGCACCAGCACAGCGCGCAAAAGAATAGCGCTTTAGTCATTTTATCCTCATCAATCGGGGGGGGGGGGCAATGCTTAAGTCGTTTATCTGCGGAGATGCTTGTTTCAGTTTCTGCATTGAATTGACTTTCTGACGGTGAAGAAACAGGCTGTTCACATGCTCTAGGCGAAACCAATACGCTGCCGCGATTAAAGTGCTCTTTCCCGCGATGCCGTCTCGGTCCCTCAGTCGCTGGAGCTCAGTGAAGTGCGCTTCACAGCAAAAGCAAGAGCGGCGCGCTCCAGCGCTGTAGCAGACGACGCGAAGCACCTCCCCTAGTTCCCCCCGCGCATGCGCAGCTTTGCTTCGATGCGCGGCCGCGCCGGACGCACTGGCGCTCCGCGGAGCGCAGCCACGGGGAGCGGTGATCACCCCAAGAGTGGACGACCCTGTACTTCTCATCCATTGACTTAAAGAGCGGCTATTGGCAAATTGAAGTAGACGAACGGGACCGCGAAAAAACCGCCTTTGTGACTCCAGATGGCCTCTATGAATTTAAAGTGCTTCCTTTCGGTTTGTGCTCCGCCCCGGCTACGTTCCAACGGATGATGGACACCGTCCTCACAGGCCTCAAGTGGCAAAGCTGTCTTGTTTACTTGGACGACGTCGTAGTTTTTTCGGAAACGTTTGACCAACATCTCCAGCGCCTGCGGGCTGTCCTCGAAGCCCTCCGCTCGGCAGACCTTACCCTGAAGCCCCAGAAGTGTCATTTCGGTTACGAAGAGCTCAAATTTCTGGGTCACGTTGTGAGCGCTGAGGGAGTGCGGCCGGACCCCGAAAAGACTGCCGCCGTCGCACGTTTTCCCGTTCCGACCGACAAGAAAGCTGTCCAGCGCTTCCTGGGTCTCTGTGCGTATTATCGGCGCTTTATTGCGGACTTTTCCACGATTGCTGAGCCGTTGACGCGCCTCACCAGGAATACCACCTCCTTTGTCTGGACCACTGAGCAACAGACCGCTTTCTCTACGCTCCGCCAGCGCCTTCAAACACCTCCCGTTCTTGCGCACTTCGACGAAGATGCCGATACCGAGGTCCACACCGACGCCAGTAACATCGGTCTTGGCGCGGTCCTTGTTCAACACCAAGACGGCCTTGAGAGGGTTATCGCCTATGCTAGCCGTACTCTCTCCCGCGCCGAGAGCAATTACTCCACGTCTGAAAAAGAATGTCTTGCGGTCGTGTGGGCCACCATGAAGTTTCGCCCTTATCTTTACGGCCGCCCATTCAAAGTGGTCACCGATCACCACTGCCTATGCTGGCTGGCAAATTTGCGAGACCCATCTGGACGCCTGGCACGCTGGAGCTTACGGCTCCAGGAATTTGACATTACTATTGTTTACAAGTCCGGCCGCAGACACGAAGACGCCGACACACTGTCGCGTGCACCAGTTGATCCTGCCGACGCAGCGCCCGATGACGACAGCGGCTTCCTTGGTACTCTCACCGCCTCCGACCTACTGACTCGGCAGAGGGCGGACTCGGACCTTCGCCCTCTCATTGACGCCCTTGAAGGTAGTGATACGGTTATACCTCGCCACTTCTCTCGACGTCTTGGCTCCTTCTGTTTGCGGCAAGGTCTCTTGTACAAGAACTCGAGAGGCAACGATAGACCTTACCTTCTCGTCATTCCAGCCGACCTCTGATCTGACGTTCTTTTCGCCAGCCACGATGAGCCCACGTCTGGCCACTTGGGCTTTTCACGTACGCTCGCCAGAGTGCGGAACATGTATTACTGGCCTGGACTTTCTGCTGATGTCAAACGATACGTTAAAAGCTGCCGAGAATGCCAGCGCCGGAAAACGCCACCACTTAAGCCGGCGGGTTTTCTCAAGCCCGTTACTGCCCCTCGCGCTCCGTTCGACCAGATCGGCATGGACCTCCTCGGCCCTTTCCCCTTGTCGCAGGGCGGCAATAAGTGGATCATAGTTGCTACCGACTATTTGACTCGCTACGCCGAGACCAAGGCGATCCCTCGTGGCACAGCTTCGGAAGTCGCAGAGTTTTTCATGCACAACATCGTCCTGCGACATGGCGCTCCTTCGCACGTGATTACAGACAGAGGGACGGCGTTTACAGCGCAACTAATCGACCACATCTTTCGGCTGAGCTGCACAACACACCGCAAGACCACGGCCTACCATCCGCAGAGCAATGGCTTGACCGAACAATTAAACAGGACCCTTGCGGACATGTTGTCCATGTACGTAGATGTTCAACACAAAACTTGGGATGAGGTCCTGCCGTATGTCACCTTTGCCTACAACACCGCCCTGCAGGAAACTACGCGCTTCTCCCCGTTTCGCCTTGTGTACGGACGCGAAGTCCAGAGCATGCTTGATGCCATGCTCCCGTGCCCAGAGGATGACCAACTCGCCCCAGACGCCCAACAGTTTGCCCAACGTGCTGAAGAAGCCCGTCAGCTGGCCCGCGTGCACATCGGGCAACAGCAGAGCTCGGATGCGCGCCGGTACAACCTTCGCCACCGACAGGTTGACTACAAACCCGGTGACCAAGTCTGGGTGTGGACTCCTGTTCGTCGCCAAGGCTTGTGTGAGAAACTTCTCTCCCGCTATTTTGGCCTTTACAGAGTGGTACGGCGTGTGAGTGAGGTTAACTATGAAGTGGTCCCGGACGGTGCTGCGCAACCGCGACGCCGACAGCCCGACTCTGACACTGTGCACGTTGTGCGGCTTAAGCCGTACTATACACGGTGACGCAAACGTGCTGATGTTTTCGCGCGCTTCAGTTGCGGCAGTTTGCTTGTTTTTTTTGTTTATTTTTTGTTTCACCCTTACGTCGACAGCGACAGCGCTCTTTTTTTTCTTCATAAGCGGGGAATAATGCCACCTAGTATTGCCAGGTGGCGCATACGAAGTAGGGCGACGACGACGAAGTAGGGCTCGCGCCGTGTGGAGTCTGTCGCTGTTGTTGCCCCAGCTTGCCTGGCCTTCCCTTTCGTGCCTGCTAATAAAGCCCCCCTTCGTCAGCAAGTACGTTACAGTATTGAAGAAGATGCGTAGCTTGTTGGGCCATTTGGTGCATGGTAAGTAGAAAACCAGCGAAAAGGACGCATTCACAAGGAGGAGAAGTACACAGGACAACGCTGGAAACCAAACAAACCAATGACGTCCTGCTGTCACTGTACTCACCAGAGAGATGAGGGCCAGCCAGCGGCCCGAGGGCCCGCGACTCCCGGAAGCGACGCGGGCGCGCAGGTAGCGGAAGTAGAGGTGCTCCAGAAACAGCAGCAGCAAGGTGAGCAACACTCCGCAGCCCAGCAGCAGGAAAGCGCTCATAAACTGGTTCACATCTAGAGGGTTGCTCGCGTTGCGCTTTGCCTTGTCCGGCTTGCAGGCGCCCTGCAGCCAGAACCGCTGGAGACGCTCCAGGTCCCCACGTTCTCTGCGCACATGATGGAGAGAAGGTGCATGAGGAACCCCAAACGACACCGGGACTTCGTACCCAAGAAATCCGTAACAAGAGGATCACTGGCAGAAACAGAAATGTCCAAGTAATGGGCAATCTGCGATTATACTTCAGGGAGACCACACATATGCCCTCAGTGTAACTTTGCCGTGGCTTTTATTTGCTTCAGAATTACTACCCAAAAGAACTGATTTGAATTTTCCTTCGGGTTGCATGGCTAGCCTAAGCGCCTTTGACAACAGCGGCTTCAAGGAAACTCAGAAATGAAGCTAAAGCTCCGTGTTGTTTATGTTCCAGGGGTCACTGTCGACAACTTCTTGGAAGACGACTGCTGCGTAAGAACACAAGAGTGCACTTTAAGAGAGCTCACCGGTATTCAATCATCTGTCGGTTGAACATCTGCAGGTACTTGGACTTCTTCGGGAGCGCGAATCCGTATCCGGTCATGGCGTACCACGAGCCCACGGTGAGCAGGCGGCACTCGTCGTCCTGACCGACCAGGTAGTCCAGCACTGTGGCGTCATACACGAAGGCGTCCAGCTCCCCTCGCTTGACGGCCCGAATGCCTTCGAGGACCGTGGACCGGTTGAATTGCCGCATGTAAGAGTACATCTTGGGCTTGTTCTGCTTAAGCACTGCCTCCGTGTTTCCTTTCGGGATGGTCCCGAACCGGAACGGAGGGTCCACCTGCATTGGGTTCTGCAGCTGCGCGCCGCCACCCGCGTCGGGACAGGTCAATGACTCGGAAGCATGGGGCACGCGACATTTCACTATCGCCTAGTGAGTACGCCCGGATCCGAATTGCACGAGCCCTTTCAAGTTGCTAAAAGTGACTTTTGCACATGGCCGAATGCATTCGTGCCGTTGCCGCTATTCCAACAGTGGGCTTTCTCTTGGTTGGCTTTTTTATTAACTTGGAGTCTTTTTACTTGGGCTCCTCTTTCGTTTTACAAAAGTGATTTTTCTTGCCTCTATAGCCAGGCTCTGTCGCTTACAGCTCTAAGAAGGCTGCGGTGGTCATCGTCATTCTCCTCGACTTTGAATTAGAATTTGGCTCCTCAGCTTCGGAGTGGAATTTCATAATATCCTCTTTTATCACCATTTTTATTAGCAAAACAGAACGAACCGACAAAAGCAGACTTCACGGCAGCAGCGCCACTGCAACATAAACAGCGAATGCTGTTTTGTTCGAAAAATTGCCGAACAGCATCGCAAAACCTCGTTGAGTTCGAATTCCGTAGGCACCTCGAATGCGATTCAACTTAAATGCCGTTTTAACGTATTTATGTCGCACTGTTACCACGGTTACGGTTACCAGAACAGTAGCCTCTCGCACTACGCGTTATAACTGGTGGCTTGTCGCGCTATGAGTTGTAAACGATTCTATTCATCATCTTTAATGACGCCGTCTTCCGCTTCCCGATGCTCGCCGCCAGAAGTGCTGCTGCACGTAAACGATCCTATTGAGTCATGATGTACAAAGACTCAAATACGTCACCAACGACACATTCATGTAGCTGAACGCGATCTAAAGTCAACGGCGGCCAAGCCAGCTAAATGCGTCGCTGAGGCTTATAAAGAGCGGGCCAGCGAAATGGCGCGTCAAACAGCGAGGAGTACTGAGCAGCGAGGAGTACTGTGCTGGCGGCCAGACACAGAAAAAAAAGAGGCGGAACGCGGCGACACGCAAAGAACCAAAAGCAAAAGCGGCAAGGGACGCCAAGCGCGCTACCAAGCTGAACTATAGCCTGCTGAACTATGAGCCGTCTCAATATGCGTTACGCATTTCTAGCGACGCATTTTATTGCGAAAGCAATACTACTTGCACTTTGCAGGGTGACCACCATCTTGCCGCGGCGGTGACCACCATTGACCTTTATTTGACCTTGATTGCATTAGTTGGATTAGATTTGATTACATTAGATTGGATTGGACTGGATTGGATTGGATTAGATTACATTAGATTAGAATAGATTATATTGGATTGGATTGAATTGGATTGGATTGGATTGGAACGGAACGGAAAGGAATGGATTGGATTTGATTTGATTGGATTGGATTGGATTGGATTGTATAACCGATGCATCACCACAAGTCTAACCACAAGCACCACCACCAGCTACACTGCCAGCTGTACCATGGCGTAGGTACGGATATTGCTTTCGCAATTACCGGGCTTAACCAAGCTAAGCCAAAGCGAATTTTTATGTTTACGCTTACATCTGATGACGAGACATACTACAGTTTTTTTCTGTTTCTGTCTCTCAAAACATAAAAACAAGAAGCTCGCGTGTGCCTTTTAATTAATACCGCCGTGGTCCAAAACCACGTACTCTTATCTCAGAGTTGGTTCTTGACAGCGCCTCGCATACGCACCCGGTGGTCCTCGATGCCGATGAGGTTGTAGTACTCCTCTCGGGTGATCATGAATGCGGCCAGGTTGGCCGTGTAGATGGCCAGGAAGACGACGGCGAACATGGCCCACACATTGGACATGAAGCGGGCCGTGTAGCCCCGTGGGCAGTCCACGTTCACCGCCGCCCCGAACAGGATGGCCCACACCAGCCAGTAGGTGCGGAACAGCGAGAACCGATGCTCTGCGACGCAGAGGCGGAAGAACCGAGCGAGAAACGATGACTCTTTCGTGGGCATATGTGCGCAATGAAAAAAATCTCTGCCTCTCCCGTAACCGAGAGTAGAGTAAGCATGAAATGTTTACGGGCATAACACATTGGTTGTAGATGGTACTAGTCAAAATCTTGAAATGGGTCTAGTGTTCAACACACCACACATGAATGTATATGCAGCGCGTTCGAATACTCCGCCAGCGTGTATACATCATCAGCCTGACTACACCCAATGCAGGGCAAAGGCCTCTCCCATGTCTCTCCAATTAACCCTGTCCTTTGCTAGTTGCCGCCACTGTATCCCCGCAAACTTCTTAATCTCATCCGCCCACCTAACTTTCTGCCGTCCCCTGCTACGTTTGCTTTCTCTTGGAATCCACTCCGTTACCCTTAAGGACCAGCGGTTATCTTGCCTTCGCATTACATGCCCTGCCCAAGCCCACTTCTTCCTCTTGATTTCAACTAGGATGTCATTAACCCGCGTTTGTTCCCTCACCCACTCCGCCCTCTTCCGATATCTTAACGTTACACCTATCATTTTCCTTTCCATAGCTCGCTGCGTTGTTCTTAACTTAAGCTGAACCCTCTTTGTTAGCCTCCACGTTTCTGCCCCATAGGTGAGTACCGGTAGGATACAGCTGTTATATACTTTTCTCTGCGTGTATACATCTGCCTGCCAAAGGGGGAAACGGCATGAGCTGAAGGCCCAGCGGCCGGTCTTTAACATGTGTGAGTGTGGGACCGCAGCGCCAACCATGAGGACGGCGCGGAAGCAGTTTTTCTGCCCAAAGCCCTTCTCACCCTGGAGCTCCCCTCTTGCTCTAAGCGGCCCTCTCTATTAGAGATTCTCGTTAAATCTCGTTTCAGTGCCCGGATGCTCTCGTTTCAGTGCCCGGATGAGTGAAATTCAGTGCCCGGATGTTGGTTCTCGGTCTCGGCGTGACGTCACCACACTGCCGGCAACGGGAGCTGAAAGCATTTCATGCTTTAAACAAATGATTAGGTCAGAGGATGCGAAGACGCGGAATGAAGCTGTTGTGTCCCCTTATTGCTTTTGTGTGTGTGCGCCCCCGCGTCCTCCTCCTAACGACCACTCAATCCTCCTCCTAACGACACTTGCCCCTCGTCGCACGCTGTCACCAGATGCCCCCCCACGGTGCGCCCCCGCACCCTCCTCCTGTTCTGGGAAGCCACTCCCTCCCGTGGACGCTTCTCAGCTCCCTCCTTTCTTCGGGCGGCCAGTTCGGCTCCTACCTCGGTCGACGCTGGTCGCACCCTCATCGGCTTTAAATAAACGAAGTCTTAAAGTACCGTGTGCGTCTTCGCTGCATTCAACACAGCGACCGGACACGACAGTGGCGACGAGAAAGTGGATTCGACCCGCGCTACGCAACGCTATTGACAAGCCATGGCTACGCGAGGGTTTCCCAATCAGATACCAGAGTTCAACGGCTCATCGTGGTCATCGTGGGTTGGACGCCTTCAGTTCTACTTTGAAGCTAACAACATCACAGACCCAGCCTTGAAGAGGGCCAACCTGCTGACGCTGTGCGGGGAGCAGACCTACGATACTGTCTGCGCCCTTATTCAGCCAAGCACACCAGCGGCAGTGTCTTACGACGACATCGTAAAAGCGCTGCAAAAGCACTACGACCCAAGGCCATCCGAGGTCTACAGCCGGGCTCGCTTCCAACGACGAGATCAACTGGGAGGAGAAACTGTGAGCGCCTACGTAGCCGCGCTCAAGAAGCTCGCTGCCGACTGCAATTTTGGAACGCTGTCGACAACAGCTACCGGGCAGGAGGGAGACGCAGCTTCTTCTGCTAACACCACCATGCTTCCCTTGGACGTGATGTTACGCGACAGATTTGTGTGCGGACTGAGTGACGAGTCACTGCAGCAGCGCCTGTTCGCTGAGAAGGACCTCACATTCAGCAAAGCTTACGACATCGCCGTTCGAGCGGAGAGCGCCGGTCACCAGCAGAGAGGGATTCGCCGGAACACCGAGCCGGTACACCAGACAAGCAACCAGGTGCGCAAGCCTTCTGTTGTTGTAAAATCGGTCAAAAAGGCACAACGCTGCTGGCGGTGTGACGACCAACACAACCCCCAGGGATGTCGATTCCAGTCAGCCACGTGTAATTTTTGCCACAAGCGAGGGCATATCGAAAGAGCATGCATTACGAAACGGAGACTTGCCAAGATAAAGTCACCTTCCCAGCCTAATCACAGCGTCAACGCCTCAGAGAATACGCCGCTATCTGATCTCCATGGAACAACATCAGCAACACCATCTGTGTTGTACGACCTGAACACCATGAATCTCGGCACGCGACCGAAGATTTTTACAGAAGTAAGCGTACATCACCAGCTGATTAAGTTCGAGGTGGACTCCGGCGCAGCCTGTACTCTGATCAGTGAGGACACGTTCCGAACTTCATGGCCATCTGACGCACCCGCCCTGCAACAAGACGACACGCACCTGCGAACGTGGTCAGGACAGAATCTGCCACTATTGGGCTCTGCCAACGTGCAGGTTAACTACAACGGCCAGACCCATACGCTACCTCTGCTTGTTGTGAAGGGCACAGGATCAAGCCTTCTAGGGAGAAACTGGTTTTCTCCACTAGGCGTGATGATATGCAGTAAACATCAAAACGCCGATGCGCTAAGCCGTCTGCCACTAGACGCAACTGTTGACGAACCATTTCCACCAGGAGACGTTCTGATGTTCGAAGCACTGCCAGAACCTCCGCTTACAGCAGGCACAGTTGCAGCATCTACGCAGAAGTGCGCAGCTCTCCGGCTAGTTTACACAGCTGTTCAACAAGGCAACGTGCATAAACTCAAAGGGGACAACTTCGATGCTTACCGCAGGCGAGCTACAGAGTTGAGCACCCATCGCGGCTGCATCATATTTGGGTCCCGAGTTGTGATGCCGAGAGAACTACGCGCACAAGCTATGTCTCTCATCCACGCCGGACATCGGGGCATCGTTGCAATGAAAAAGTGTGCCAGAAGCTACATGTGGTGGCCTGGCATTGACAACGACATCGAAACAGTGGTGCGAGAATGCAAGCCTTGCCAGAGCAGCCGGAGCGCCCCGCCGAAAGCTCCTGTCCCAGAATGGGAAAAGCCAGACACACCATGGCACACACTGCACATTGATTTTGCAGGACCAATTGAGGGCTGCACTTTCCTTGTGGTCGTAGATGCCTACACAAAGTGGCTTGAGATAAGGCAAATGGGACAGACGACTTCGGCAGCAGTCATTGACAACCTCCGATCACTATTTGCAACGTTCGGCCTGCCGCGCAAGGTAGTGTCGGACAACGGAACACCGTTTGTGTCTGCGGAGATCCTCAAGTTTTATCGCGACAACGGGATCTCATCAGTTACATCGGCCCCCTACCACCCAGCGACAAACGGACAAGCCGAGCGCTACGTAGCCGAGCTAAAACGCGCCCTTGAAAGAGATCAGACAGGCTCGCTGCAGCGCCGCCTTGCGCGCTTTCTCTTCAAGCAGCACACGACGGTTCAGAGCACAACAGGCGAGACCCCCTCGAAAATGATGTTCGAGCGTGAAATGCGAACCCAGCTCACAGCCATCCTCCCCGAGCCAAAGGCAGAGACGTTCCGGGAAGAAAAAGCAATTCCGCGCTGCGGCACGCTTAATGAGGGGCAGCGCGTCCTCGCCCGACAGTTTCTGAAAAAGCCACGCTGGGAGGAAGCTACAATTGTCAGACGCATAGGCCTGCGCTCTTGGCTCGTCAACATACATGGCACAGTAGCACGCCGACATCTCAACCAGCTGCGTAGATTTACGACGCCGTCTGAGAGCTGTCCGCCAGCGGAGAGAACACGTGCACCATTTTCCCACATAGCCTGGCACCTCTTCCCGGAAGAAGAGACTTCGCCCAGGACAGACCTAGGAGACACAGCGAACAACAGCCAGCCTACAAGTGTTTTTCCCCCGAGCGCACAAAGCCAGCGCGCCTCCACGCGTGAGCGCCGACCCCCTGCACGATACCAGGCAACTTTCTAAGGGGGAAGGAAGTGTTGTGTCCCCTTATTGCTTTTGTGTGTGTGCGCCCCCTCCTAACGACCACTCGCATTCCCCTCCTAACGACAGTTCGCATCCTCCTCCTAACGACCACTCAATCCTCCTCCTAACGACACTTGCCCCTCGTCGCACGCTGTCACCAGATGCCCCCCCACGGTGCGCCCCCGCACCCTCCTCCTGTTCTGGGAAGCCACTCCCTCCCGTGGACGCTTCTCAGCTCCCTCCTTTCTTCGGGCGGCCAGTTCGGCTCCTACCTCGGTCGACGCTGGTCGCACCCTCATCGGCTTTAAATAAACGAAGTCTTAAAGTACCGTGTGCGTCTTCGCTGCATTCAACACAGCGACCGGACACGACAGAAGCATTGACTGAAGTTCACGCTCTAACATCGTGACTCAGTGAAGTAGATGAAGCGGGGCACATAAAATTGCCAATCAGTCGCTTTCGAGTGCACCGAGACGCACCTCTGGGAGGAGTGATCCGCATGTCGTAGCCGGAGGGGCTCATCCACTCGAACACGAAGATGGAGAATGCGGCTACCTGGATGCTCACCAGCAGGATGAGCAGCCATGACACCGTGTCGAAAGGTTCTGCGCATGAAAAGTTCAAAGCACGGTTAAGAATGCGTAAAGAAGTTCTGTTTTCAACTCGTCTTCAGACTGTAGAAGCCTGGCTCACGGGTGCCTATAGAATGTAACCTGAATACTACTGTTAGCCACGCAGTGACACATAGGGTATTGTGGCTGGTCCATATGTAGTGGCCATCAAAATTGTCAAGTGTGCGTATAAGCTGCCAGCTACAAACGATTCGATCTTGTTAAAATCCTCAAGGAGACATTTGCGACCTTCGCCACAAATCTGCAGGCAAATGCTGAAGGCAGCATCCTTCAGTAAAGTTTTTGTCGCTTTGAGTTAAACGCTAATCCTTCATCGTAGACTGCGTCTCTAGAACGTAATGTTGGAGAGTCGTTCTTACGTTATGATCTTATAGTATGTTTCACAGACATATAGTGATACTGTGTCTATAAAGCGTAACAAAGATCTCTAAGCATTTCATCCCACTTTCTTCCTCTTCCCCCGCTACATGTCTCCTAGTTAAAGGTACCAACCCGGACGCGTGTTCGCCAAATGCAGCCGGTACAGCCAGCGATGACAGCGCCGCCCACCGGCAGGTAGCAGCCACATTAAGGCTGGTTATAAATATTCATTCAGAACGACGGCTTGACATCGCCGCTATGGCGCAGTGGATTAGAGGCATGTGTTGCGTATGGAAGGTGGGCCGTTCGACTCCGCTCTCTGTACTGTAAATTTATTGGTTTTTTTTAACTTCTTTTTTTCCATTTTTTCCCTTTTAGGTCGCAAATCGTTATGCTTAGTGGCATATAACGCCATTTAAGAGGATTTATTATCCCTTTTAGGTAAGCCGTTGTGACAATCTTCAGTCACCGTGATCAATTCACCGTGGTTTCAAGCCTGGTGGCTGTACAGGCTGCAGTTGGCGAATACGCAACCCGGACCTTGTTGTGATGAACTTGCCCCCTATAAATTCTCTCGTTCTCTCACCGAGAAAGGCCTTAGGTGAGATGATGCCAGTCCGCTTTGCTACCACGATGGCAATTCCAGTCTCTAGGAATGGCACGGTGAAATCCACTGCCGTCTGGCGGTCGGAGTTAATCTTGATGGAGGTGACCACGATGTCAGCCTTGCCCTCCAGCAACTCGGCAATTAGTCCGTTCCACGTGCCATTCTGCAAACACGGGTAAGTTAGCATTCCCCATGGCCACATCAAATCAAAACTGAGAGCCGATAGGAGTTGAACTCTATAGATAAATCACAGCTAAACCACGTATGCGATAAGCGCTAATGTTATCTAGCAAAAAAGACTGCTTTCACTGAAAACTAAGCATTTATAACCTGAAGTAGGGTCGATAAATGACATGCAGGCATCGGCAACAACAACCGTTTTAATTAGCCAAGTGCGGTGACGGCATGACAAGTTTCTGAATGGATCGTTGAGGCTAGGCTGCGGGGCCGTCCAACTCCCAGTTGTGATCGTCGAATACTTTTTGGTGTTGATGTTGCGGGTTTGAATTGAGTAGCGGGGAAGAAAACGTCCCATACATCCCATTTTAAAGTCCAAGCTTCTGAGCAATAAATGTTCTTTGGTGTCGAAAATTGTCAACATAGGCGCAAATAACTGCACAACTCATTTTTACGCAGAACAAAACATTCCATGGAGTCGCCCTGAGTGTTCCTTTAATAAGACCACTTGAGAGGCAATCAGAGGCAGCAAAAGACATTGGGCTTACAAAGCTGGAATTAGCACTCTGAACAGCGCAACATGCAATGTAGTAAGTAACCTTTCGATGCAATAGGAAACTCTTGCCAAAAGTAATAATTGCCAAAAGTAAAAGTAACTCTTGCCTAAAGTAATAATAAAAGGAACTAGCAAGTCTGTATTGGATTTGGTGTTTTTGCCTAGAGGACTACCTGAATACACTGTTGAAGTTGTGGAAGGCATCTCTGACCACCTGCTTGTCAGTGTTCGCTTGCTCATTGTCGCTTGTACTCAATCTAATAACCCTGTGAAACGTTCTTTCAAAGACTACTCACGTGCAGATGATGCATCCATTATAGAACATTTGGAAACATGCCTGATCGATTTTAATGATACTGATTTGACCGCACTTTGGCGCCGCTTTAAAGATATGTGCCACTACTGTATAGATAAGTTTGTGCCGAGCAAACGTAAACTTGTTCATAGAAAAACGCCGTGGATGACGCGTGAAATAATCCACTTAAAGAGAAAGATAAAAAGGTTAAAGAAACGGCGCATGCATTTAGATCATTTAAAGGACTTAAAGGAAGGGCTTGCACGCGCAGTACACTCTTCGAAAGAACACTATTTTAATACAGTGCTTCCAAATTTCATTGTAGAGGAACCAAAAAAGTTTTGGAATTATATAAGCGAAAAAAAGAAACCAGTGTCGCAAATTTTGGTTGATGGTTCTGTAGTTATCGATCACGGGGATATTGCGCACCACTTCAATGAGTACTTTCACAGTGTGTTTTCAAAATCCGGTGCTTGTACATCCAGTGACGCAGTGTTTGACCTCTGTGATGTAAATTTTGTTTCATACCCTGGCGTAGTTTCAATGCTACTGAATTTAAAAACTAAATCATCATGTGGTCCCGACAACCTTCCTAACGTCTTCCTGAAGCGATATGCTGAATCTGTAGCAAAGTTTCTAGTTATTATATTTCGTATTTCATTACTTCATGGACGCCTACCGAGCGACTGGAAGATAGCCAGGGTTGTGCCAATACACAAGAAAGGTGACCGTGCATTATTACAAAATTACCGTCCAATATCACTTACATCATCATGTTGTAAACTAATCGAACATATTATTGCCAACCAGATTAATGAACATATCGAACATATTATTGCCAACCAGATTAATGAATTTTTAGATGCGCACGCAGTCCTCTCTAATTTCCAGCACGGGTTCAGAAAAGGATACTCAACAATTACACAACTAGTGACAGTTATACATTCACTCGCTTCATGTCTTGATAACAACGGCCAGATTGATGCAATATTTCTTGACTTCAGCAAAGCTTTCGATAGAGTTCCCCATGACAAACTGATATTGAAACTCAGACGCATTGGCCTCCCGGAAATTTTGATCATATGGATATCAAATTATTTAACCAATCGCTACCAATTTGTCGCAGTTAATGAGCAACAATCAGGTTGCCTTCCAGTCGGCTCTGGCGTGCCTCAAGGAAGTGTGCTGGGGCCATTATTATTTTTATTGTATATTAATGACATTGCCACTGAACTTGACCCGAATGTGCAAATCAGGTTGTTTGCGGATGATTGTGTGCTCTTTCATGAAATAACTTCAATTGACGACCAAATCCATCTTAACTCCTCTCTTGCTAAGATTTTTGAATGGTGTGAAACGTGGGACATGCAACTTAACACTGATAAGACCGTCTTTCTTCGCTTCTCTCGCAAAAAAGCTCCTCTTTCTTTTAACTACAGGTTAGGTTCGTCGCCTTTGCTGGAAGAGACTAAATATAAGTATTTGGGTGTCACACTTACTAACACTTTATCATGGAATTTACATATAGATAACATCTGCTCTTCTGCACTCCGCAAACTATACTTCTTAAGACATAAGCTTAAAACTTCTCCCCCTAGCGTAAAATTACTTGCTTACAATTCACTGATTAGACCGAAACTCGAATACGCATGTGTTGTCTGGGACCCGTTTACTAAACACAATATCACCCGCCTAGAAAAGGTACAGAGAAAAGCTGTAAGGTTTATTTACTCTAAATTTTCCCCGTATGACTCACCCTCTGAAATAATGCAGGTTAATGGTATTCAATGTCTTGCACAACGAAGAAAAAATTTACGTTTGGAATTTCTTTACTTGCTTTGGAAACAAGAATTAGCTACTAACCCTGCCCCATATCGGTCGCTTTCAACGTCGAGGTATACACGCCACCATCATCCTAATTCTCTGACGCCGTATTTTGCAAGAACAGATTTATTCAAGTTTTCAGTTTTTCCTCGCACAGTAACGGACTGGAATGATTCTTTATTGCCTTTCCCCACACTTTGATGTTTACTAACTTTGTTATTATTGTTTTGTTTGTCATTTTACCCACCCTGCTTGGACCTGTATAAGGTTTGCAGTATTCAATAAAGAAAGAAATTCGGTTCGACACCAATCTAAACCAGAAGTGAGGCGGTACAGCGAATTAATTAGGTAAAAGTGGTGAAAATTATTTTGTGCCATCTCTGATTTTCCAATCCTGCGCGACGCCAAAATTGGGAGGAGAGTTTTTTTTAGCCTTCCGGAAAAGGTGCTACGGAAGGCTGATCTTCGTAATCTCAGTTTTAATAATTGTCGTCTGTAAAGAGCAAACGTGACGAGCTATTATTGATCCAAAATTAAAATTTCACTTAGTAGTTTCTATGTTACAGACCCAGTAGGAAATGGTGTCGGTCCTCTCATCGGCACGACCAAATACTCTGTTTGCCCCTGTCCTCGCGGCAAAGCGAGTTCTGGCCTGACGACAGGTCATTACGCAAAGATGTGTTGTTGTTATGATAAGAATTTATTTCGTTACAATACGTTCAAGCACCAGAATAACACAAGAATATAATCGCACTCACTTCTTGGACGCCCCAGGTTTCGTCCTCAACTCTGTGGATGTCGTAGGTGAAGCCCAAGTCCTGGGCGAACTTCTGCAGCAGGTCTATGCAGAAGCCCATGCAGCACTTGTAGAAAGTGGAATTCTTGCGAGCGGCCGTGTCATTGATGCTGCGCATAGGGCAGAAGTGAAACAAGACACCCATTAAAACGCCCAGCTCTGCACCAGCAGAGTTGAGTAGGGGTTGTTGTTAGCATATGGTGGGATAAGCTTTTCGATTGTTCTGCAGGCAATTGCTCCACCGTAGAGACGGCTAGATGGCATTAGGGGTCGGAAATTTGAAGCACTGATCTGTGATCTGGGCGATCTAAGTCGCCATGCACACAATCTCCTACAATAGTCATTAATAGCTGCCCTCATCACCATCTGGAGTCCAGGTCAGAGTCTCGAAAAAATTTTAGATCAAGGCAGGATGCCTCCTCACTATATGACCAATTTTATGTGTGTATTTGTGGTTTTGGTGGTTTTGAGTGGTTTTGTGCGTTCATGTGAATTTTTTTTTTTTCTGCTTGAACTGATCCCGTCTTTAGGCAAAAAGTGGTGTAACGTTTCCGGTAACCTTACTGCGGTGTGGCGGTTGGCAGCGGTCGTAGGGCTCATTCAAGTTATCGCAAATCTGCAGCTTAGTGGATCGCAATTGATTATTCGGCTTCTGCTTCAGTTTCTGAAATTTCACAAGTCGAGATGAAAGTATCATTTCTTCAGCGTCCTGGAATCCCTCTCCGGTCACAAGAACACACAAAATCAGGCGTAGCAGTAACGACGATTCTGTACACGCGATATATTTCCATTTCCACTCGGTAAAATGCGGCTGGCTTTAGGTTTTATTTATTGAATAATTACAGGCGTGATATAGAAGTAAAACAAGTACTGGCACTGCAAGAAAACCAAAGAGAGAAACTATGGCAGTAATGCGCATTGAAAATCAGCCACGCGCAAGCCCTGTCTCCCTCCCTCTCTGAAAGAGCGATCAAAGTTCAAAGGAAGCGACGACGGCACCCAGCGAAGAGAGACGGCTCCAGTAATGTATATTTGATGAGCGCAGACAGCGGGCCAGCAGTGGCTGCGATTCTTTCGCAGAGCGCGAAGACACCGTTGCATGCGACGCTCGGCGAACTTGTCAAGCTGTCATGGTTGCGGCTGTCGTGCTGTGCGCCCACTGCAGATGGAGCAGCTTCAGTTCAACACGTCCCCGTTCGTTTTAGGCAGGGACACTGAATGACAAGCTCCTGGTTACGGAGGACAGGGCGGGAAAGTAAACCCGTCATTAAATCGATCTCAGCGGCGACTACGACGACGCCCCCGGCAATCGATCGATTTCGTCAGCTGGAGGGACGCACTGCGACCGCTGCGAAGTGAGCCGCGCCCACCGCCTGATGTGAATTTCAAAGGGCGCCGTCCGCCCGCTCTTTACTCTCACTGCCTGTCTTGGTACCCTTCCCGAGTGCTGGCTTTTTCGTCGGCCGCAGACAGAAATCCGACCTCTAAGTGTGTGGCCCGTGGGAACGCTCCTGTTGGGTGGCCCTTTGGATAGGACCTTCACACTCCGTTTCCGGGTCAGCGGGAAGAGAGAAAAATGTGTAAAGAAGTTTTGATGGGAAAAGAAGGAGCAGAACGGATAGGGGGGAGCAGGGGAAGAGATTTATTCCCTAAAAAAGGAGTTTCGCTGCTTACAGTAGTGAAGTGGAAGGCGGCATATCTTTTGTTCCGTCGGTGCTGATAAACAATAGCTGAAGCGAGGCGTACAGGACAGTTGTCGCCCCATTGTAAAGCTACTCTGATAGTTGAGCTCTTAAGCATTTGAGAATATCTTGGTCGGCGCTAGTCCGGTTACGCATCCTGGACCATTGAGCAGTGCGAAAAACAAAGAGAAGAAGACTGAGCCTGTACTTTCGGCGTGCTTTTCACGCACACGGAAACGGCAGGATTATTCTTCTTTACACCGCTTAGTGGTTCACACCGTTTAGTACCATCTGTTCTTGTCGTTGATGTATTGAGAATTGACGTAATTGTAGATATCAGTGCATGCCTAAGAGTGAGTGAATGAGTAAGTGAGTGACTTGCGTGTGTGCGTGTTTGTGGGCGTGCGTGTGTGCTTGCGTGAGTGAGTGAGTGAGTGACTTGCGTGTGTGCGTGCTTGTGGGCGTGCGTGTGTGCTTGCGTGAGTGAGTGAGTGAGTGAGTGAGTGAGTGAGTGAGTGAGTGAGTGAGTGAGTGAGTGAGTGAGTGAGTGAGTGAGTGAGTGAGTGGGTGAGTGGGTGAGTGGGTGAGTGGGTGAGTGAGTGAGTGAGTGAGTGAGTGAGTGAGTGAGTGAGTGAGTGAGTGAGTGAGTGAGTGAGTGAGTGAGTGAGTGAGTGAGTGAGTGAGTGAGTGAGTGAGTGAGTGAGTGAGTGAGTGAGTGAGTGAGTGAGTGAGTGAGTGAGTGAGTGAGTGACAGACAGACAGACAGACAGACAGACAGACGGACAGACAGACAGACTGCTAAGTCATGGCAGCCCTAGTTATATTTTCCTGGCTTTTGGTTTCAGATGCCAGAAAAATAACCACTCGTCAGCGCTATGAATCCGGCCCAGGCAACGCGGAGTCCGCGAGCTACACATGCAAACCCTGGTAGGGAGGAGCATCCCGGTGTGACATGGTCTTTGCCGCAGCTTTTCGCGCCGTTTTTAGGTTGTAGGGTAGGGAGCCTGCATAACCTTGACACATTTATTTACAAACATAATTAACTGGAATGACAACAACACACGTTATATTGCTTCAACCCCCGGACACACATCACCCAAAAGACAGCCATTCTTAGCGTGCAGGCTACTCTGCATAGACACAGCTTTACTCTAAGCTATATGCGGTGCCTCATTCATAACTGCGCTTTACCTTCAAGCTTCCTCGTCACTACTCAATACTTTGCTAGAGTTCGTTGCAACACAAAGTTTACGCTCACCCTTGCAGCATCGCCTCTGGCACGACACGGCACTTGACGGCTCGGCCACTCTCGCATTCGCCGGTCTCATTATCGGGCTGGCCAATGTTGAGGAAGGGGCGCTCCTCCATGAACGTCACCTGCAACAGGCAGTGAAGCACAGCATACCTGCAGTCAACGATGATAACTCTCAGTTTAGGCCTAATGCGTTGCTTACGCCTCGGCATTGACCCGCTTCTGGACGTGACATAAGGACACAAGTACCAAACGGGACACCCAGTGTGCATTTAAGAAGCAAATTTAGTTTTGCCGCTGCGCAGAATTTGTAAAAGCATTAAAGAGAACCTCTGTGAAGAACAGAGCTAGTCATCAAAAAATCAATTCCCGCTAGTATCCATAGCTGCCGATAATTTAATGACAGCTTAGTGATACGTGGTTCCTTTTCAAATTGCTTACGCCTGTACTTGCGAAGCAGTAATGAACTACCTGGAAAAAATAGAAATTATACAACATTTCCGCTCCACAGCCATCGTCCTGAATGATTAAGTTGTATTGTAGCCCAAAATTCACCACCAAAGAGCTGATGTAGAGTCTGTTATGGAACATCTTTGAGCAGTGGTTTCTAGGAAGCCCCCTACGTTTGTATTTATTGCTTTCCTTATGAAGCAAGCAAGAAATAAGCACGCCTACGAGCTTTCATTCCTTTACGGATACGTTAAACTAGTCACAGACTGAAATATGTTTCTTTTTTCGTACAACGTGTAATAAGACTTACTTTGAGGTTGAATTTTTCTGGGACGCCCTTTGGGGGGACAAGCTCTTCTCCGGGCCAGACGATGTCTTTGATTTCGATGCCTTTCTGCGTCCAGCCCCCGATCTGGAGAGACGTTTGGGAAAAATAGCTTAGACATATAAAAAAAATATCTACGACATATGTCCTTAACGCTACAATTCAGCAATAACAAAGGCCCATACTTCGACCCTTCGACAAAAATTGCTTCCATCATTCCGCCATTTTCATGGCGCTTGACAGCTTTCCTTCTCACGCCTGAGTGTGTAAGAACATAGATAAAAATGATTTTCAAATAACTATTAAAGTAGATCGAACGAAAGAACACGATACCGAGCACTTTACAGAACTTCTAAAACCAGTCGCTTGATTTCAGTCCGGAAGAAGGCTTAGGTCTTCCTTAAATCTTCACCTATTTTATCTGGTACAGCCTGTTTATCCACGTGTAAATCAACCGGCGCATGGAGATACTCAGATACGTGATAAAAATACTGCTTACCCGATCCCAGTACCCTTCCTTGTTAAGATTGAGTATGTCCAGCTCGACGTACTTCAACGTGCCGTCCGGCAGGAATTCGATGTTGGGGGCGCCCTTGGTCTCGATGGACACGTTCCGTAGGTAGCTGCAGTGAGTGCACCGTGTAAAATTAATTCCAAGTTTCGGTGGTTACGTTTCAGGGCATATAACATGAAAATGAAAAAGGCAGCTGAGCTGTGATGAGTTTGCAGGTGTATTCGCTAGTGCAAATAGCTTTAAAGGCGCGTGCTTAAACACGGCCTTGCCAAACGCTGCACCACACTACGCGATGTCATTTGGCTAAAAAGCGAAAGCGTCGCATTCCACGCTGCTTCGCGTGCTGTAAACTGCTCACATATTAGTGAACAATATTTGTTTGGTTTGGTCTGTTGGGGTTTAACGTCTCAAATCAACTGAGGCTATGAGGGATGCCGTAGTGAAGAGCTGCGGAAATTTCGACCACCTGGGGTTCTTTAACGTGCACTGACATCGCACAGTACACGGGCCTCTAGAATTTCGCCTCCATCGAAATTCGGCCGCCGCGGCCGGGATCGAACCCGCGTCTTGCGGTCAGCAGCCGAGCGCTGTAACCACTGAGCCACCGCGGCGGGGCTGAACTAGATTTGTGTACAACGGCATTGCAGGTAGTGCGAATTTTCAGATGTCCGCAACAGGCCACTCTGCCCGACATCAGTGCATAGAAAACACTCTTTGGATGAGCCCTCTCCAGTCACTGCTTCTTTTTTCCTTATTCTTTTCCGCCTTTCGTCGCTCAGTGTTGCTCCGTCAATAAATTAAAATTCAGTATTCCTTATTTTCGCGCGATCACAAGCTTTGGTAGAGCAGTCTAGAACATGCCCTTCAGTAACTTGATGAGAGCAAGCGGCATCGTGTAATCAACAACACGAAGGCGAGCATGCATGATGCTTCGGGTATGGCGTGTTCCTCCCCTCCTCCCCCTCCCCCCTCCCCTCACCGGAAGAAGGTGTCCCCCTGTGACCAGTGGGTGGCGCGTCCCGGCTCATGGCAGCGGAGACCCGGGGCCAGCGTGACGTTGGCGTTGGCCGGCTCGTTGACGAACAGCTCCAGGCCGTGGCCGAGCACCAGCACGGCGCGCTCGATCTCGTCGTACAGCTTCACCAGCGAGGTGTTGTAGTGGATGCCTGCGCAAGGATGCCACAGATGACTCAAGTAGAGATGCGCGGGGTAAGAGAAGCAATGACAAAACCCGACGTCCCGCACGAATCTTGTCAGTCTGGTCGAAACAGCAGATGGACAGTGGCTCACCGATGCCACAAAGCACACCTCGATGGTGGTATGGTATTTCGTGAGACAGGCCTTCCTCATTAGGCCTTTTTTTTTCCGAAAAGTGGGAGCCAGGCATGACACGGCAAAAGCCTTTCCGGGACAATCAGCGAGCTATCTGGTCATGGACAGTTGAGTCTTGTTCAACAAAAAGCATCTATAACCAAGCTGGCAGCCACCAATGCGAGAGCGAACAGCGGGCCGGGCGACCGGTCGCGCACAGGCATATCGCACTGGGTTGGATGTTTTCGGAGTGAGCGGCCTGATCTGGTATCAGTGCGCTTTCGATTTGCAGCAAAATTGCGACTTTCTGAACGGTCATGCACACAACTGACAACTTCTTTCTGTTGGAAATTGGTGGCTATATTCATTTAAAATACAAAAAGTTTAATACTGCTTGCGGATAGGTATCACCAACTTTTAGCAATCTGAGTGTTCACCATGAAGCAAACACGCGTCGTCGCTGTCACGAACGCTTTTTCGGCCCTTTGGCGCTGCGAAATTATCAGTCCATTGATCCTGGCACGGCGACGGGACGATTTTCTTTAAAATCAAGAGAGGGTAACGGGGAAAGAGCCTCTGTAACTGTGTCATACTGGCAAACATTTCCGCGCACGACGGTGCGCCTGGCCGCCTGGTGGGTTGCTCTTTACACGGTACATGTATTCCACCGCTGGTGTAGCTAGTGCCATCATGGAATTTTCTTGTAACAAGAAGTGCCTAGCAAACTTGTTGTAATCAGGAAACGTGCTTTCCACTTAATTTTCCAACGCTGAAAGTTTCTAATTGCGTTTGAAATTTGCCTTAAGTAACTACTGTAGACACCGTACTATGTTCCCAGAGAAAACTTATTACTGCAAGCGCGGGCTGTATTACGTTGCGTAAGAAGAGAAGCCGCGTTTCGGCTTCGTAGCGTCCGCTCCATTGTCAGAAAAAGTAGTTAGTGTTCGTGCGCGCGCGACGAACAGAAAGTGGCGCCTATCAAAGTGAGGACTGCATGAAATCCCCCCCCCCCCCCCCCCCCCGAGCCAGCTGACGCTAAACATCCGCGTTACTGGCTCGTAACCGTCCGCTGTTTTCTCCCTTCACTTTTCTAAACTTCATTTTGCCTCTCTTGCTGAAAGTGGGAACGACCCCAGTGGGTGCACTTACAAGCGTTAATTTATTTTATTTATTTGTTTAACCAAGAACACTGAAGGCACAGATGGTCGAAGCCCCAAAGGCGCGAAACAGGCAAATTTGTACGCTAAAAAACATGCAACTATGAATAAATCATTATTCAGCAAAAAGAAACAACGCTAATAGACGTTCACACCTTAACCACTTACATACCTTTCAATTACTTTATTAAAATTACACTTTTCGAAAGAGATGTCGGGAAACAAGATATAGTCGGCAATAGCCTGAGA
This sequence comes from Amblyomma mixtum, assembly GCF_055824585.1. Lineage (NCBI taxonomy): Eukaryota > Metazoa > Arthropoda > Arachnida > Ixodida > Ixodidae > Amblyomma > Amblyomma mixtum. The sequence goes on along the minus strand of NC_143015.1, from coordinate 124,623,462 downwards.
GCGAAATTCAACTCAAACGATATTTTTTCAGCAAAAACTTGCAGTCCCTGTGTTGCCCGGAGTAACATATTCTCATTTTTTTGGAAAGGTCGAAAAAACTATAAACAGAAATACTTCTTTTCAAAGAAGTTCGCAAAAAATACGAGCCCGTTCACTTCCGCAGTCAAGAAAGAAATGGATTTCGTTTCAGCCGTGAAGCTCTTAGCTGAATTAAGTAACTCGACTTCGTTGAAAGCAAACCTATCTGCCCATTTTTAAACTTGTCCTTGACCAGCTAGTTGGGTAATGTGGTTCGTTGCTGTCTGCAGACGGTTCGCAGGCGCTTTCAAAAGTGGTATTCGACGCTGATAAAGAGACAGAAGGCTACAGTGATAGACGACGAATGAACGTGGGTTTACGCCATATACACATGAGTCAATGGGATTCTGGAATAAGGGCCCGCCCAACTAACCTAGATTTATTCTGCAAATTAAACGTTCTTCTCACTCACTCACTTATAAAGGCGCAGGCCCTTACTCAACAACCGCGCACACATTCGTTTCTACGACGTATGTGCTTGGTGTACAGATGTATTTATTCATGTACTAACTATTCCTGCCGTTGTGCCCAGCGGGACCTCGTCAGGAAGACAACTCATCTCCTTTTGGCTGTGCGACCCGGGCACTATTAAGCATTGTCCTAAAAATGAAACAATTTACTATACCCTTTAAATAACTTAGGAGCTGCGCGGTCCGTACTAAGCACGCAGCCCTGAGAATGCATTCACGTCAGAATTCCAGCAACACTCTCCTAGAAAGCTTTCTGCAGTGGTATTAAAGTTTTCGTAGGCAAAGATATTCAAGCGATCGTTTCCAGTGACCTACTCTGCACTTCAGTAACCGAATCAACTTCTGTTCGAAGTGGCCACAACCTCAACCTCAGTCCTACTAACAAAGTACGAACAAACAAAAAAAAACAGAAAACCCTTGACCACAGGTGGACGCACCGGCCGTTTAGACGTCTAATTCTCAGCCTCTCCGGTCTTTCACTTGCCGCCACTCCCACGCACGCGCTAAGGGCTTCCTAAGTGTAGACATTTCCGGTCGGCGAGCCCCAGAGTACTGCTGTCAGCGACAAGGAGTTCAAAACCAGCAGCTGAGCCGGCAAAACTCGTTAGCGTCCACTGCTGTGGCACGAGGGGGTCCAGCTGCCGCAGCTTGCCGAATAGAGAAGCGCTCCGGAGACGGCGCGAATGCCGCAAAATGAGGCAGTAAAGGATGCGCCTTTGTGGGCCAGTGCGCTTCAGCTGTTCTCGGAATTCCCTGCCAGCCGACACTCCTCAGCAGTTCAGGAAGGAAACGTCGAAATGGGCACGGATGCCCAAAGACCACCTGCTGTCACCATGCAACGCCTGGCGAGCATTGCGCCCTTCTGCTACGCCGGCCGTTACAGCGGCGTCGGCACGCTGATAAGGCTGCTGAATGACGTCACTCCACGTCGACTGCTTATTCGTTTGAGGGCCGCGATGACTGGCTGTTTGAAAGAAGCGCTGACACGGCCGCGGGCTCTTCAGAAGGAAACTCTGGGGGCAGGACAACTTTCGGAGGACCGCATGCTGCGAGCGCCTCCGGCCGAGCCGAAACAGAGGCGCTGATTTCGGCAAGGTCTGGCTGGGCGCCTCTTCTGCATAATGAAGTAGAATAAAGAGACTAACAAAGCCCTAAGAGTATCGCGGCCTTAAACTACTTTTGCAGCGCTGTGTTAGCTTAGTCCTCCCGAATTCGCATTCTGGTCGTTGTCACCGTCGTCGTCCCGTCGGCATGCGCCATTCCGCAGGAAAAATATACGCAACTATACAGGCTGTCCCGCCTAAAATGGGTTACGATTTCAAAAAGCCAAATCCTTACACCGAATGGAGATTACGTCAGGGTTATTAACAGTTATGTAACGTACTAGCTAGCATTTTGAGGCCCGTAAATTAGCAATTAGTGTACATTAATTAACATTCTCAATATAACCGAACCACTTTGGCGTCAGTTGGACAGTTTTCGGGCTCCATGAAAATGGTTCGATCGAGGTGCTTCCGAGGAGGCAGGCTTACCGCATCCCTTTTTTACTCAGCAAAAATTACAGTCCACGATATTAAAAGTCTACCACATGATAGCGTGATCCGTGCACCTGAAGCACGGAGATTACAGTGCTCTCATCCGCGACTTCATCAAGCGCTCCATGGGTGACATCGTAATTTTGTTCCTCTTTTGCTGAACCAATTAGCGCTCATCTTTCACCGTATCCTCGTGGTAAACAGGCGTAACTTTACTTCCCTTCTATGCGAGTAATTTTCGTCTAACTACTACGAGAATAAGCTTGATGTAAAGTGCAACTAAAATACCGCTTTTGCGACAAACCTTCGTGAAAATAAAGGAACAGAAAATTATAGTGCTGTGTTTATAACGGGTACTTGCCTCTTACTTACAATAAAGCGTGTACCGCTATCCAACGCACGCATCCCGGAAAAATGCGGCTAGCGGCGCGAAAGCAGCTGTTATTACAGTCACCCTGCCCTACACTTCACTGTGCCGCTAACATGCCACAAAACATACAGCGGCTCGCTTTTCATTACATCAACCTTCACACAGGGGGGGGGGGAACGGAGGGAATAAGGGGAAAAGCGGGATTCGGCGAGCCCTCATTTCCCATCTGCACACCGGGGCATCGCAGCGCGTAGGGGAGGAACAGGCACACTCGCCTCGCGGCCTGGCTCCGGGTTTGGAATGCGAGCGATGGAATGTCGACAGCGGGCGCACTCGTTTCGAGGCGTGAGATCCGCCGCCGCTGCCTCCTCCATCCCCCCTCTCCCGCCTTCGCTGTGAGACACTGCCATCGTTTTCATCTCCCCCCTTTTACCCACCAACGCTTCCTTCGATCGGCGCTTGATTAACTTCTTTTGCCACGCTTTTTCTCTCTCATCCTGTCTCGTCTACGCTCATTTGCAACCGCAGCGCCCAAATCTGCTTCTGCATCGCAACTTCCACAACCGAAGAGATGATAGACTTTCGCATCAAACGACCCCCTTCCCCGCTAACTCCGGTGCCACCAGCAACCATTTTCATACGCTCGCATTCCTGACTCACTTTGTCCACTTCCCTTCTCCCAAAGTTCCTCGTTCTTCTCCCAACCCCTTTCGAGATCGGCGGAGCATTTACAATGACACCTCGGAAAAGGCGCTGGAATTTTGTTTTCGGAGTTTTGCAAGCGCAGTTCATCTACTCCTTACATGCAGCACAGAAAAATAAAAATATAGAGTGAAAGCATCGAGCGTGGCTCGGAGAGGTTGACGGAGAGCGTGAAAGAATGATGAGCGCCTAAGAGGGCACGTCGTGTCTGACACGAGGCGACTCCGCTCCACTACACGTGTTCGGAATTTGTAGGAGGAGATGTTAGATAAGCTACGAACCACGTTCAGATGACGTCGGGAGAGGGCGCGAGGCAAAAGAGAAGGGAAGGCGTTTTGGGAGGCTAGAAATAGGTTGCCTTGTCGCCTTCGCCAAAACACGGTGAAGGTTTCTTGAAGCGCTTTCTCTGCTTCAGTTTGTGTCCTTGCACGGAAGGTACAGCATTCCTATTTCGGGACTGCACTGCTTGCCATTCTTCCAGTTCAACTGGAATGCGCATTTTTTTCCGGGAAACTGCAACGGAAGATTGGCGGGAATACTGAGCACTTGTCTCGGAGCGCGCCAAAGCACGCGGCACGATTTCCCTCTACGCTCTGCCAGGAATTTCTTCCTCGATGATCGTGATCGGCCGACGTTAGATGCATGCAGCCTGGTGGAGCATGTCGCACCGTGAGTTATAGTTTCGATGCGCAGGTGATTTGACTGCTGTCTGTAATTTTTATTCAGTTCAATGATCCTGCGCATCATGTGACCGTCGTGTACACATTACGCGTGTTTCTCCTAAGACTGTCAGCAATTATAAAAAAGAAAAGGCTTTTTAAGTTAGAAGAGCGCTTTTTTAGTATATTATTGCCAACAATGTGGTCCATCAGAACGCGAATGAGACGTGCTAAATAGCCGATTCATTATTTATTACTCAAATACACACGAAGTGAACAAGGGAGCCTAGGGTTTGCAAGTCTAGGTAAAGCCTAGGCTTGCAAACGTTTACGAAGACAAGTCATTTTGTCGAAACGTTGGCAAGCACCCTGAGGCTTTACCTTCCCTTGTTTACTTCGTGCGCGCCAAGAAACCATCTGCCTGCCCACTCGTTACCATACGCTGAATAGTTAACTTTTCAACTATTACTGTTGGACGCCTTACTTATTGGACGCTTCTAGAGGAACGTAAATATTGCCCGTACTAATGTTTAGGTTTTTAAAAATGACATTTTACGGGACAGCCGAGCAGCCGGATTTCGCCCGCTCGAGACGTGGCTGACGCTCTTGCCGGCCGCTCGGTTTCATTCTCGGCCTTTCGTGGCCGCAAAACTGCTTGCGCTGCACCGGTGACGGGAATGGCATTTTCAGAATTCTGAAAACTGACATGGATATTGCAGCAGGCTACAATGCTTCCAACAAATAAGGAAACCAACAACAGCAGTTAAAAAGCGAACTATTCAATATTATTTTCCCACCCAGCCAGTTTTCACATTTTATCTGTATTCTGACGTACTACAACACTGCCAACGCGCGTTAAAAAAAACGTGGTCCTAACTCAAAAAGTCCGCTTTTAAAAATTGCTTACAGTCTTAGGTGAAACACCCTGTAACTAATATCTAATAAATTATTCTTCTCCTGGTACTGTCTAGGGTCTTCCGTTTGGTTCCAGGGTAGTGAGTCGCAATTCTCATCATTCCACACACTTTGGGTCTGACTAGAGTTTTGTGACGTTTTCTTTTACTTTGCAGAACACTGTAGCTCGTAGATGAGGTGGTGCTTCATTTCACAAAGTTGCACGTCCACCTGCCAAATGCAGCGTAAAGCTGGAACCGCATGGCGCGTTTTCAGGCGCGATTGCCGCGCGGATGGTGGGACGCGCGCGTCATTCTGACGCGTGCCCAGCATAATCCAACACGAAATCGCGCCGCCGCGTGTTTCTACGCCTGTAGAAAAAAAGTGGGGCTGAGGCTTAGCTAAAGTGCTAAGCCTGGATATCTCGAAGCTTCGTGGCGATGCTCGTGGCTTAGCTTAAGGTTTCATACATAGGATTACAATTTGGGTATAGCTTTCTAGTTTTTCCAAAACGTATTGTCTTAGGAATACAAAGCTTGTACAATCGTTATACAAGGCTATTAAAATCTCTTTATTTCTTCTTCTTCAATGGACACAATACCTAGCACTTTCTGTAGCGCCATATAGATGGCCAGGTGATCAGAGTAGTAGCAATCAGCTGGCGCGCGACGTAGCGCGCGGCCTCTTCTATGGCCGCCGCTCACGCGTTCTCGCAACGCCTTGCGAAAGAACCTTCTCCTCTTGGGACGGCGGAAGGCGAAGGGTAACCCGGTGGCGAGGAGAAGTGGCGACGTAGCGCGCCGCGGCTTCGAAAACGCCTCGCGCTGCGCGTCCACTGACGTCTCGGCCGGCGTCCACCAATCAGCGTGCAGGCACGTGTCATTTTGGTTTTTTGGTTTGCCAACCGATGGGTGTGCTCTCCGCGCATCTCGGCGGAACTATCATAGCGGAACCTTTTTGGCCGAACTTTGTGGTTTCCTTGGAGGAACTGGTTTACTGGTGCGCAGTTCTAAGGAGCCACGTGCAAGGAGCCACGAGGAAGGTACATAGTCGCAGTTTCGCACGCAACCTTGCTGTTCGAAATTAAGTCTGATAAATACACTTTGGAGGAACTATCGCTGTATAATTACATGCAGATAGATTTTATTGCAGTGTCCTGTAATTTAAAAGGCATACTATATATGCGGTAACAGAGATAATTCGTCGCATTGTGAGTTATGTGGTCTTGCAACCCGGAAAACGTCGCGCCACAGCGCCGCTTCATTTTTCTCGTGCGGGTGCTCGCGCGTCGGCGGCAACGCGGCCGTTCGCCGTGCGTCGAGTTTTTCGCTCCCGAAAAACGCTCCATGCGGTTCCAGCTTAAGATCTGTGCTGATTTCTCATTCACCTTTTTCCGGAAGATCACAGCCATGTTAAAGCATTTTTTCCTTGTAAACATTCACGATAACTGAACCCGCAATTGGTCATACGAAATAGCGACGCAACCGGTACAGCCTAAAGTTGCGTTCACATTCGTGCATTCGGCGGCGAAGGCCAGCGACATCCGCTGCCGCCGAAATGCTCCATCGTTCACACTTCCCGCCACGTCGCCGCTCGTCGCCTGTGTGTCGTCTGCTCACGGCGTACACAAATGTGGCAACAGGTTAATCGATGCTGTCTCCCTACCATAACAGCATGCACGATTACGTACGCTAAATGCAGCTATTTTCCCGGACGTTGCGCCATTTCTAACATCCTCACTTACAAAACAGAGGCGCAACGATGTTTAGACAAGTGGCGCCATCTGGTGGTTAGGAGAGGAACCATCATTGTCAACAAACCGACGCCCCTCTTAAGCCTAAAGGAGGCAGAATCGTCACTATAAATAAAAAAAAGCAAATTTATTTCTGGTACGTTTTTTTATGGACGACAGAAGACAAAGCAAGAGACCGATGGTCCATTCATGGCCAGTGAACGCGCTGAAGGCAGTAACACCGACGAATTCAGTCCGAGCGAGGCGTCCTGCATCGAAGGACGCCGCCATGTTTGTAGCCGCGGGAACGCAACTTCCTACTCGCCGTCCTATTGGCCTATGAGAATCGGCGGAATTTTTTCCGACGGCAGAAATCGGTCCTTGACCGATCGCGCTTTCCGCTGGATATTTCGACGGAATTTCTGCCGCGGTGGCGGATTCTGCTCGCGTTCGCCGCGGAATGCCCAAGTGTGAACGCGCCTTAACTCACCGAGCAGGCCGGCCGGGTATTCCGGTGGCGCGATTCCCGGGTGCGCCCCGATGACCGACTGGGTGACGATCCAGACGTAGTTCTTTCCCGTCATGGCCAGCTGCGAGGCGGCGGCGAACAGCTCCCGCGCGTCGTCCTTGCTGGCGAACAGGAGGAGAACTCGGGCCTCGCCCGCAGCCAGTGGCTCCAGCTGCTTGCGGAACTCCTGCCGAGTGCGGCCTCGCAGGGTGCGAACCTCCAGCACCGAGTACCTGCGCCGGGGTCGAGTGCAGTCGCCGACAAGGGACGGCCACAGTAGCGTGTGTTAATCAAGGCAATGTATTGTTCGTTATCGCACACATAGAAAGGAGGGATTCCCCTAAACATTTGACCAACACAGTTCCCACTTCGAGTTATTGATCAATTCACTCTCGCCCTACCATAAGCTTGCCGTCCCGGTTAGCTCAGTTGGTAGAGCGACTGCTCCGGTGAAGCGGTGGTCCCGGGTGAGAACCCCGGAGCAGGACGAATTTTTCTTTAACTACGAAGTTTCTGCGAAAGCTGTACAGCTTTCCGTTGTAGCCGTATGGCTGCGCTCAGGCGGATGTCAATGAGTAATTACTCCCTTATTACAAATCTACTCCACCTTAGGGAATTCCCCTAAACATTTGACCAGTATAAAGAATACTAACAAGAAAAGAGGTTATGGCGCAATAATTGACTCGTTCTAGGCACGGCAATAAATAGCGCCATTAGGGAATGAATAAAGGTAGCGAACAGGTAGGAAAGGGAACAAGTTGCGCATACACACCACCCAAAAACCATCATCCAGTTCATCACTGGCATGCCTATTCCGGCCTGCTACATTCGCGCCCGAAGCAGAACACCATTCGCCCCAAGAGTAAAGCAGACAACTCCAAAGACGTTTAACTAAAAAGGGCCCATGGCTAAGCACACGATTACAGTGTGTAATCACGCATCTTTCGTTAGAAAGATATGAAAAAGCGTGACATGGATTTTGTATCTCGAATTTTCACATTTCTGCCCTACATTTCACCAAGCAATTGAGAAATGTTAGTGACACGAGGCGGAGTGATACGCTTTCAAAGCGCTATCTGCACCGGTGGTGCCTTTTGCTTAAGAAAAGCATGCTGAACCCCATTTTCTCGACGAATGAAGTCCAGAAAACGCATGGCTCAGACGCTTCAAACCAAGTCGTTGTAAGCGTTCTCTATCGTACCTTAGCATGCCCGGCAAGTGTCTCGTAATTTTGTCTCGTAATTTTTACAATTGAATTTTTTATTTAAGCAATGAAGGATGGTTTGGTTTGGTTTGGTTTATGGGGTTTAACGTCCCAAAGCGACTAAGGCTATGAGAGACGCCGTAGTGAAGGGCTCCGGAAATTTCGACCACCTGGGGTTCTTTAACGTGCACTGACATCGCACAGTACACGGGCCTCTAGAATTTCTCCTCCAAAGAAATTCTAGCCGCCGCGGCCGGGATCGAACCCGCGTCTTTTGGGTCAGCAGTCGAGCACCATAACCACTGAGCCACCGCGGCGGCATAAGCAATGAAGGAGTTTGTCCAATAGATGATGAAGTACTAATAAAAGGAAGCAAATGTTTTTGGCGTATTGCCTCGTGTTTTCTTGTTAATTTTTTTTCTTTTCTTCCCGCAAGAAGATGCCCAATTTTACAAAGCACGGCATGAGTACACTAGTCGCTCCATGAGGCGATGCCGGCACAAACTTTAATAAATAACTGTAACTGTAAGATATCAGAATATGACAACTTTGAAAAAAAAATATAATCACGCTGATTACTATTTAGCAGTCCCGGTTGAGTCGAGTATATGTGTACGCGGAATGTTCTCCTGAAAGCATTATTCAGTATTTTCGCACCCTCCTTGTAGGCCAAATCTTTTTTAACCGGACATCCTCCTCCTGAGGACGCGACAAGAACCAACTTTACAGTCACTTCCTGTATAAAGATAGACTGCTTTTTACTTCTACTTTCAGTCGCTTCAGTCATCGTTGCTCAGACGCAGTTACCGTCTAGGAAAAAGCGAGTGCTGAGAGGATACAGCGAAGCAATAAAATTTTTCCACCAATACTAGCATGGAGCCGTTGCTCCAAGGCATACAGCTTCAGGGATGAGCATGTCCAAGAGTGCCAGTCCGCCTATTCGGTCCGTGACAATAGCAGCCTACAAGATGAATCCAGCGACACAAGCTACCAGAAGAAAATATTAAAGATAGAAAGGCGCACAAAAGGAGAATAAAAAGCTAGAGTCCTATAAGGATGGCAAACAGCGACCGAAAGAGAACACGAATGAAATGTGAAAATCTTCCGAACAAAAAAAAACCAAGTCCACGCTTGCAATGCGGCGCTCATACAATGCACAGCGAATGAAACGTGAGTGGATGAAGTCCCTTGGGTACACTTAGAAAGCCTTTGTTGACGTTAACACGGAAGCTCAAGCTGTGTCTGTACAAGAGCTCGAATTGAAATTCAGCAGACTGTGTGGAGCGTGTCGACAAAGACGATGTCAAACCAGGTTCAGCAAAGACTCTTCCGTTGTTCGGGCCACGTATCTGAGACGACGCGCTGTCCACGTTTCCTTAACTTGACTGCGTGTGTGCACAGGAGCAGTGCTTCTTCTAAGTTACGTACATAGCCATGGACACGCAAAGACGTGTCTACGAGTGTCATGGTTTACTAAATTTTTATTCAGATTCTGGTAGCAAGGAATGCTTTGAATTGAAGTAACTCAGACTTTCAAACACACTTTCAGATGTCGTCTTCACAAAACTGTGTTGTGTTGCACTGCACTTTCTGTTATAGGCGGCTTGGCACTGAGTTCTCAAAAGCGTATATATGTTGCTTTTTAACGCCTCTTGTAACAGCTTGTAAACTCAATACGTAAAAAGCTCGAAAAGCTGAACATTTCCATTGGCGTCATTCGTGGACGAGGACCATGGATGCACAGTATAGCGACATGTAACGGAAGAACTGAAATATCAGGAGAAAGCGCCGCTACATTTAAACTATATTTACATCCGTGTTTATTTCTTACGGTATCAATTACTGCATTAGTTTAATTACTAGAAACTGCAGCACAGTAAAGAGCAGTTTACTTACTAGAAACTATACAAAGGCTGGCGCAGGAATCTCATTAGAGACATTTAGCATAGCGTATATAACGACCACTACCGCTTACCGTACACTGCGAGCGGCTAATGCCCATGCGTGGGTCACCCTGAGACACCAGAGGCCGGCATCTGGCGCCAATAGCGCGTGCACAATCGTGGCTGGTGCCACGATGCGCTTCTTTATAGATATTTTATCGATATGCGATATTTTATCGATGCGCGTATACCCTGCAATGTATACCAGGCACCTTGTTGAATTCGCTTCAGTTTAGTACGTCCAGCTTAATTCTGTTCATTTTTAAATATTCAGTTGGATTCGCTTCATTTCCCTTTATTCTGCTGCATTTGCATCAATTCAGTCGTTGCACATCGATTCGCCTCAATTAATTCCGTTAAGTCGGACTCTGATCATTCAGTTCAGTAAGCTAGATTGAGTTGAGTTTAATTCGACCGATACGAAAAACTGAGAACACACAGTTCCACGGATTAGGAATACGCAGATGCAGCCATCTGATGCATGCTTGTCTGAAAGGGAAACTGGGGACAAATGGAAGTTCGTGCCTGTATAGACAAGGCGTCACTGATACCGATACCACGATCGGTATCGGTACTGCAGCGTACCGATATGGCGATAGTATACCATATTTTAAATACAAAGAGGGCACTCTCACCAATACCGGAGCTTTCATAAGCTTCAAAGTACCCGAAAACGAAGTTCAGGTGTCGCCAACAACGCCAAATGCCCCGTGTAAATTCTCTGTGTCGCCACCGATTTTGGGGCATGGATCACCGAGGCAGCGATACTCAGTCGTTCATCTCAATAGACTGGCAGCCATTTCCTTTCGGTGTAAATGTGACGAGCTTGAATTTGTTGGGGGGAAACTTAAAATTCATTTTCCTCAGCTGTAAATGCGTACTCGCTACCCGCCAAGAAAGAACCAGAGAACATTTTCACTGAGAACAATAAAAGAATCAACTTCTTACTATTCATTTAACAGTAAATTGAATAAGAGAGGAGGTGCACCCACTTTGCTCTCAAGGTGCTGCTCTCGAGCTGTCGATCCCGGACAGCACGCACAAAGTCCTCGTGTCCTCCGAGATTGGTGGTGATGACGGCGAACTGGTACCACGAGTAGCGCTCCAGGATGGCAAAGATGGCTGCGACTTGGTGCACCACCGACGGCGCCAGCTGCAGCACTCGCGCCTGCGACGCCCTCTGTCGCCACGCAAACGAAACCGGAGACGAATACGACAGTGAGCACGTAACGGCACGGGAACGTAAAGTTAGGTTAGAGAAGCAGAATAGCTTTAACTTGCGCGTTAGGTATGGAACAAAGAGAGTGTTTTTACCGCACAAAATCAGTCTATGCAACGCATTTGGGAACACAAGAGGGAATTCGCAGAGTTTCTCACACTTTGATTAGGTTGGTGAACAGTGGGTACTTTAGACCGGGTGTATCTTAATGGTCAAATCGCGAAAGCAGCTCATTCACGAACCAAGCTCGTAGATGAAAAACTCTGCGAATCCTGCTTCAGGTTCCTACAGGCGTCTGCGTTTCTTCAGTCACACAGCATGACGCATGCAAACGTGCAAGTCATAATCTATATATCTGCTATCTTTCTTCATCTACCTGAGAGGCAAAAAATGTGCCACACTACCTCCAGTTCTGGAGTGGAAGGCACAGCTCTTACAAATCTCATCCTCGTCTGTTGCATTTAATCTATGTGCGTTCTGTCTTCAGCTCTCAGAGAGTTACGATGTACTATACCTGTGGCTGCTTCAGATTTCTGTTCTCAGACCAATCTATGCTCTTTTTGGTTAGACTGGCAAGCCTATATTTTCTGTCCGCTCACAGTACAAAAAAAATTAAATATTTCATTTCGTTTTGGCGATATTTGAAGGAAAATTGTTTTTTGTCTTTGTTCTGATTCCTCTTCTCAATTATGATGATAATGTTATAAGTACAGAAGCTTCCTCAGTCCGTATAACAAGTGCTTAGCAGTCAGTACTATTCTTTACCAACTTATGCTTCAGTTGGGCTTCTTTGTGTGAATTTAGACCACTCGCGAAAAAATTTCTACTTCCTTCAAATGACCGTCATGCTGATTATAATAACGATAATTACTAAAGCTTCTTGCGAACATGCATGGGCGACCATACTTTTGCCGCCACCGTGCAAGATGGGCACATGAAACAAGTTTACAGCCCAAGCCCAAGTTCTCTGCCCAGTCCGTAGCCAAGCTCGTCGGGCAGGCTCCGAACGAAGCCAAGCATAGCGCGTAGTACCTGCGTCTGGACGAAGGCGAGCCAAGCCAGTATTCATCATCATCAGCAGCGGCAGCAGTCCATAGCGGGTAGCATGAAAAACAGCTCTCTTAAGCCACAAGCAAGGCAAGCCACGCATCAGCAGCACCAGCGCGCCGTGCATTCGCGCTACGACTAAGACTACGCACAGCAGGCCAACTATATGGACAGCACGGCCAGAAACAAAGGTCGCAAACAACGGCGCAGGCAAGCCCACACGACAGACCCCGTCTTCCCACCGTGAAGTTTCACCACACGTCGAGGCTTTCCAGCTGCTTTTAGGTTATGGATAAGCGGTGTCTAACTGCTCAAAGCTACACATGAGATGTGAGAGAAGCCATAGTGAAGGGCTTCGGAATAATTTGGACCACTTGGGGTTCTGAAACGGGAACTGACACAGTGCAGCCCACGGTTCATGTTACCCTGTTTGTTATAATTTGGTTGCTTTAATATATAGCCGCTGTTTCCTTGTTTGTCATCTTTTGACTGTTCTACTGTGTGGCACCTATATGCAGTGCAACAATCAAAATGTCGAGGGACGAATCAAGAGATCATCCAATCTGACCCATTGCTTTTTTTGCCGCTACCTCTTTTTCCTGGCAGGAAGTAAAAAAAAAGGAACATTTTTGAAGCCATACTTTTCAACTTCCTGGTAACTTTTTAAAAAGCGCCCATGGGCCGAGCTGGCATCTCTTATTCTCTCTTCTCACACGATGAAAACTTCCTTGTAACCGTAGAAGGGGTAACGATCTCAAGGATAAAAGTTGGGACAAGTGACCGAGGAAACGGCCCTTCATATCTTCCCCATCACAAAAAAGGGAAGATGAGAAAAGAAAAAAAAAGGCATCTTTCGTAAAGATGCCATCCGGACAAAAAAGGGGGGGGGGGGAGGGAATGAACAGGAAAAAATGGCACAAGTGTGCCCTTACCCCGTCATCTCAAAAGTGCGCCAACTTCTCTGTCCGCGTTAACAAACATGACCTATACACATGACTTCTTCCTAGCTCTTGTGTCTTGTTAGGCTCAAGCCACCCTTGTAAATACGTCTGGCTGACTGCAATACAAGACTGGTTTCGGTTGCTTCATAATACAACAGCTATGCTGTTTTTGCATGAGAAGGTCCTTCAGACCGAGATCGCCATAACAATCTTTGCTTTTACCAAAGCGCACGCTTTCAACTTCCCACGGTAGCATACAAGCGCGGCCAGGTACACCTCGTAAACGAGGCGGTGCCATCAGGCAGGTTGCTGTGAAGGAGTAGCAGGTGCAGCAAGCCCCAAAGCCCTGCCCTGAAGCTTCTAAATATGCGTCCACCGGGCTTCCAACAGCCTCCTGGTGAACCTCCAGAGAAATAAGCACGCTACCGACCCTTCTCGCACGTCATCCGGATTCACCATCGCCATCAACGAAACTTAATGGATCTCAGTCACGCCACGGCTGAAAACGATCCTCGCGGTCAACAGCTGTGGGGTGTTTCCAGTTCGCAACGCATCCAAGAATAAACAACGATTGTTTTTTTTTTCTGTGCCCAGTACTGCAGCACGAACAGAGAACTGACAGTACCAGGAACAACTTGAAAGTCAACTTCGTCTTCACTACGTTAACGTCGTCACGCTACACCAGCCCTAATAGAATGTTCAAACCGACCATTCCTCCTGTGTTTAAATAGAGAAAAACAAAAACAATGACTATATACTAAGTATAAATCAGGACAATAGTCGATAGCTGCTGTGGTTGGCTGCAGCGAAGGGGAAGGAAGCGACAACGAAAAAAAAAATCAATGACGCTGTCCGCTAAATGCCTAACACTGCAGTTTGCCCAAAGTGTATGCTCGGCTCGATAATCTGCGGCCTCCCGGCGCACAGAGCGTTCCACTCCCAGACTGGCCCGGGTCGATAATTGGACTTTAATAAACCCACTTCCGGGCATCGAAACACAAGCGGCAGCCACTTTACCGTCGAAACGCTCAACGCATCAGGCGCGGTATCAGTCCCGTACACAAGCTCATTGCGGAGCGCCACATCACGCACGGATTAAAACTGGTTTCGGCTATACGCGAAACGAAAACGGAGTTTTGGTCGGCTTGCGCGTTGAGCAACCGATTTCAGTCATTCTATCATGCAACCCTCTCTACTTCCATATTTACCTAAGCTCCTCCACTGCACCGGCACATCCCTTTTTCTGTCAGAGGGTGCACTATACGCCAATCAATAACCAGATGGAATGGTAACGGTATCGAACATTTTTCACATTTTTATTTTTCATTGAAAATGTGTGCTGCATAGCGTGCATCTCTCCTCTCTAGTCATTATTTTTCGAAGCATACAAAAAGTGCGTCCACAAGTTGAGAAAGAAGCGCGAAGAAAACGTGTCAGCCTCCATCAGCAGCCTTTTTGCTTTTAAACCAGTCGCTGACTTTTCTATCATTCTTGCTCGCGTTTTTATCATTTTTGTTCCTGTTTTTTTTCCAGGAGGGTGCAGCACGTTGCGGGAAAAACGAACGCTGCACTCTGCCTCTGTCAAGCGACCACAATTCCCCATTGAACTGGTAGATGGACTTGGGTGCACACACTGACGTCGCTTTCCGCTGCATGTTCGATCCTTAATTCTTTGGTATTTCTACTTTCTTTTTTCTTTTTTTGTTTTTTATGCTCCTTTCAAACACCGCGGCTGGAACGCAACGGCTGTGCTCGCCCACTGGTATGCTATGGTATGGTATTCAACATTATAGTGAATTATGGCATTGCACATTGTAGCATATTGTTTTATGGTATGGTGTAGTCTGGTATGGCATGGTGGAACGTCATGGCATGATATGGTATTATATGCTATGCCATGATATGGTGTGTTATGCTATGCCATGCCATGCCATAACACACCATGTCATCCGACCATGCCATGCCACTACATATCATAGCATATCATGCCATGCCATATCATGCAGAAATATGCTGCACCATGCCATTCAATAGCATACCATAATGAAGTTCACTGGTCACTGGTCACTGGTATGGTATGGTATGGTATGGTATGGTATGGTATGGTATGGTATGGTATGGTATGGTATGGTATGGTATGGTATGGTATGGTATAGTATGGTATGGTATGGTATGGTGTGGTATGGTGTGGTATGGTATGGTATGGTATGGTACGATATGGTGGGACGACATTGCATGATATGGTATGCAATGCTATAGCATACCATACAAGCGAACTTCATTACGCTATGCTGATGTATGGTGTAGTGCAGTATGTTTCTTCATGGCATAGAAGGCATGGTATGGTAGGACATGGAGTGGTATGACATGGTTTGATAGGATGGTATGGCGTGGTATGGTACGGCATGATATGGAATAGTATGGTATTATGGGGTGTGACATGGTGTGAGATGGTTGGCACGGTATAGAGTGCCATGGCATGATATAGCATGGTATATTATGATATTTCATAGCGTACTATGGTATGGCGTGGTATGGCATTGCACGGTATGGCATGATGGTACGGTAGAATGCCATGGCATTGCGCGGTACGAAATAGTATGGTATGGCATGGAGGGTTTAACATTCCAACGCTGCACCCGGGCTATCCATAGAGGAGGGCTTCAGATGAATTATAACCATCAGCGGTTAGTTGACATGCATAAATATCGCAGAGAACATCGTGGTAGTAGCATTACGCCTGCATCCGAACGTGATAGACGCGGCCACGGTTCGGTGCCGTGACCTCCTAATCAACATCCCAAATCGATAGCCACTATGCCCATACAAGAGACAGAGAGGAAATATTAAGCGATAATCAGTCTTACTTAGTCTCGCCGCCCACTAAGTGTCCACCAAAAAGTCTAAGTTTTGCAGTTTGTACCTTTTTTGCCTATTTGTCTCATAGTAGGCTTTGGGTGTGTGTAACAGTACCGAGACTATTCTGGTGATCTGTTATGAAGATATTGCACATATTTGTTATTTCATGCATTCTCTTGTTATTGTTTTACTGCTGTCTGTCATCGCCGTGCCAAGCCGCTACGGGAGATGGGAGCTTTGTCAAGCCGCGTGCGCGGCTTTTTTTCCTTTCTCCTCAGCCATTGTACATGACTGAAATAAATGCACTGAACTGAACTGAACTGAACTGAACTGAACTGGGTAAACACCACAGCCTCACGAAGGAACAACAGACTATATGAAGGCAACTCCAGTCCAGAACGTTTCCTTCACCGGCCTGTCTGGCACTAATACACCCGGATCAATACAAGCCCGAATGCTTTCTTTGTGGGGCTCCGAGAGCAAACTTTGAACACATACTCTTCGTATGCCGACAACTCCAACCACCATCTCGCTGGAACCTCACAGACCAAGAAGGTTGGGAGATCGCGGTCTCTAGCTCCGAGCCGGCCTCACAGAAGAGGCTGGTGGAATGGGCGGAGAAGGTCGCCAGAAGTCATGGACTGATGGCCGCCAACCGGGATTAAGAACCAAGCCAACCAAACCTCCCCTACTTCATTCCCTTACTTGGTTCATCAATAAAGTTTTTACCTACCTACCTTGGGTAAACATAAGCTTCACTCTACACATTTTTCCTTTACAAGCTATGACCAGTAGAAATCGCTGCGTGATGAAAAATGCAGCTGTATAAGCAGTGAAAAACAATGTTCCTTTTATTTCCTGTTTTTCTTTGTTCAACACGGCTTGTTTTTTTAGCGCAGAAAATTAAGGTGTGCAACTTTATTTTATGCACGGTTACGTCAATTATCAAACGCATTTGTGTCATTCTAGTCGTTTTTTACATATTAAGCAAAATACACAACCAGCCATGACACTCATTACACTACGCTTCAAGGACGACATGCAAATGCGAGGCAGTCCGGCTGTACTGTTACATTCAGAGCTTTCTATTCAATCCTTCTGCAAAACTCCCAAGCATCTCCTTTGTTGCAAAACGAAGCGGTTACAAAGTGCCCTGTAACCTTCCAAACAAAAAAAAACATTTGAACACAATTATTTGGTACAACGGGAGGTGGCACATCACCACGCCTCGTTCGGTTGTGGCTCGGCGTGCAGGTGCCAGCGGCTAGAAATGACTGGGGTTACAAACCGGAGTTTTGCAAAGGGACTGAGGGAATCCCTCTGCTCGGCACTTTGTCACTGTTCATAGCACACTCACATTCAGCGGCATCAGTCGCCCCGCCAGCGATGCCAGCCCGACCCCATTCATCAGCAACAAACAGCAGACTGCATTCAGCACCGAGTACTTTCTACGCTACAACGGCACAGAAGTGCAGGCAGTATTATGGAACCATTGGCATCCGAGCTGGAGCGTTGACTCGGCTGTCCAAAACTAAGCAATCATTCATGCATAACTGTGGAGTCCATGTAAACTACCGCGTCAAGAACCCACTACAGTACTTTTTGTCGTTTCGAAGCATGCTAGATCAACATAACAGTGCTGAACTTTAGGACCTTACACAGGAGTCTGACGAATTAGTTCAATTTCATTAGGGAAAATCTTTAAAGCCTACTGTTCTTCCTGGGAAGAAATTATGGCCCTAAAGATGCATTTCAGCGTCCACATCCTAATGCAAACCATCCGAGGTACAACTCTGTCCCTGCCTCAAGATAAGGATTTACTTCTGCCACCTTCTCCGCTTTAAAGTAATGGTGCATATGTCGACTCTCGCGCAGTGCATTCGTGTTCGGTTTGTAAATATTGAAGGTGCATAAACAACTGCCGCATATAACATGCCATGCGAAATGCGCATACCGTTCGAAAGGCCTCCTGAAGTACTTTATTTGGTATGGTGGGTTCCCCACAGATATAATTTTGTGAAATAAAAACGTATTGCGGCGTTCATATCGCATCATAAAGACTGATTGCTGCCTAACACAGAAAAACGCTCATCCCTGCCTCCTCCCTTCGTCTTTCGTCGTTTTTGGGTAGCGCGACGTTCAGTCCCTCGAGCAATTTCGGGAGTTGCGGTCCTCCATGTTTCCCGTTCTCGTTATCGACTCTGTGAAGTCATCTCTCTTGTTATATGCACACTGCAATAATAGAAGGTATACATTCGAATGGGCGCACAGGATGACCTCACCTTTGCAGCAGGTGAGGGGAAGGAAAGAGCGTCAATGTAGCAGTTATTACTCAACGTTAACACAAGCAAGCATGACACCTTAATTCCAACGGGCTGATGCTTAGAATATATTCAGATGAAATATTGCTTTGAACTCCACTGCACACTTCATTCGGAACAGGTGCGGATTCCCGACGAAAACGCCATCTATTTACACCCACCTGCCTCCTGTGCACTAGATCTGACCACTCGCGGACGGTCCCGCGAATTTTCTTGCAGCTCATTTAGTTGGTAGAGAGACAGTACCGCACAGATAGCGCTCCAGGTTTCCACTCAGAGTCGTATTTTTCCTCAGTTCTAAAGATCAGAACATCCGTGTGACTCCTCTCTTGCTCCACTGCGCCGCTCAGGTGTATCGTAACAAAATGAATTTCTTAGGCTGTCGTCTATATTAGCGGATGTAGGCGAAGATATGAAGTGGATGGTTTTAGCTGAGGACGAATCGCATAGAACGGCCGCAGCGAATGCTTGCAATCTGTTTCCATGATAAAAAAGAAAGGAAATTTCCACAGAGAACCCTGCTTTCACAGGTCACGCCTTACGTGTAAACTTTCCCTTTCGGTCAGTTCTCGAAAATTATCATTTACTTCTCACGGACACGAAATCTCAACCGGCCACTCTGTACTGAACCGGTCACCGCTCCAGCTCGGCTCCAAGGAGCGTACGATACAGGCACGTTCCGCTCTAGGTAACCGGTATGCTTGCAGCCTGCGAACAGTGCAACGGAAACTGTGCGTTCCGCAAGGATTATTTCATCCCTGCTCCAGTTCTTGGAGCTTATTCTCTCACATACTTGTCCGCACAATTAGCTGGCTAGGGAACACTGAGTAGATGGGTCAGCCACATTAAAAGTTTTGTGCGTCTTCAAACATGTTATCAGCATAGGGGAGCGTTGGTTGAGCTTGTGTGTCAGATTTGTGTGCAGAAAAGATATTATTTCCATGGTAAGCGCCCAGTTGCGTGCAAGCATGCTCAGGAGGTAGCGAAAGTCACGACAAGAATATTTTTGTTCTCTAACCTTTAGTTTCCTCAAATGTGCGTTCATTACCGTTCACTTTGTGTTCAAATATTTCCTCGTAATGAGCGGAATGTTTTTCCGCGTCTTTTTTCTTCCTCCAAGGTCCAATTAGGCTCTCTTTTTCTCTTTGCATTTGCATACTACACATGTCTTTGTCAACAAGTTAACACCCCGGAGCACTTGGTCATAGAATGTCAACTTCGCCAAGTAAGCTGTGTTGTGCCCAGTGCAAGGAGAAAAAAAAACGTTATACTGCAGCGTAAACGATCGCTTATGGCAGGAATCTCGGTGCCGTATTGCAACCTTTCAGCAGCCTTCGGCCACAGCTTCAATTTTCGAGTAGTCGATGCTGTTCAGTCTGTCGCGGGTTTGCAATAAACGTGTCCTGAATAGTATTCTATCCTAATCTATCCACAGGCACGAAGGTTCGCCCGGTACTTGCGCATGCGCTTAACGATTGGCGCTCGTTTTAGTCAATTGCCAACTCCAACACATACCTGCTTTGTCTATGTGCATTGCACTACACATTCAGATCAGATATCATCATCAGCAGCCTGAATGCACCCACTGCAGGGCAAAGGCCTCTCCCATGTCTCTCCAATTAACCCTGTCCTTTGTGAGTTGCCGCCACTGTATCCCCGCAAACTTCTGTATCCCATCCGCCTACCTAACTTTCTGCCGTCCGCTACTACGTTTGCTTTCTCTTGGAATCCACTCCGTTACCCTTAAGGACAAGCGGCTATCTTGCCTTCGCATTACATGCCCTGCCCAAGCCCATTTCTTCCTCTTGATTTCAACTAAGATGTCATTAACCCGCGTTTGTTCCCTCACCCACTCCGCCCTCTTCCGATCTCTTAACGTTACACCTATCATTTTCCTTTCCATAGCTCGCTGCGTTGTTCTTAACTTAAGCTGAACCCTCTTTGTTAGCCTCCACGTTTCTTCCCCATTAGAAGGTTGTGGCCAAGTACTACACCAGGGTGGCCAAATCCTGTTCTGGCGAGGAACAGATATCGCGCCTAGGCAAATCGTGATTTTAGTGTCTGGCAGTGCCTCAGTGCGTTCGGTTGAGCCTCAGTCTCACTCGCCTCAGGCATGCTAACTTGCTGTACTTAATTATTTGCAGTGCGCGCTGACCCGCAAAAATCTATCCTTTTTGAGGGCACTGTCAGCTGCTAAGAGCGTTCTAAGCCCTGAGCTCTACACTATGGCAACTTTACATTTAAGCAAGAAATGATGAAACCTATTCGCATACTATGTGTAGTTCCTCTACTGGGGGTTCAAATGCTAAGTTTCTCTTTACCAGTTTCCCTGCCTAAAATCTGCGCGAATCCTGGAAAATTTCTCTCCTTTGAAGGCGGAATTTTCGTGGCGTTCATTCCCATTCACGATTCAACTCAGTGTGTTCTACAAAGCTTAAGAAATTATTGAATTCCGAGAAAGAATCCTTGCAGATCGCCATTCATCGAACACGTTATTGAAATATGCACATGTAACGTAGACACGAAGCCGTCATTACAAGCTGCAATGTGCGCGTTCCGGACGTCGACATTTGCATCGCACCGTACCTGGTCGAGCGCGATGTTGTCGGCGTTCCACGCGATGACAGGAACGCCCAGGTATCCTAGGAGCTGCAGCACGTACTGTACAGAGGCCGCGTTGCTTCCGAACACGGCAGAGTTGGTCAGGTACAGCACAGCGACCACGTCGTCCGGAAGCAGGTCTTCGCAAAGCCGGCGCAGGATGTCTCTGTGGCGGTAAAGACAAAGACACGAAACAGGTTTCCGTCAAACTCCCTGGCAACTGGCACAGCGTTAGTAGCTTCTGCTCCAATCGAAGAAATAGCGTTTTACTAGTCGGATGTAGACCATTCCAAGCTGAGCATCACCACATTGCTCGTACGATTGATGTGAGCTCATAGCCCTCCCGTTCCACCGTACTTCCAACCGGTGCATTCAGCAACCCAGCGAGCAATCAAGACACGTCCAGGGAGTGCATGTTGGCGATAGATGCACAAAGCAACCCAACTTGTGCGGCATGGGACCCTCAAAGCTCTTATCTTGTGGAAAAACTTGAACGCATCCAAAACCGCGCTGCCAGGTTTGTTTCTGGTAACTATAACTTCCGTAGTAGCATCACATCAGTTAAAGGAAACCTTAGGTGGAAAACACTGGCTCACCGGAGACTAGCCGCAAAATTAGTACTTTTTTTTCCAAATATACTCTGATCTCACGGGAATAAGCAAGAGCTTGTACATTCTACCTCCACATTTTATCTCTGAACGCCGCGATCATAACTTGAAAGTTCTTGTACCGCGATGTCGAACTGATGTGTTTCGTAATTCTTTTTTTCCTCATACTTCTTCACATTGGAATAGGCTTCCCAAGAGCATAGAACAGTGTAAAACGGATAAACGTTTTCAATCTTTCCTGGCGGCCAATCAGTCGTAGAGGCTTTTCGCCCTTTCAAAACTTTTCTTGGACTGACGTTTCAGTGATGCGTTCTATTTTATTTTAGACAAATGTGCCTTAATGTTTACTTCCAATATTTGTGACATGCTCACTTTAGGTGTATGTTTACTGTTATTGTCCCCCTGCTATAATGACCCTGGGCGCTGCAGGTACTTGTATAAATAAATAAAAAAAAGCAAGCAGTATCGCGACGACGAGGTTTCAAAGGTCTGTAGCTCAGCCACGTAGCGGCACAGTTTCCTCAAAGGACGCACCGCAAGCATTGCCTGCTACCTATTAGCGCGAAGTGGCGATCAGTCGCTATGCATCTCATGATGTGACTAGCAAATAGAAGAAGTTTGACGCGATGTTGCCACAATAGGTCGAAGCCTTCGGCCTCAAGGCTTCCTTTAAGGGCCATTAGCCACGCCGTTCATGAATTCTATTCAGCCATAGTATTTCTTTTTCGATTCCACATGCCATACGCCATCAGTGCTGTAGTTCGAAGTAGTACGGACGGTACAACATAGAGCTAGAGACGAGACACCGCCCTGTCATCGCCAGTTGAATACTTCGTTCTATATATGCCAGGTGGGCACAGAATTAGTTCTGATACACAGCTTGCATGCTTTCCATATTAGTCAACAGCGTTGAAAATGACCCACGCGAGGTACGACAACGAGTGTTCATGGTGGAAACCATTGAAAGCCATGACTTGAACCACCGCTCGATCTTTCACTTCCCAGTAAGTTCCTGCCACCCCACTAGCTACCTGTCAGTCCTTAGAGGCTGACCAGAGGCGCTTCGAAACATGTTTTCGGCTCACAAATGTGGGTGGATGATTCACAACTCCGCTTATCTTCTTTCACTGATGCACAGGCTCACTGGGCTCCCTCTCTTCCTTGCGTCAAGCGAAGCACGTAGACGAGTGGCCTTCATGCGGTAGTGGTGGTGAAAAACATTTATAATGCAATAAATATTTACAGAGAGGTGATTGGGGTAGGCCCTATTGGCCCTTTCCCCTAACAATACTAGGTGGAGCCCCTATTCCGGGGCCCCATTGGCAAGGAACGTCGCCCGCGTCCGGTGAACCAAGGCCTTTTGGGTCTTTAGGTCCTGACAGCCGAGCAGGGACGCCTCCCAGTCCTCTCTGGTGGGGTTGGGGTTGGGGGGATAGATGGGTTTGATTGACACGCCCAAACCATGTGGAAGGTGTCAGCCACCTCCCCACAGAACTGGCACGTGCCATCAAAGGATGCGTTGAAATGTTTAAGTACCGCCGGGCACAGTACAGTGTTAGTAAGAATTTTGATGAGGAGGCGCTCGTCAGCGCGATCCAGTCCCTTACAAGGGGCCGGGTAGCGCCGGTGCTCCTCCTTGTAGTAATCGGTGATGTGTTTGAATGTAAGGGCCAGATTGTCTGATTGGGAGTAGGCGCCCAAGGACAGGGTGATAGCCCGGGGAGTGAGTGCGCGGGCGGCCTGATCGGCCTGTTCGTTTCCCTGGAGGCCCTGGTGACCGGGGGCCCGAATCAGGTTGCGTGGAGTTGGATCTTCGCATCGGCAGCTATATTCCAATATGCGCCAGGCAAGCGGAGGAGCCCAGCCCAACTCATAGTCCCGACAGGCCCCTCGCGAGTCGGTGATGATGAGTTTCGACTTGGGAGTAGTGAGAGCAAGAGCAATCTCCTCCGCGTGTGTTGCGCTGTAGGCTTCGAAAGTGAGCCCGTTGACTGTGTTTGTGTTGTGTACGACTGCGGCCGTGTACCACACCCCGTGGTGTGGGCCGGCAACGTCCACGTAATACACATGTTGTTGGTTACCATAGTATCGCGCCAACGCTTCCGCGCGCGCCTGGCGACGAACGCTATGGTCTTCTCTGGACATGTTGCGGGGAAGGGGTCGGACCCGGAGGGAGCGTCTCCAGGGTTCTGGCACTCTCTCCCTTTCCTCAATATGGTAGTCATGATTGATGTGTAGCCGGTCCAAGAGGCGGCGACCGGACGTGGTCTGTGCAAGACGCGTGTATTGGTTGACT
Organism: Amblyomma mixtum; assembly: GCF_055824585.1. Classification (NCBI taxonomy): domain Eukaryota; kingdom Metazoa; phylum Arthropoda; class Arachnida; order Ixodida; family Ixodidae; genus Amblyomma; species Amblyomma mixtum. The sequence goes on along the minus strand of NC_143015.1, from coordinate 124,599,475 downwards.
AAGTGGGCTTCTCGAAGCTCCCGGAATGTGTTTACCACGCCCAAGGCCAGAAGTCGCTGGTTGGACGTGGTGACCGGGAGGTCGAGAGCCCGCTTGATGACTTTCCCGTGGATGACCTCCAGTTGGTCATCATCATGTTTGCGCAGGTGCAAGTAGGGGGTTGAGTAGAGGATTCTACTCGTTACGAAAGCATGGGCAAGCCGCAGTGCATCCTTGCTTCGTAATCCGCCCCGCTTGTTGGAGACCCGGTGGACCATGCGGCCTACCTGGTCTCCCACCGTGCGAAGTTTGGCTAGGGTGGTGTCGACTCTGCGTTGGTGGTGTATGAAGAGACCAAGGGCGCGGATCTCCTTGGACTCCCGGATCGGTACCGACGGGAGACTGATGCAAAGCGGAGTTGTGTCCCGAGGGGAGGGACGTATGTGCACAATTTCTGATTTAGATGGGGCGCACTGGAGTCCGCAGTAGGCCGCGTAGTCGTCGACTAGGTTCGGCGCTGCTTGCAGGCAGGATTCCATGTGACCCAGGTTACCTTGCGTGGCCCAGATTGTAATGTCATCCGCATAAAGAGCGTGATGTATCCCGGGCAAAGAGGACAATTTGGAGGGAAGATGAAGCATTGCCAAATTGAAGAGGAGGGGAGACAGGACCGCGCCTTGAGGTGTTCCCCTCGAGCCGATGGTGTATGGCCCGTGTTCCGCATCTTGTATGCGTATGTAGGCTTGACGGTCTGTAAGAAATTGTTTTATGTAGTTGAATGTTTTGTGGCCACAGTTGGTGTTACTGAGGTGGTCCAGGATTACTTCGTGTTTGACGTTGTCGAATGCGCCTTTAAGATCCAAGGCCAGGACCACCTTGTCGTTGTGAGGACATTCGACAGGATCTAAGATGTCGTGGTGAAGCTGCAGAAGTATATCCTGTGCAGACTTGTGAGGGCGAAAACCGAACATGGTGTCCGCGAAAGTGTACTGTGTTTCGAGAAAATCGGAGAGTCTGTCGCGCACCATCGTCTCCATCAGCTTGCCGACACAAGACGTGAGGGAGATGGTGCGAAGGTTCTCCACATCATTAGGTTTGCCGGCCTTCGGAATAAAGGTCACGAGAGCAGATTTCCAATCGAGAGGGAGAGGAGTCTCTCCGTCCCAAATGCTATTGATGTATTTGAGGAGCGCGGCGTAGGCTGCGTCGGGAAGGTTGGCCAAGAGCTTGACCGTAACCTTGTCGCGCCCGGGTGCAGTGCCCCGCTTCATTTTGCTTAAGGCTGCCCGGAGGTCGTGGAGTTGGAAAGGCTTGTCCAGCTCCGTGTTCTCTTCGCCTGCATACGAGTACGCCGCCTGTCGGGGGTCCTTAGTGGTGTACAGGTAGCGATACCTGAGCGTGTGCGCTAGTTGTTTTGTCGTTCCTGTAAAGTTGTGCAAGGCCCTATGTAATTGGCGTTGGGTTTCCGTGCGTGTTTGTATTGGATCGATGAGAGCGCGGAACAGGCGTCACGTGTTGCGGCCAGACATCTGGCGAGCAGCCGCGTTGCACCGGTCCACCCAGTTAGTGTCGGCTAGCTGAGTAGCATATTCCGCTGCCGGTTGTGTGAGTTCGAGGATGCGGTTCTTTAGGCGTCTGTTATGTTTCTGTTTCTTCCATCGCTTCGTGAGGCTGCGACGGGCCTCCCAAAGGTGGATAAGGTGGTTGTCCACGTCTGTTTGTGTTTCTGTGAGCTGTATCTGCTGTTCGTGTTGTGTGAGTGTAGACGTGAGCGATCTGGACCAGGCGTCGTATCCCGACTGGAGGGGGTCTACAATAGGTAGAGAGGTGCGGAAAGTCGTCCAGTCAGGGATACGAGCTTGTTTTAGTGGGCGTTTCAGGGGACGCATGTAAATGGTTGTGTTGATTATACAGTGATCACTACCTAAAGTGTCCTCTGTATTCAGCCAGTCGGCATGTCGTATGTTGCGTGTAAATGTGAGGTCCGGGCAAGTATCTCGTTGAATGGAATTGCCGACACGTGTTGGGTTGGCGGGGTCAGTGTGCAGGGTGAGTCCAAGTGTGGAAAGAAGGTCCGCAAGCTTCCTCCCACGCCTGTCCTCCCGGGGGTATCCCCATAGCCTGCTCGGGGCGTTGAAATCGCCGACGATTATGAGGGGATCCCTACCCGCCACCTGCATAGCTTGAGTGAAAATTTCATTGAACGTGACGTTCTTAAGTTTCGGTGGGCAGTAAATATTTAGAATGTGTACAGGTGGGTCAGACCGCTTTAGGGGCAGCACTGAAACCATCGTGTATGGGAAAGACGGTGTTGTGGGAAGTTTGACCTCCTGCGCAGTGTATCGCTTGTGAACAAGTATACATGTATGCGGGTTGTGTTGAAATGTAGTGTAGTTTGTTAGTTTGGCACCGGCGCCGGGTTCCTGAAGGGCAACCACGGCGACGAGGAACTCAAAGGTCTCAAGATAGAGGCGGAGATGAGTCCGCTTCTTGTGGTCCTTGAGACCTCGGCAGTTCCACTGCGTTAGTGTAAGCGGCTGAGTTGTTCTTGCTCGCGACTTAGGGTTGGGGGCCATGGTCGGAGGTGGAGGGTGGGGTCACGTTGTTAAGACTCCCCAGTCCGCTAGTGCCCGGCGCAGACGTGCAGGAGTCTTCCGAAAAGTCAAACTCATCGGGAATAGCTCTATTGAATTTTGAGGGGCGGTTAGCGTCCCTGATGGGTCCTACGCGTTTAAGGGCGCGCGGATTGTCTTTTATCCATTTTTGGATAATGTGCGTTACGGCTTGTGTCACCTGTGCGATGACCCTCTCCCCCTGACGCGCGATGGTATCATGGATAATTTTGGGGAGGTCAGCCAATTGTGTTTCAATTGCGGTCACCCGGGTCTCCAGGGCCGCGGCGCGACTCTCCACAGGAGGAGGGATCTCCCTGTCTGTTATGTTTTCTGCCTCGTCGCTCGACGCGGGCGGAGTATGGAATTGGGATTTGAGCGAGTTAAGCTCGCTGGCTAGTTTTTCGTTTTGAGCTCGCAAGAGGGCGAGCTCGCGCTTGAGTTCCTGCGTCTCGGCGGTGCTGGTGGGGAAGGAGGGAGGAGGGGAAGGAGAGGAGGCGACCCTCGCCCAGCCGCCTACCTTGGGTTGGTTGCAGGCGGCGCTGCCAGATGAAGCGCTGAGAGCTGGGAACTCCGCTGCTCCGGGTGGTGGCGTTACTGTTGCTGTCTTGCCAGGGGGAGGCATCACGCCACGCCGTGGCGTCTTCTGGTTGTTTCGCTGCCGCCCTCCCCGTGTAGCGCCGGCATTGGTACAAGTGCTTATCAGGAAAGCTCTTAATTTATCCACTCGGTCAATGGGTGTCAACAGCTTTCTGAAGCGATTCTGAAGACTTTTGGAAGACCACTACGAAAAGTGCGACTCACGGCCATCAGGGGAGAGCAAGACCTCTAAGGTGCATGACAGGGAACAATAAGGGCCGGAGCCTACTCACGTTCCCCCGTAGCTGCCTGCAGGTAATTCTAACATGTGCCACATAGGGAATCTTCTGATCAGAGAAGAGCGCGAAAAGACACGAAAACGACGCGGGCTCTATACGAAAAGGGCGGGGCGGTCACTCACTGGGGCGTCGGCTGGAGGGACATGCGGACGGCCTTGGCGTGCACTGAGAAGAGCTGCATGAAGCGCAGGCCACCGCGGCCTCCACGCGCCATGGAGGCCACACCATCGCGGAGCTTCTGCTGGTACTTGCGCTGTTGGCTCAGCAGCGATGTGTCCGGGAAGATGGCACCGAACGTCAGGTTCTGCGAAAAATCGGAAGGGAAGGGGGGGGGGGGGGATTCAACTGCGTGCCAATGTTTCCCATGAATATGCACTGCATGGCACTGATGAGGACAGTGCTGTCGAGCAGAGGCCAAAAAATTCAGTGGAGCACTTAGTTGACCTAAAATGCGGTGAGGCGGAAGCCTTAAGCACAGAGTTGCTGCTTATCGCACTGATATGTGGTTAAGATGTTAAGCTTCGCCTCTAAGAGTGGGACGCGATAGCGTCCTACAACACTGCCAGGGAGTCGACAGAACGCCATCGCCCGTTTGGCTGTGCGCCTTGCTCGTCGCTAAATTGGTTTTTGAGGAAAGGAAATGTATCGCATGTCCGGGTGGACACCTGAACCTCGCCGTAACGGAAAGGGAGGAACATTGGAGTGAACGAAGACACCGTATTCACTAGACGCGCCTTTGTTCATTCGAAACCATCGACCGGGCATGGCGGAATGGTTAGCGTGCTCGTCTTGTACTCCTGAGACCCTGGTTCGACTCCCCAACTCGACCAATTTCCTACTCGGTTTTGTTTATTTGTCTGGTTTGATTAGAAAAGCTGATTAGGCTAATTGGTTCATTAAGCAAGCAATAGTAGTAGTAGAAGACGTTTATTCGGCCAAAATTTACAGGCCGAGCATGTCGACCGCCTCGGCGACCAGAAGTCGCTGTTCTTCCTCCCCTTCAGCGCCAAGCCAGTCGAGCCAGGTGGTGATGGATAAAGAAGGTGGGGGGTAGGAACCCGACTGCTGAGCAGCCGGGCAATAGAAGAGGCAATGGGCAAGGTCCGCATAGATACAGGGGCAGTTGGGACAGGAAGGGTCCGATCGTTAGCGATAGAGAAAGAGGCAATTAACTGTACTCAGTCCCACTTATCCCCTTAATTGGTTGCATAGTTACTAGCCAAAGTACAATTTGTCCCGTTTGAAATTCGCGCACTATGACGTCACGACCATTTCCACCAATTGAAAAGCGTGACATTTCTGTCGACAACTCCTGCTTACAATGATGAGGCGTTAAAGGCTTCCGCCTTAAAAGGGCGCGTTTTCCCCCTCCCAACACTTCTGATGCTGTGGAAACTGCGAGTGATTCAGCCTCTATGGCAATCGTTGCGACACGTGTAGACGCTGCTAACTAGCTAACACATACGTCTTGAAAGGCATCCTTGTTCAAAAAAGAATAATTCAAACTTCCGAAGCCACAACTTAATCGGATCCCAGTCTTTTGGATCTCAGGCGTATAATGCTTCTGCAACAACGAATGAACTAGCGCTTAGCATGATATGGTTTAATGTTAAATGCGGCAAGCGCATTTGTGTTTCGTCTTTCTCGTAGGTTTTTTGCTCGCTGATGAGGTGAAATGGCAGTATACTGCAAACTAACCGCAAACAGTCGGATCTTGAACGTTGGCTTGCGGTATTGCTGCTCACTCTCCGGCGGCCTGTTCTCGCTGGTTTGATGAACCACGGCCGGCATAATATAATGATCCGATTCCGACTGCTTCCGTTTTAGTTTTTGTTTTTGTCTCTCTCTCTCTCTAACGGTTTCAAGAGAAACCACGCCCCTGCCATCCGTCGACTTAAGAGAACTCGAGGTGTGGTGGTCCTTGAGCTAATCGAGACGAACAAAACAAAAAAAATCTTGAACAACTTTTAAATGGAATTGGTGACCATACTGGTCAATCTCATGACAAGGGGGATGAGAGATCCACCCTTTACCTGTAAAACAGTCCTCATGAAAATACTCCGGAGGCTCCTGGCGGTGAGCGGCTCTAGATGAGCACTCATGGTATTCACAATAACTAACGAGTCTGTTGACGCTGCATCTAGAAGCGCGAAATGGGTAGCATATTTTTGTGTGATGACCAGACAAAAAAATTTCAGGGGGGATCTTTGTTGACCTAAAGTGCGGTGCGGCGAAAGCCTTAAGCGCGGTGTTGCTGCTTGTGTCACTGATGCGTTGTTAAGATGTTAAGCTTCACCTCTAAGAGTGAAACACGACAGCGTCTTGCAACGCTGCCAGGGAGTCCATAGAACGCCATCGCCCGTTCGGTAGTATATTAGGACCCATTCTTTTTACTATCTATAAAAATGACATAGTAGCAATAAGCAACCAGGCATTCTTTGTAGTCTATGCCGATGACACAAGTTTCTTTATTCAGTCAGAGAACGTTAGTGAATTATCGTCTTTAGGTAAGATTACATTTAGTAAACTGTTAGAATGGGGCAAAATAAATTCTTTAGAAATAAATAGGAAAAAAACCAAGGCTGTCCTATTTCGACCTGTTTAAAAAATTCTTGATTACAGTATTTGTTGAAAAATAGGGCATGAAAAAATAGATACTGTACATGAGGTGAAAACCTTAGGTGTAGTATTTAATGAACATTTAAATTGGGATGCACATGTAACAAATGTGCTTCGCAACTTGGCCAAGGCCTGTGGCGTTCTATGCAGACTTCGTTACATTGTCCCACCTAAGATTAAGCTAATGTTATATAACGCCTTATTTACCCCACACATCAATTACTGTAGCCTTGTTTGGGCAACGACATCAAAGGCGAACATACACCGGCTATTTTTAATGCAAAAGAAAGCAATTCGTCACATTGCAGGCTTACCGTATGATGGCCATACAACAGAGCTTTTCTCAACATATAATATAATCCCTGCAGTACGTCTATACAATTTAAACTTAAGTATAAAGTATAAAATCTCGTTGAAAAAATCCAATACATGCTTTCTCTCGCTGTGCAATCTCAGACAATCTTTGGATGTTCCCTACAACATAAGACACGGAAACATTTGGCTAGTCCCCTTTTCGCGCACAAATAACGGTTTTAGTAGATTGGAACATCGCTTGCCAGTATTATTAAACACACTTCAAGACACGGACATCGACATAAGAACAGCGTCAAGACCCGCACTCGTTGAATATTTTACGAATCTAACAGTATGAAGCAATAGATCAAGAATTGGCATTTCCATGTTGTAATTAAAGAAACATTTCTGTATAAATACATTTGTCTATGTCTCAGATTTCATTTTTGAAGTAAGTACTATCGCGCTCAATATGAGTTGCAACGCGCGGTAATCGACCGGGGCTCGTTCCGTGGTGTGCCTACTCCAAATAGTCGTTCGGAATTCTGGGAGAAACTTTTTCCTGAGCTGGGGGGCTGTTGTTTCCTGGAACAGCAGTTTTATCCCAGAATTCCGAGCGACTGTTTGGAAGAGGCACACCACGGAACGAGCCCCGGTCGATTACCGCGCGTTGCAACTCATATTGAGCGCGATAGTACATGTTGTATAAATTTTTGTGTGTAGAGTTTTTGTGTGTGTGTGTGTGTGTGTGTGTGTGTGTGTGTGTGTGTGTGTGTGTGTGTGTGTGTGTGTGTGTGTGTGTGTGTGTGTGTGTGTGTGTGTGTGTGTGTGTGCGTGTGTGTGTGTGTGTGTGTGTGTGTGTGTGTGTGTGTGTGTGTGTGTGTGTGTGTGTGTGTGTGTGTGTGTGTGTGTGTGTGTGTGTGTGTGTGTGTGTGTGTGTGTGTGTGTGTGTGTGTGTGTGTGTGTGTGTGTGTGTGTGTGTGTGCGCTGACTAGGTATAATGCTTTCTGGTGTACGCGCATAAAATATTATTTGATCGTATTCTGCGCTGTAGTGCAAGAACTTCTGCAGAAACTAATCTAAACATTGTGTGTAATTCTTTGTGTGTAATTTGAAACCGCTGTACGCTGCCATCAAAGGGGGCTAGGGCCTTAGTCAAGCTGCTTAACTAGCAGCTTTTAGTCCTTGCCGTCACATTTTTTTCTGTACAAGGAGAAATGTGGAATAAAGTGAATGTGAATGTGGTTCTACGCCTTGCTCGTCGGTAAATTGGTTTTTGAGGAAAGCAAATGGATCTGTCTCGCATATCTGGGTGGCCGCCTAAACCTCGACGTAACGTGAAGGAAGGAAGATGGGACTGAACGAAGACACCGTATTCAGTAGACGCGCCTTCGTTCATTCCAAACCATCCAGCTGGCATGGCGGAGTGGTTAGCATGCTCGTCTCGCACTCCGGAGACCGGTGCTGGATTCCCGAACTCGACCAATTTCTGACTCAGCTTTATTTATTTATCTGGCCTGACTAGAAAGGTTAATTAGGCTAATTCGGTAATGAGTCAATTAACTAAACTCAGTCCCACTTACTTGGAGCATAACTATACGATCCCTTTGATTGGTTGCATGGTTGCTAGCCAAAGTACAATTAGCCCCGTTTGAAATTCGCGCACTGTGACGTCACGACCGTTTCGACCAATTGAAAAGCGTGACATTTCTGCCGACAACTCCTGCTTACAACGATGAGGCATTAAAGGCTTCCGCCTTAATACGATACGCCGAGTTCTTCAGCGATACCAAGCCCATCGGCCAAATTAGAACGCTACACCAAGTTTGCATTTCGGCTCTTAATTTAAGTGGACCGTCCCCAATACAAAATCTCTCTTTTCGAACTTCCTCTTTATAAGACTCAGCCGCCGCGGTGGCTCAGTGGTTATGGTGCTCAGCTGCTGACCCGAAAGACGCGGGTTCGATCCCGGCCGCGGCGGTTGAATTTCTTTGGAGGAGAAATTCTAGAGACTCGTGTACTGTGCGATGTCAGTGCACGTTAAAGAACCCCAGGTGGTCGATATTTCCGGAGCCCTCCACTACGGCGTATCTCATAGCCTTAGTCGCTTTGGGACGTTAAACCCCATAAACCAAACCAACCAAACCAATCTTTATACGACTGACATTGTCGTCTCCCCGATACTAAATGTGTTAAAAAGCCTTCCTTAGTTAGTGCTCCGCAGAATTTGGGCAAAAAATAACCCAGTGAGCAGCAGCCAATTTAATGTTAACTACCCTCTCTTGAAAATCCTCACGAGATATTCACTGTTCCTGCTCATTAACCTACCGCGCCAAAGACACACCGACGCTCAGCAGCACAAATACCCTCCTGAAACATACCCCGTGGCCCAACCGTACGGAAATATGAGTCAAGGCAGAAGCTCAGGCATGTTTGGACGTCCTAACGAAAGGTAAACCAGCGCAAAACATGGGACGAAGGAAGAAAACGACCCACAACGTGCTGTGGTTTTGCGCTGGTTTGCCTTTCGTTAGAAATATGGGGATACCAAGCCCGCATGGTATGGAGTATACACGCAATCGATACGCTTTCTACTTGCTATCTCAATATATCTCTACCTATTCCGTACGACTTCATATGATTTTCGTATGATGTGCATGATGTCATACAAAGCCGCATTTACACTTTTCTGTGTGCGTTGTCTGTGCATTCCGTGTAAACTCCGGACGTGCCATATAGCCTCTATTCAGACCATACAGAGATTGTACCGCATTATAGAAACGTTCATACCAAATGCCTCTCTATGGGTACGCAAGAAGAGAGAACTGGTTTCTCGCTTTTTCTCCAGGGAAGGAAATAAAGTCACGTTAGTATAACAGCCCAGTGGAAAAGACAACAACAGAATCTTGACCAAAATACAACAGGTTTTCTTGTTTTCTCTTAAAGACAGATTCTTCTGTACTACTATAGAATTTTTGTGTAATACTGTAAAATTCTTCTGTACTATTTTTCTGTAGTTGTATCGTTACGACAAGAGAAAGAACAACTGTAAAGAAAATTCTGCTGTTAGAACAAACATTTTTGTTGTTAGTACAAGTTCATAACCAAAAATTCTAAAAAAATTTTGTTGCGACAGCACAAAATTTCTAGCCCTGTTTTTTGACATGGAAACGGCTTCTTGAATGCGTGATGGCCCAGTTTCAGACAAAAAACTAAAACGAGCGAAAACTGAAAACCCAACCAAGAAAACGGAGGTTCTTTTCACGCCCTTTCTGCTTCTCTTCTTTTTCTCTGTACCAGAAGCCACAACTCCACTACACGACGAACCACCGCAGCGGTGAACATCGCATCGATAGGTCTTTCTTCTCTTCGGGGCACGCGCTCTTGTTTTCCTTGATGTTTTCACTCATTTATATTTTCCCCTGGTGTTCTCGCAGCTTTTACCTCTTTCGAGTTTTCTCGCCAACTGAAAACTTTCGCAGACGAAGTTTCGCATCCCCGATTCCGATTCCTGACGCGTCCGACGATCTCTATAGAATACACAGCATTCTCTCTCCCTTGAATGTTAGAGAAGAAGCGTAAACCAAAAAAAGCTTGCTGGGCTGTTCTTAGACACCCGCATCCTGGAAAGAAAAGGTAGCTGCGAAAACAACTGGCCCGTGAAAAAGGGTCCTACGAGATTGGAACCAAGGCCTTCATGTGTGCCTGCTGTCTATTTCTTCTTTTTCTCTAGTGTGTGCGGTTCAGCCGACGCCTGGCGGCAACAACGTTGTGTTGCGCCACCTCGTAGCCGCGGAATCAAAATTCAACTTTGTTTGTCTTTCCCTTCCTTCTCCTCCTGTCACCGCTTCTCATCTTGTCACAATAGGGTGGGGGGCTCCGATATGAGTTACTGTATCTTAGGCCCCTTTTTTTTCGTTTTTGCAGCTCAAAGGCGTCCGGCGTCGTTCACAAGCTGAGTCGCCGAAAGCCACTGCGAGCACTTTCTTTCCCCTTCCTTCCATCCTTTCTCGCGTCCTCCTTCGCATTCACTGCTTTCTGCACACGACCGTGACCCGCACCGCGATTATAAATCAAGGGCTCAAAAACCACTCCGAGAGCGGGAAAACCTCTGGCGCGTGGAACCATTCTCCTCCCCTCCGTCCCGTGCTCCAAAGGCACAACCGGGCGGCATCCAGAACTTTTGTGCTGTGCACCGGCGCCAGGGTGCGTGTCCCCACTTTCTCCCACCAGCCCTTCCCTTTCCCTTTCATTCCATCTCTTCATACAAGTTCCTCACGTCTTTCTTTCCTCCTCCCAAAGCCTAGAGCCTACAGCTTTCCATCTTGCGCGGTGTTCGCTGCAGCAAAAGTACAGCGGTGGCCCTGGCTTTGTGCACGTTCTGGTTTGACCTAGTTGGAGAGACATGTTCTTCGAGCAAGTAACAGTAAAAGTACATGACGAAGAAAGGAACGAAGAACATAAGGACTTCGTGGCTTCTCTACCATGGCTCACCGAGCTCAGCGCTTCTGATGACTTATGTATAGTTCTTGCTCATGACACGGCTTCTTTACGCATAAAGTTCTGCCTTCAACTCCAGAGCAGTTCGTTGGTTCTAATTGAGTGCGAGCATGGCACCGTTGTATTACAAGTCAGGCCGTTTCTTCGGCGTAGCAAGTTGCTGCAGGAGTGTCACGCCACGAAGCTACGCTTGGTCGCAATGAAGTCGCCGCGTGAATGAGGAAGGGATTCCCCCAGGAAAACCAAATTAAGTTGAAAGGCATGCCTACTTAACTACTCTCGCTGTCTGCGCGCCCGACAGTAGAAAGATGGAAGGCGACCGTGGGTGAAAAGGAGCTGTGGTGCCTTCCCCCTTCTCTGTCGGTGACATTCACGGCGGCGGACCATCGAGAAACTATAGGGACCCTCCACATACATACACATGCATAGACGTGACATACGTGTCTCCCCCTGCCCCCTCCCTGCTCCTCGATTTTTCCAGACTGGCACCTCGATGTCGGAAAGCGGAAGAAGGGCACAGAGTGTTAGCACATACGGACAGACACTGCGCGGTTAAAATGTGAAGTGCTTGGTTCAGTTTAAATGTTTTTTTTTTCGGGATACGTTTCAGCATGCTGAGAAGTCCCCAGTTTGATAATGTTTTGCGCTGAGAGGGTTTGTTAGCGAGCAGTTTGCTCAGTCAGTGGTGCGTGTGTACCTACGTGCAATGACATCTTTCTACTGTGGGAATGTTTCGTGTGTAGATGCAAGAGAAGTTGCATGAAGTTTACTTTTCTGTTCTCCTTCGCAACAACTGTCCGTCATGTACCCAAGCAGAGTTTTCTTGAAGCGACCGTCTCTTCGAGGGTGACTGGATACTTCATCCAACACCAAAGCATGCTCTACTCAGCCATGATTGTAAGGACGCAGGTTGAACGAAGTTGAGCGTATCAGCCATAGTGACAACGATTCTAAATGCAGCGCAGAGGACGAATTTTACGCGGGTCAATCGCTGGACGATTCAGCAATTGACTCATGCGAATGCCTTCCTGTTTCCTTTCGCTGGCACCATGCCTCATATTACGTGCGTCCGAACGACCCAGCTATCAGCTTTAACTAGCAGTGCAGGGAATAAACCCAGATCGCGCAGCCGGCGCTAACCGCTATCAACCCTGTCCCCGCTCGCGACAGCGCTGTGACGCATAGGGTGCTATTGCCTGCCGCCTTGCCGCAGTCTTTTCCCAAGGGCACGTATGAAGGAGACTAGGGAAAAGTGAGCTACGCCTCTCTGCGTGCCCAATGGTCCCTAGGCCAACGGGTTCCGGTAAATGGGCCAGGGGCAGAGCAGCCACCACTGCAAGGCCTCGCAGCCTGACATATCTCTTCCCCACGGTGACCGCATAGATCTTGCTTCTTACTGCTGTACATTCTCCTGACTCAGCCTTTATTGGGTATTTTTTCTGTGCCTATGTCCTATATATATGGATTGCTGTCTCGCCTGTTTTCTTTACTATTGCGTTGTTTCTCCCGTACTGCTTGGTGACCTTCAGGCGCTTTGACCCAACGTTCTCTGTCATTTCATAAATACTCATTTGGAATGTTTTAGAAGATTCCTTTAAGTGGAGACAATGGTGTCCATCAAAGCAAAGAACAAATTCCGTTTTTGCTCACATTCGTCCGCAAGCAAAACAAAAATTAAATGGGAATGCGTGAGGTATACTCTTGCAAAGCTCGTTCTATAATGTTTAAACTTCCATTCCATTTAGAGAAAGAGTTTTTTTTTTCAAATGTTCATTATAGTTTATTGTGGGGATAAAAATTATTAATATATCATCCGACTTGAAAATAAAAACTATGGGTGTCTGTATGCTAACACTAGAATTTTTTTTAATGATGGAACATCCCCGCTCTCGGTATAAATTACTAAATAAAAATTGCAGTACACGATCTCAAGAAGCATTTTGTTTATAAGCCTACTTTCACTATCGACACCGGCAAAAAGACGACCAACCCCCATTTCTTCCCTGCGGCCCGTACTGTTTTTAAAATGTGCCTTTGAAAAGAGGAAAATCATAAGAATCTTTATAAATAAACCACAGTGTATTTTTTGTACAAATTGTATCTATAGCCTTAAAGGCATGGCTCAGAAGCAGAATAGGGACAGGATATTTTTTGACAGAAAGGAGAGAATTAATTGTAGCGAAATAAAAAAATGGATATTACATTAATATATTAAAAATGAAATTTTCAATATTACATCTGAAGACCCAGTGTGACCAAAGCCAAACTTCCTGGGATATTCGTTAGACCTTGCTCTGTAGTTCGATGTTCTGCACTGGCAACTGCTGCAACAACTTTTCTTGTTTAACGCACATTTATGGCTTTAGGTTAAACGCGCTCTTATTTAATGTTTGCCGCTCATATCTCATGCAAACAGCAAAGAAACCACGGTGAAAACATCGAGCGACACAGCGTCCAGTACTGTAAAACAGCGGGAGTTTGCTTTTGAGACCGAATGAGGCCCTTTGATTGCTGAATGATGGGCATTCGTTTTTTAGATTGGCGACCGTAACAAACACTTCACCGGGTTAGTGCGCGCCAATGTTGGATAACGCTACAAGGGCCACATAAAAAAGGGGGAAATTCCAAGCATGGCTTCTTCGCGCGTTTTTAGTACTGAATGAACAGTGTGCACAGGGCGAGTTGGTAGCCAGAGGACATTACAAGGACGCAGTCCTTTCGTTGCCTTTCACCATGAAGTACTGTACAACTTGCTTCAACTTCACTTTAAATGTAAGCACGTGTGAAAAGTGCCATTAGTCAAATGCTTCTTTTCCTGATTTGCGCGAAGCACACGTTAGCGGCTGTTAACAAACTTGGCTATTCCTCTTTGCATGACAATTAACGACACAAGTTCGCGTACATGGAGACGATTTCCGGTAAAACCAATGACAGTATTAGTGTCAAAACATAAGTTTCCCTCAAAATTCACGAGTTTTGATCAGTACGCAATTTTTTATTTATTTTTGTGAACGTTTATTTGCAGTTTTGTTAAGGGTGATTGGTGGGTTCCGCACTCCAAGAATTTTTAGGGCTTCGGGCCCTGCCGACCGGCCGTAGCTGGATCTCAGGGTCGGAGCTGGGCTGCACAACCTCTCAGTTCTCCGTCGTTGAGTATGTTATCATGTCTAGTCCTAAATATTTGAATTCGTGGTGACTTTTGGTCATGCATTCCATTCTCTTTACATTCACTAGTTTTGTTTAAAACAACAACCATGTGCAGAGCTTTGGCCGGGCTGTGCGGCCTAACTACTGACAGCAGTAACGTTCGTTCGCTTTCACCTCTCTCAGCAACCAAATAAAGAAAAAAGCTCAGCGCACCAACACGCCCTTGTCATGCCTCCTGTAAGCTCTGCTTGTTATTCTCAATGCTGACTGCCGAGCATCACTTAAATTTTTCCAGAGACTCAGGTCTAAGCTCGTTCTCAAGCAGACGCCAGAGAAAATAGCCTACGACTTTCATTGTTGTTCCACTTTCTAAAGTAAGCTTTCTTCAACAGAAAAAAGAACACCTTCCTGAATACAAAAATAAAGACACTGCTCCTGCTGCTCGCTGTCTAAATCCCACCTTCGGAATAAGTCATTCTACCCCTCCCAACCCAACCTTGTAGAGAACTGGACTTTCCACGATAATGTTTAAATTTCGAAATTTTTCCTTTTCTTTGTTTCGGTCCGTTCGGCTTTTGCGCCCAAACATTCTGTGAGCTCTCTGTGGAGTGCGCGTCCCGCTCGGAGCGTTGCATCAGAACGTATTCCTTACTTACTTTTTTGTTCCTAGTAACGTAAAACCGTACTTCTTAAAAGAGAAGCTGAAGCATGGACTAAGTCCCTAAAAAACGGCTTCCTTTATACGTCTTACACATCCCTTTGATGAAACACTGTCGCGACTGCGATTTAGTGAGGAGCAGTAGGGCCGTGTGACAGAATTGCACAGAGCGACTCTATATGTCTGACATTGCACAACTGCGCTTGAGTAAGCTTCCTTGTGTCGGGTAAAAGCGTGCTCTTTTATTTGCCCTGTTTATGCGCTTGCTTCAATGCTTACTGCCGTGCTCAGATAAAAAAAAAACTGACAACAAGCGCTACTGGAAAGTCTCTGCACGCTTAAGCTTCCAAAACTATACTGTCCATGTAGGAAATGCCATTATACGCTTGCCATTGGGGCTAATGTCAGGAAAGTCGTTCTAAGGTAATTTTTCACTCGTACTGTTGCTTTTTCTTGTACAGCCCATTCGCATAACCGTCTCCTTCCTTACTTCCGCCTTTCACTCTTTCTGTGAAGTGACAAATGATGTTTCGAAAAAAGGTTTGCCTGCCATTAATCTGCATTCGCATAACACACACACACATCAGTTGTTTTTACCTTCCGCGCTAGTTTTACATCGACAGATGTCTGATCTCTTTTCTTTAATTTAGTTGCTCGTAGAGTTTAGGGAAACTGCTGTAAACAACGCTAGCCCAAAATGCGCGCGGCTAACTTCACATATCATTGTAGATAAGCATGAAAGGCATGTGCGCCTTTGAGGTGCCCATCTGGGATTTTTTTTCTTCCAACAATTCAATGCACTTTTTTTTCCTGAATTTCTTTTCCCTGAAATATTTTTTTCATGCTCTTCTCACGACCAGACCCATAGACAATTCGAAAGAACGAAGGACACACGCAGCCCGATACTGGATTTTCTGGCAAGCGGCGGAATAACTGAACAGGGACGTTTAAATACACAAGGTAAAAAGAACAACTTGCTCGTTCGAACGTCTGTATTTAATGTTCATTTGCCAATAAATCCGCCATTTTCTAGAAACTCTTGTGTCGTGCTGCATGTTTCACTCCTTCTTGTGAATTGTTTTCACCACGGCGCTCGAGCATTACGGTCCAACTAGCCCAGTCGAGGACATCGGTTTGCTGCCGATTTTACGATCTTTGTCCGCACGCATCAAGATGTGGTTTGTATGGGGGCTTGTGAAACTCCGGCCGCATGCTGCTGCCACCAGCCAAAAAAGTGGCTGCGGCTCAACTCTGCAGAGCCAGGATACACAGAGCTAAAGCTCAGTCAGCAAGCACTGCAATTAGAGAGCAAATCACGTGATGCATCACGTGCCACGAGTGCAAGAGCGAGCGTCGAGAGCGGCGGTCGGCGCAGCGGCTGAGCTGTGGCGTCGGCGAGTCCCATGGCATGACGTCATGGCCACATGCCGCGCGCCTCCCGTTAGAGGTCAAATGTAAGAGCCAGTTGACCATCAGACTCAGCATGCGAAGAGTAGAGCTTTTCGCTGTACAAGATCCCTATCCAGGTCGGGTGTGTGCAACAACTAAGGCCTCTGGTTTCCCGTTATTACATGCTATTAGAAAAAAGTCGAAGATGTGAGCATCTTGCGCTAAAATTTCTATTACTAACCACACCCTATTTTTTGATGCTATCGTTGTTACGGACATCAGTAGGAAAAACGGTACGATGGAAATATGAATCATTTCAATTAACAAGGCTGTTTCTTTAGCTAGTTGGTTGCTGATGACAAGGAAATTGCTTTCCTGGAGGAAATTTGCTAGCGCATGCGTTCAGTTCTCCTTTGTTTCTGTGTTGGCTTCAGAACGTCAGAGCTTCAGAGCAAGTTAGCGCTTTGTCCTGTCTCTCTACCGCTTGTCCCCTTCTTCTTGCGCGCTTACTTTTCGTCAAAGTCACTTCAATTATTTGCCAGAATATAAGAACAGGGGCAAAGCGTGAAGACGGCGAAGCGTGTGTGCCAAAAGTTTCACTTAACCTGCATAAAAATGGGATTGGATGGGATGGGACGGAATGGGATGGAATGGAATGGAATGGGATCGGATGGAATGGGATGGGATGGGACGGGATGGGACGGGATGTGATTTTATGGGATGGGACAGAGTGGAATGGGATGGGATGGGATGGGATCGGATGGGATGGAACGGGATGGGATGGGACGGGATGTGATTTTATGGGATGGGACAGAGTGGAATGGGATGGGATGGGATGGGATCGGATGGGATGGAACGGGATGGGATGGGACTGAATGAAATGGAATCGGATGGGATGGGACAGGATGGGATGGTATGGGACAGAATGGGATGGGATGGGATCGGATCGGACGGAACGGGACGGGACGGGATGGGATGGGATGGGACGGGACAGGATGGGATGGTATGGATGGACAGTCCGCATTGTGACAACTGCGGCTCAATTAAGACTGTACTTCACATTCTCTTCAAACGTCTAGCGTATGCCAACGAACATGCGCACTATGAACAATGTATGCAGTCCATCACCAAGTGTCACTCACAGTGGACTCTATACTAGGTCATTTATGCTGTTACAGACAGCAGCGACGTGCAATGACATTCTTATTCGCCTGCTTAGATATTATTTGTCTTTTCGACGAACTTTAAATTTCCCGAACACTTTATCACCCCGCTGTACATACACCGAACATGACTTCGGTCTCATCCAAAGAAGCCATCATGCAGTGAACTATTGAGTTGCAACCCTCTTCAATGACCGCACGCATTTCTACCACCCTTCTTTCATCTTAACTCCACTATTTTCTCCCCTACGCAGAGTAGCATGTCAGCCAGTATTCACAACGGCTAAAATCACTGTTTTTCATTAAAGAGCTTTCCCTCTCTCTAAAAATGGGATGGCGTCCCAAATTTTTCAATGTCTTCTCTTTCTCAACGATTAACACCGACTTCTTTCCATATTCATATCCGCCTGCCCCTTTGAAGGTTTGAAGGTTTGAAGGTTTATTAAAACGAAATACAAATGAGTTGTGAGTTTCATAAAAAAAGTTAGTACAGTAGGAGGTCCCAAAGTGAAAACTGTCTGGGGGACCTCCCATCAGGAATACATAAGGAAAGTGCATAAGTTTGGCAGAGGAGCTATAAAAGTAAACAATCAAGTTAAAACCTATTAGTGTAATTTGCGGCAATGAATAAGTTATACAATAGTTAGCGGGCATAATTTAACAAAAAAGGCATAAAATAGCAAAACATAAGAGCAATAGAAAGAACACAAAAAGACATCAGATAACAATGGGCATTGAATAAATGCAGATATAATACACAGGCGGAGAAAGAAAAAAAAAAAGAGGTTCCAGAAGATTAACAATATGACCGTTTGCTGTCAGAGTGGGGAACATAAAATAAGATGAAGGCAACCTTAAGCATGGCATGAAGCTGAATGGGTTGATAGGAGATGTTTTTTTTAGTAAAGTGTAGAAAGCGAGCTGCGAACGTGCGGATTTGATTGCTAGTGGTAATGAATTCCAGGTTTTGATGGCGGAGAAAAAAGCAGTTTGTTTTCCATAATTTGTGTTCACTTTTGGTAGAAGCATATTATTTTGTTCAGAGAATCTAGTGTTATTGCTATTAGAAAGGAAAGATACGGAAAAACAGAGAAGTTGATTGTTATTATTGCGAGCGCGGTAGATTAGAAGACCTAACCTAAGATTAAGGAGGCATTTCAATGGCAGAATGTTTAGGTCAGAGTAAAGAGGTGAAGCAGTGGCTGTGTATGGGCTGAAAGATAAAATTCGAAGCGCTTGATTTTGAAGATGAGAAATACATGACATATGGCATGAATAGGTATTACCCCATGATGATAGGCAATAATTAAGGTGACTGTTAATGAAAGCATAGTACAGGGATAAGAGAACATGGCGTTGAAAGAAAAGTCTAGTTTTTATTAACACCCTTATTCCAAATGAAATTTTTTTACTGATAGATTTGGTGTGTAGATGAAATTTTAGATGACAGTCAAGCGTGATGCCGAGAAATGTAACGGATTCGGAGGCAGTGATAATATGATGTCCCAGATAAACGGCTGGGCTCGGGATGACATGCTTTTGATGAGAGCGGAATATCATGAAAGTGGTTTTTGTAGGATTAAGTTGTAGTAAGTTATTTTCACACCATAAAACAATATTATGTAAGTCCATGTTTAATTTGTTTATTAGGCTTGTGAAATTGCTATCCTGAGTGAATAATGTCGTATCATCCGCGTAAAGTATACATCTTGTGTTAATTAAGGACAAAGGTAAGTCATTGATGAAAATGAGAAAAAGAAGCGGACCTAAAATGGAACCTTGTGGCACTCCTAAATTAATAGTTAAAGGGGAAGACAATGTTTCTTGTAGCTGGACAACTTGTATACGGTTAGTGAGATAACTGCGTAAAAGAGCTAGAGCAGGCCCACAGATGCCTAGAGATTCTAATTTAGTGTACAGTATAGTGTGGTTAATTGTGTCAAATGCTTTGGTGAAATCTAAAAAAACAGCACCGGCAAACAACCCATTATCAATATATTGCTTAATACTGTCTGTGAATTCGATTAAAGCTAGTTCTGTGGAGTAATTAGGCCGGAATCCAAATTGCTGATCTGCTAACAGCTGGAATTTAATGAGGTAGTTCATTATGCGATTAACAATTAACTTTTCTATTATTTTACTAAAGAAAGGCAATATAGTTATTGGACGGTAGTTACTTAGGCATTCTTTGTCGCCTTTCTTGAATATCGGCGTCACCTTACCTTTTTTAAGTTTAGTTGGAAAAACACCAGTCCTAAATACTAAATTAATAATGTGACTAAGAACATTAGACAGCTCACGACCCACCAGCTTTATTTTGAAAGAAGGAATTTCATCGATCCCAGGAGCGGTATTTTTTAGGCTAGAAATTATTTGGAAGACTTCGTCTGGTGAAGTAGGGCGCAAGTAAAAAGAGTGAGGGCATCGACGAGGGCCACAGTAACTACTTGGAGGCGGGGAACCGCGGCGCGAGAAGAAGGAATTAAATGCGTTAGCAATGTCAGTTTGATCAGTTAAAGTACACTCACCGTCAGAGACTTTCGTTATGCTCGTTTTGTTTTCAGCTATATTCAGAAATTCCTTAATTGTTACCCAATTCTTACGAGTGTCATTTCCATTTCTAAGTATTTCATTTTGGTAGTAATCTTGTTTGGAGCGTTTAAGTGCTGCGGAGAGAGTATCTGAGTATTTTTGATAGCGCTGTTTTAGGCGCACGTTAAATGGCTGCTTTCTAACCTTTTTGAGAAGGTTATTTTTTTTATTTATACAGCTTAGAAGGCTTTTGGTTATCCATGGATTCCGGGGAACTGAATACCAATGAGTGATGGGAGTTACCGATGTGCATGAGCTAATTATTTCTTTGAGCTTCGCAGAAAATTTACTGAACGCTTTATTGGCGCATGTTTCTTGTAGTATGCTATCCCAGTTAGTCTCAGCCACTATCGCAACAAACCGGTTTCTATCAAATGTTTGCTTATAGCGTTTTCTGGGGGGCGTGTTATTAGGGCATTCAATTAACAGGAAAGTGGGATAATGGTCCGTGATATCAAAGTTGATGACTCCTGCGATTTGAGGCGTAATGACATTAGATAATATATGATCAATGAGGGTGCTAGAGCCTCGATGAGCAATGCGCGTTGGTGACGCCAGTAATGACTCCAAACCATGGCCGAGAAAGCAGTTTGTGTATACAGAACAAGAGCTGTCAGAAATGTCAGTTATGTCAATATTAATGTCACCTACGATTACAATGTTCTTGTTTTCACGATTTAGAATTTGGAGGATGACTTCTAGTTCGTGGCAAAAGTGCTCGTAAGACGCGGATGGTGAGCGATAGATACTACCAATGACAGTGTTTCTGTGTGAAGCAAAAATTGCTTTGTCAAATTCTAACCATACTGATTCGCACTTTTCTGTTTGAAACGCGATGTCGTGACGGCGTTTGTAGGATATAGCGTTAGAAATAAAGATAGCAGATCCTCCGTGTCGATCAGCTGACCTGTGATAGTATTCATTGTGATAGCCAGGAAGAGCAAATTCCCACTTTACACGCGGCATGCTTTGCCCCAAGGTCACTAAAAAGCTGCTTTCTTATATTGGCTCTAGAGCCGGCAGCGATGGTCGCTTTTGCGACGTTCAAAAGCTAGGGGAGAAAAAAGGATTCCCCCTATTCTGAATAGGACGTGAGGGGCATTCTAACACGTTATTTAATGTTCCCGCGGAGTTTCCAGGATCAATTCGTGGAATTTAAAAGTTTACGCCGCAGAAAGTTTGGGGCCTATGCCATAACTGTATGTATGTGGGCCCAGAAAGTAGGGGGGGGGGGGGGGGGGGGTTCGGTTGTTTACTTGCAGTGTTGTGACTCGGATAGCTTCTGCGTCAACCAAACATTTCTCATCGCGCACATTCTGCCTTTCGAATCCTCCGCCCTTGCGGCGGAGACTAAGCTGTCGATTCATCACGTAGATAGCAGCAATATACGGCCTCGAAACGGCCGTTTGTGTTGTGTAATTACCCGCTGGGAATTTGCCAATGCAGTTTATTCGTTCCTATAGTTTGCACGCCTTTCTCTGTAACCTTTCGCTAAAGATGGCTTGTACGTTACGTCACAGATGCCATAATGGTGGGCAAGGCATTGTTTCCACACTGCACATCGCTGCAGGCGACGATAAGCGGAAATTGATACGCGAGGACTTCCAAACCCTAGCCCTCACCCGTTGATCTCTACACTGCCTGTTGCGTTCTTTTCTTATTCCTTATTGCAATGAAAATCATTTGTCGGCCATAAAGACAATGGCGTTACCATGCCTGTAATGAGCCACGAAAAACTTTTCGCACGCTCTCGAAGTGCTTTTCTGCTTATGCGTGCAGAAAGTCAACGCTTTCTCTCATTGTTTGCTCCCGATAGCGTGCTCGCAGCGCTTCGGGCCTCGCTGTCTCGCGTATCGCTTTCCGCATCGTAAGCTGCCCGCTTCGAAAATTTGCATGCATCTGTTTATTCGGGACTGTATAGTGTTTGCTTCACGTGGCCCGTGCTAGCGAAGAAATGCAACGAACAAGGGAAGAAGACAGCACACAAAGTTCGAAAACCGTGCCAGGCTCACCAGGCACTAACGATAAAATACTGCTGTCCTTTCTTTCTTCTCTAACATTCTGCTTTATTTCTGTTTCCTTTTTACTTTCGCGTAATTCAAAACACACGCCGAGCACGGTCCTGCGGGGATAGAAAAAACAGTAAACACAAAGAACACTCCATCGACGGCCGCTCTGGCAGCAGTCGGGGGAACCTGGGCGCCGCGCGAGCCAGTAGCGGCACATCCTGTGAGTAGTTCGATTATAATTTATGCATAACCACCTGCCGTCGTGCCGATTTCTCCGAGCTGTATCGTTGCTTCGTCTTTTCTCTTAAATTTTTCGTGCCTACCTTTTACAGTGGTAAACGTATACGTGTTCTTCTGCGAGGTGGTGGTGTCGTCGTCTGCCGTGGTGGCGTCGCCCACGCACATCGCACCCGCACAACCTAACATCCCTAAACATACAAACTTCATGGCCACCCCACTACACCAACCGATCCAGGTGCGTCTGTGCATAATGAGAGAACGCGCACGCGCAACCACACACACAAGCACACACGCACACTTTCGATCCCTGCCGCGGCGGTCGAATTTCGGTGAAGGCGAAATTCTAGAGGTCCGTGTACTGTGCGATGTCAGTGCACGTTAAAGAACCCCAGGTAGTCGATATTTCCGGAGCCCTTCACTTCGGCATCCCTCATAGCCTGAGTCACTTTGGGACTTTAAACACCCAGATATCATAAATCATAAACAGACACACGCACGCACGCACACGCACACAAACTACGGCTTTTCGCCGCCTAAACTGCTAACGAAGTAAAACCAGTGGTACAGGTCGGGGGTTACTACCTGGCTTAAGTAAATGTATTCCCTGATACTAACAGCAGCGAATCTTAGCTGCTAATCTTATACTGTTGTGCTCATCCGAGAATATTGAATATTACTTTAGATTTTTGCAGATCAATTTTTAGACCCGCCATTCTCTGGGTGATGGATCATGTTGTGCAAATCGTCCCCTGAGTTACTGAGTCCCCGATTTAAGCTATAAGATACGCTCTACTAGCGTTTTTTACCTAACTGCTCACCTCCCACTCTTCTCTTCTTGTCCCTCCTACATCACTTAGAATGGACACAGCACAGTTCTTATCCACATACATACATATGCACAGAAGTGGCATACGTGTCTCCCTCTGCCCCCTCCATGCTCCTCGATTTTTCCAGACTGGCGCCTCGACGTCAGAAAGCGGAAGAAGTGCACAGAGTGTTAGCACATACGGACAAACACTGCGCGGTTAAAATATGAAGTGCTTGGTTCCACTGAAATGTTTTTTTTTTTTTCGGGGTACGTTTCAGCATGTTAGACAGACCCCCGTTTGTTAATATTTTGCGCTGAGAGCGTTTGCGAGTGAGCAGTTTGCTCAGTCAGTGGTGCCGGGAATACCTACATGCAAAGACATCTTTACTCTGTGGGAATGTTTCGTGTGTAGATGCAAGAGAAGTTGCATGAAGTATAGTTTTCTGCTCTTCTTCGCAACAACTGTGCGTCATGTACCAAAGCAGAGTTTTCTTGAAGCGGCCGTCTCTTCGAGGGTGACTGGATACTTTATCCAGCATCAAATCATGATCTACTCAGCCATGATTGTAAGGACGCAGGTTATACGAAGTTGGAAGTATCAGACATAGTGACAGCGATTCTAAATGCAGCGCAGAGGACGAATTTTACGCGGGCCAATCGCTGGACGATTCAGCAATTGACTCATGCGAATGCCTTCCTGTTTCCTTTCGCTGGCACCATGCCTCATATTACGTGCGTCCGAACGACCCAGCTATCAGCTTTAACTAGCAGTGCAGGGAATAAACCCAGATCGCCCAGCCGGCGCTAACCGCTATCAACCCTGTCCCCGCTCGCGACAGCGCTGTGACGCATAGGGTGCTATTGCCTGCCGCCTTGCCGCAGTCTTTTCCCAAGGGCACGTATGAAGGAGACTAGGGAAAAGTGAGCCACGCCTCTCTGCGTGCCCAATGGTCCCTAGGCTAATGGGTAACGGTAAATGGGCCGGGGGCAGAGCAGCCACCACTGCAAGGACTCGCAGCTTGACATATCTCTTCCCCACGATGACCGCACAGATCTTGCTTTTTACTGCCGTACATTCTCCTGACTCCGCCTTTATTGGGTATTTTTTCTGGGTCTATGTCCCTGGGTAAATATATATGGATTGCTGTCTCGCCTGTTTTCTTTACTGTTGCGTTATTATTCCCGTACTGCTTGGTGACCTTCAGGCGCTTTGACCCAACGTTCTCTGTCATTTTATAAACACTTATTTGGAATGTCTTAGAAGATTCCTTTAAGTGGACACAATGGTGTCTATTGAAGCAAACAACTCCGTTCTTCCTCACATTCGCCACAAGCAAAACAAAAATTAAATGGGAACGCGTGAGGCATACTGTTGCAAAGCTCGTTCTATAATGTTTAAACTTTCATTCAATTTAGAAAAAGCGTTCGTTTTTTCAAATGTTCATTATAGTTTATTGTGGGGATAAAAATTATTAGTATGTCATCTGACTTGAAAATAAAAACTATGGGTGTCTGTGCGCGAACACTAGCATTTTTTTCACTGATGAAACATCCCCGTTCCCGGTATAAATTACTAAATAAAAATTGCAGTAGACGATCTCAAGAAGCATTTTGTTTATAGGCCTACTTTCACTATAGACACCGGCAAAAAAGACGACCAACCCCCATTTCTTCCCGGCGGCCCGTACTGTTTTTAAAATATGCCTTTGAAAAGACGAAAATTTCAAGAATCTTTATAAATAAATCGCAGCGTATTTTTTGTACAAATTATTTGGTTTTGTGGGGTTTAACGTCCCAAAGCGACTAAGGCTATGAGAGACGCCGTAGTGAAGGGCTCCGGAAATTTCGACCACCTGGGGTTCTTTAACGTGCACTGACATCGCACAGTACACGGGCCTCTAGATGTACAAATTGTAGCTTATAGCCTTAAATACATTGCTCAGAAGCAGAATAGGAACAGGATATTTTTTTACAGAAAGGAGCGAATTAAATGTAGCGAAATAAAAAAAATCGAATATTGAATGAATATATTAAAAATTAAATTTTCAATATTTCATTTGAAGACCAAGTGTGACCAAGCCAAGCTTCCTGGGATATTCGTTAGACCTTGCTCTGTAATTCGATGTTCTGCACTGGCGACTGCTGCAACAACTTGGCTTATTTAACGCACATTTAAGGCTGTAGGTTAAACGCGCTCTTATTTAATGTTTACCGCTCTTATCTCATGCAAACAGCCACAAAAAACCACGATGAAAACATCGAGCGACACAGCGTCCAGTACTGTATAACAGCGGGAGTTTGCTTTTGAGACCGAATGAGGCCCTTTGATTACTGAAACATGGGCATTCGTTTTTTTAGATTGGCGACCGTAACGAACACTTCACCGGGTTAGTGCGCGCCAACGGCGGATAACTCTACAAGGGCCACATAAAAAAGGAGGAAATTCCAAGCACGGCTTCTTCGCGCGTTTTTATTACTGAATGAACAGTGTGCACAGTGCGAGTTGGTAGCCACAGGACTGTACAAGTGTGCTTTTGTTCCCTTTCACAATGATGTACTGCACGACTTGCTTCAACTTCACTTCGATGTAAGCACGTGTGAAAAGTGCCATTAGTCAAAGGCTTTTTTCCCTGATTTGCGCGAAGTACACGTTGACCAAATATTTAGGGGAATCCCCCAAGGTGGAGTAGATTTGTAATAAGGGAGTAATTACTCATTAATTACTCATTACAAATCTACTCCACCTTGGGGGATTCCCCTAAATATTTGGTCAACACTGTTCCCACTTCGAGTTATTGATCAATTCGCCCTCGCCCTACCATAAGCTTGCCGTCCCGGTTAGCTCAATTGGTAGAGCGACTGCTCCGGTGAGGCGGTGGTCCCGGGTTCGAACCCCGGACCAGGACGAATTTTTCTTTAACTGCGAAGTTTCTGAGAAAGCTGTATAGCTTTCCTTTGTAGCCGTATGGCTGCGCTTGGGTGGACGTCAATGAGTATTTACTCCCTTATTACGAAGTACACGTTAGGGGCTGGTAACAAACTTAGGTATTCCTCCTTGCATGGCAATTAAAGACACAAGTTAGCGTACATGCAGACGATTTCCGGTAAAACCAATGACAGTATTAGTGGCAAAACATAAGTATTCCTCAAAATTCACGAGTTTCGTTCAGTATGCAATTTTTATTGATTTTTTGAGAACGTTTATTTGTGGTTTGGTTAAGAGTGATTGGTGGGTTCCGTACTCCAAGAATTTTTGAGCTTCGGCTGCCACCCTGGTCCTGCCGACCAGCCGTAGCTGGATCTCAGGGTCGGAGCTGGACTGCACCGCCTCTCAGTCCTCCATCGTTGAGTATGTTATCATGTCTAGTCCTGATATAAATTCGTGGTGACTTTTGGTCATCCATTCCATTCTCTTTACATTCACTAGTTTCGTTTAAAACGATAACCATGTACAGAGCTTTGGCCGGGCAGTGCGGCCTAACTGCAGACAGCAGTAACGGTCGTTCACTTTGTTCTCTCTCAGCAACCAAATAAAGAAAAAAGCTCAGCGCACCAACACACCCTTGCCATGCCTCTTGTAAGCTCTGCTTGTTATTCTCTATGCTGACTGCCGAGTGTCGCTTAAATTTTTCCAGGGACTCAGGTCTAAGCTCGATCTTAAGCAGACGCCAGAGCAAATAGCCTACGACTTTCATTGTTGTTCCACTTTCTAAAGTAAGCTTTCTTCCATAGAAAAAACCTTGCTGAAAACAAAAACAAAGACACTGCTCCCGCTGCTCGCTGTCTAAATCCCACCCTCGGAATAAGTTATTCTATCTCTCCCAATCCAACCTTATAAAAAACTGGACTTTCCACGATAATGTTTAAACTTCGAAATTTTTCTTTTTCTTTCTTTCGGTCCGTTCGGCTCTTGCGCCCAAACATTCTGTGAGCTCTCTGTGGAGTACGCGTCACGCTCGGAGCGTTGCATCAGAACATATTCGTTACTTTTTCTTTCCTAGTCACGTGAAACCCTACGGCTTAAAAGAGAAGCTGAAGCATGGACTAAGTCTCTAAATAACGGCTTCCTTTTTACGTCTTACGCATCCCTTTGATGAAACACTTTCGCGACTGCGATTTAGTGAGGAGCAGTAGGGCCCTGTAACAGAGCTGCACAGAACGACTCTATACGTCTGACATTGCACAACTGCGCTTGAATCAGCTCCCTCGTGTCGGGTAAAAGCGTGCTCTTTGATGCGCCCTGTTTATGCGCTTGCTTCAATGCTTACTACCGTGCTCGGATAAAAAGAAAAAACTGACGACAAGCGCTACTGGAAAGTCTCTGCACGCTTAAGCTTCCAAAACTATGCTGTCCATGTAGGAAATGCCATTATACGCATGCCATTGGGGCTAATGTCAGGAAAGTCGTTCTAAGGTCATTTTTCACTCGTACTGTTGCTTTTTCTTGTACAGCCCATTCGCATAACCGTCTCCTTCCTTACTTCCGCCTTTCACTCTTTCTGTGAAGTGACAAATGATGTTTCGAAAAAAGGTTTGCCTGTCATTAATCTGCATTCGCATAACACACACAGACACACACACACAGACACACACACACATCAGTTGTTTTTACCTTCCGCGCTAGTTTTACATCGACAGATGTCTGATATCTTTAATTTAATTGCTCGTCGAGTTTAGGGAAACAGCCGTAAACAACGCTAACCCAAAATGCGTGCTCGGCTAACTTCACATATCACTGTAGATATGCATGAAGGACATGTGCGCCTTTGAGGTCCGGTCTCGGATTTTTTTCTTCCAACAAATCCATGCACTTTTTTTCCCTGAATTTTTTTTTCCCTGAAATATTTTTTCTGTGCTCTTCTCACGACCAAACCCATAGACAAGTCGAAAGAACGAAGAACACGCAGCCCGATACTGGATTTTCTGACAAGTGGCGGGATAACTGAAAAGGGACGTTTAAATACAAAAGGTAAAAAGAACAACTTGCTCGTTCCAACGCCTGTATTTAATGTTCATTTGAGAATAAATCCGCCATTTGCTAGAGACTCTAGTGTCGTGCTGCATGTTTCACTCCTTCTGGTGAATTGTTTTCACCCGGGCGCTCGAGCGTTACGGTCCACCAAGCCCAGTCGAGGACATCGGTTCGCTACCGATTTTACGATCTTTGTCCGCAAGCAGCAAGATGTGGTTTGTATGTGGGCTCGTGACACTCCGGCCGCATGCTGCTGCCACCAGCCAAAAAAAAATACCTGCGGCTCAACTCAGCAGAGCGAGGATATACAAAGCGAAAGCTCTGTCAGCAAGCACTGCAATTAAAGAGCAAATCACGTGATGCATCACGTGCCACAAGTGCAAGAGCGGGCTTCCAGAGTGGCGGTCGGCGCAGCGGCGGACATGGCTGCCGAGCGAACAGCTGTGGCGTCGGCGAGTCACATGGCATGACGTCATAGTCACATGCCACGCGCCTTCCGTTAGAGGTCAAATCTAAGAGCCAGTTGACCTTCAGGTTCAGCACGGGAACAGTAGAGCTTTTCGCTGTAAACGACCTCTATCCAGAGCGGGTCTGTGCGGCAACTAAGGCCTCTGGTTTCCCGTTATCCCATGCTATAGGAAAAAAGTCGAATATGTAAGTGTTGTGTCCCCTTATTGCTTTTGTGTGTGTGCGCCCCCGCATCCTCCTCCTAACGACCACTCGCATCCTCCTCCTAACGACCACTCGCATCCTCCTCCTAACGACCACTTGCCCTTCGTCGCACGCTGTCGCCAGATGCCCCCCCATGGTGCGCCCCCGCATCCTCCTCCTGTTTTGGGAAGCCACTCCCTCCCGTGGACGCTTCTCCGCTCCCTCCTTTCTTCGGGCGGCCAGTTCGGCTCCTGCCTCGGTCGACGCTGGTCGCACCCTCATCGGCTTTAAATAAACGAAGTCTTAAAGTACCGTGTGCGTCTTTCGCTGCATTCAACACAGCGACCGGACACGACAGTGGCGACGAGAAAGTGGATTCGACCCGCGCTACGCAACGCTATTGACAAGCCATGGCTACGCGAGGGTTTCCCAATCAGATACCAGAATTCAACGGCTCATCGTGGTCATCGTGGGTTGGACGCCTTCAGTTCTACTTTGAAGCTAACAACATCACAGACCCAGCCTTGAAGAGGGCCAACCTGCTGACGCTGTGCGGGGAGCAGACCTACGATACTGTCTGCGCCCTTATTCAGCCAAGCACACCAGCGGCAGTGTCTTACGACGACATCGTAATAGCGCTGCAAAAGCACTACGACCCAAGGCCATCCGAGGTCTACAGCCGGGCTCGCTTCCAACGACGAGATCAACTGGGAGGAGAAACTGTGAGCGCCTACGTAGCCGCGCTCAAGAAGCTCGCTGCCGACTGCAATTTTGGAACGCTGTCGACAACAGCTACCGGGCAGGAGGGAGACGCAGCTTCTTCTGCTAACACCACCATGCTTCCCTTGGACGTGATGTTACGCGACAGATTTGTGTGCGGACTGAGTGACGAGTCACTGCAGCAGCGCATGTTCGCTGAGAAGGACCTCACATTCAGCAAAGCTTACGACATCGCCGTTCGAGCGGAGAGCGCCGGTCACCAGCAGAGAGGGATTCGCCGGAACACCGAGCCGGTACACCAGACAAGCAACCAGGTGCGCAAGCCTTCTGTTGTTGTAAAATCGGTCAAAAAGGCACAACGCTGCTGGCGGTGTGACGACCAACACAACCCCCAGGGATGTCGATTCCAGTCAGCCACGTGTAATTTTTGCCACAAGCGAGGGCATATCGAAAGAGCATGCATTACGAAACGGAGACTTGCCAAGATAAAGTCACCTTCCCAGCCTAATCACAGCGTCAACGCCTCAGAGAATACGCCGCTATCTGATCTCCATGGAGCAACATCAGCAACACCATCTGTGTTGTACGACCTGAACACCATGAATCTCGGCACGCGACCGAAGATTTTTACAGAAGTAAGCGTACATCACCAGCTGATTAAGTTCGAGGTGGACTCCGGCGCAGCCTGTACTCTGATCAGTGAGGACACGTTCCGAACTTCATGGCCATCTGACGCACCCGCCCTGCAACAAGACGACACGCACCTGCGAACGTGGTCAGGACAGAATCTGCCACTATTGGGCTCTGCCAACGTGCAGGTTAACTACAACGGCCAGACCCATACGCTACCTCTGCTTGTTGTGAAGGGCACAGGATCAAGCCTTCTAGGGAGAAACTGGTTTTCTCCACTAGGCGTGATGATATGCGGCATACACCAGACGCCGAGCCAGAACATGGTTGAGCAACTGCAAGAGAAATACGAAAGAGTATTCTCGGAAGAGATTCCAGGAAACGAAGGGCCCCCGGTCACACTGGAGTTGTTGGACAACGCGCAACCCAAATTTCTGAAGGCCAGGCCGGTGCCGTTTGCTCTCCGAGATTCAGTTGAAAAAGAGTTGGACAAACTGGAGCAGCAAGGTGTCATCGAGCCGACGCAGCATTCAGAATGGGCCACACCACTTGTCGTAGTTCGCAAGAAGAACGGAACCGTACGCCTCTGCGGAGACTACCGGAGCACCGTCAATCTTGCGACTAAAGCGTCCTCTTACCCGCTACCGACACCTGAAGAAGTATTCAGTGTACTGCGTGGCGCAAGAGTCTTCAGCACATTGGACCTCACCCAGGCGTATCAGCAGCTGAAGGTGAGCGAGTCAACTGCTGAATTATTGGCAATTAACACACTCAAGGGCTTGTACAAAGTCAAGCGACTGCCTTTTGGCGTAGCTGCAGCCCCAGCCATATTTCAAAAATTCATGGAGACAGTTCTTCAGGGCCTCCCAGGAGTTTGTGTCTACCTTGATGATGTCATCATCAGTGGCACTTCCACTGAAGAGCATGCAGTGCGCCTAGAGCTCGTTCTCGAAAGGCTATCAAACGCAAATTTGCGCATAAGCAAAGTGAAATGCTGTTTTGCGGTGCCAGAGGTGCAATTTCTGGGACACCGAATTGATGCGGAAGGCATTCACCCTACCGAGGACAAAGTGCGAGCGATCACAGAAGCACGAGCTCCAACAAACAAGCAGGAGCTACAGGCTTTTCTCGGACTCTTGACGTTCTACGACCGGTTCTTGGAACAAAGAGCTACCGTGGCCAACGACTTATACCAACTCCTTCGGAAAGATGTGACATGGACATGGTCGCCACGCCATCAGCAGTCATTCGATGCCCTGAAAGACCTGATTCGAAGATGTACAGTCCTCCGCCACTACGACGAAAGGAAGCCTCTGCTTTTGGCTTGCGACGCATCACCGTACGGAGTCGGCGCGGTTCTATCGCAAACTGACGAGCAAGGAAGGGAAGCTCCCATCGCCTTCGCCTCACGTACGTTGTCGCAAGCAGAACGCAACTACGCGCAACTTGACAAAGAAGGGCTAGCCATCGTCTACGCGGCGACACATTTTCACCAGTACATTGCCGGCCGGAAGGTGACCTTTATAACCGATCACCGACCGCTATTGGGCATTCTGGGACCACAAAGGCCTATGCCACCAACTTTGTCTCCGCGAATGACACGTTGGTGCATCAAACTCTCAGCGTACGACTACGCTCTGGTCTACCGCAATGGGAGTAAACATCAAAACGCCGATGCGCTAAGCCGTCTGCCACTAGACGCAACTGGTGACGAACCATTTCCACCAGGAGACGTTTTGATGTTCGAAGCACTGCCAGAACCTCCGCTTACAGCAGGCACAGTTGCAGCATCTACGCAGAAGTGCGCAGCTCTCCGGCTAGTTTACACAGCTGTTCAACAAGGCAACGTGCATAAACTCAAAGGGGACAACTTCGACGCTTACCGCAGGCGAGCTACAGAGTTGAGCACCCATCGCGGCTGCATCATATTTGGGTCCCGAGTTGTGATGCCGAGAGAACTACGCGCACAAGCTATGTCTCTCATCCACGCCGGACATCGGGGCATCGTTGCAATGAAAAAGTGTGCCAGAAGCTACATGTGGTGGCCTGGCATTGACAACGACATCGAAACAGTGGTGCGAGAATGCAAGCCTTGCCAGAGCAGCCGGAGCGCCCCGCCGAAAGCTCCTGTCCCAGAATGGGAAAAGCCAGACACACCATGGCACACACTGCACATTGATTTTGCAGGACCAATTGAGGGCTGCACTTTCCTTGTGGTCGTAGATGCCTACACAAAGTGGCTTGAGATAAGGCAAATGGGACAGACGACTTCGGCAGCAGTCATTGACAACCTCCGATCACTATTTGCAACGTTCGGCCTGCCGCGCAAGGTAGTGTCGGACAACGGAACACCGTTTGTGTCTGCGGAGATCCTCAAGTTTTATCGCGACAACGGGATCTCATCAGTTACATCGGCCCCCTACCACCCAGCGACAAACGGACAAGCCGAGCGCTACGTAGCCGAGCTAAAACGCGCCCTTGAAAGAGATCAGACAGGCTCGCTGCAGCGCCGCCTTGCGCGCTTTCTCTTCAAGCAGCACACGACGGTTCAGAGCACAACAGGCGAGACCCCCTCGAAAATGATGTTCGAGCGTGAAATGCGAACCCAGCTCACAGCCATCCTCCCCGAGCCAAAGGCAGAGACGTTCCGGGAAGAAAAAGCAATTCTGCGCTGCGGCACGCTTCATGAGGGGCAGCGCGTCCTCGCCCGACAGTTTCTGAAAAAGCCACGCTGGGAGGAAGCTACAATTGTCAGACGCATAGGCCTGCGCTCTTGGCTCGTCAACATACATGGCACAGTAGCACGCCGACATCTCAACCAGCGGCGTAGATTTACGACGCCGTCTGAGAGCTGTCCGCCAGCGGAGAGAACACGTGCACCATCTTCCCACATAGCCTGGCACCTCTTCCCGGAAGAAGAGACTTCGCCCAGGACAGACCTAGGAGACACAGCGAACAACAGCCAGCCTACAAGTGTTTCTCCCCCGAGCGCACAAAGCCAGCGCGCCTCCACGCGTGAGCGCCGACCCCCTGCACGATACCAGGCAACTTTCTAAGGGGGAAGGAAGTGTTGTGTCCCCTTATTGCTTTTGTGTGTGTGCGCCCCCGCATCCTCCTCCTAACGACCACTCGCATCCTCCTCCTAACGACCACTCGCATCCTCCTCCTAACGACCACTTGCCCTTCGTCGCACGCTGTCGCCAGATGCCCCCCCATGGTGCGCCCCCGCATCCTCCTCCTGTTTTGGGAAGCCACTCCCTCCCGTGGACGCTTCTCCGCTCCCTCCTTTCTTCGGGCGGCCAGTTCGGCTCCTTCCTCGGTCGACGCTGGTCGCACCCTCATCGGCTTTAAATAAACGAAGTCTTAAAGTACCGTGTGCGTCTTTCGCTGCATTCAACACAGCGACCGGACGACAGTAAGCATTTTGCGCGAAAATCTCAATTAGTAACCACATCCTATTTTTTATGCTCTCGTTGTTACGGACATCAGTAGGAAAAACGGTAAGATGGAAATATGAATCATTTCAATTAACAAGGTCGGTTCTTGGGCTAGTTGGTTGCTCATGATAAGAAAATGGCTTTCCTGGAGGAAATTTGCTTGCATATGCGTTGAGTTCATCTCTGTTTATTTGTTGGCTTCAGAACGTCAGAGCTTCAGAGCAAGTCAACGCTTTGTCCTTTCTCTCTACCGCTTGTCCCCTTCTTCTTGGGCGCTTACTTTTCGTCAAAGTCGCTTCAATTATTTGCCACAATATAAGGACATAGGCGAAGCGTGAAGAGAGCGAAGCGTGTGTGGCAAAGGCTTCACTAAACCTGCATAAAAATGGGATTGGAGGGTATCGGACGGAATGGAATGGGATGGATGGGATGGGATGGGATGGGACGGGACGGGACGGGACGGGACGGGACGGGATGGAATGGGATGGTATGGTATGGTATGGTATGGTATGGTATGGTATGGTATGGTATGGTATGGTATGGTATGGTATGGTATGGTATGGTATGGTATGGTATGGGATGAGGCGAGACGGGATGGGATGGAACGGGATGGGATGGGACGGGACGGGACGGGATGGGATGGGATGGGATTGATGAACAGTCCGTATTGTGACAACTGCGGCTCAATTGAGATTGTACTTCACATTCTCTTCGAACGTCTAGCGTAAGCCAACAAACGTGCGCACTATGAACAATGTATGCAGTCCGTCACCAAGTGTCACTCACAGTGGACTCTATATTGGGTCCTTTAGGGTGTTACAGACAGCAGCGACGTGCAATTAAATTCTTATTTGCCTGTTTAGATTATATTGGTCTTTTAGACGAACTTTAAATTGCCCGAACACTTTATGACCCCGCTGTACATGCACCAAACATGACTTCGGTCTCATCCAAAGAAGCCATCATGCAGTGAACTATTGCGTTGCAACCCTCTTCAATTTCCGCGCTCAGCCGCCGCGGTGGCTCAGTGGCTATGGTGCTCGGCTGCTGGCCCGAAAGACGCGGGTTCGATCCCGGCCGCGGCGGCTGAATTTCTTTGGAGGAGAAATTCGAGGCCCGTGTACTGTGCGATGTCAGTGCACGTTAAAGAACCCCAGGTGGTCGAAATTTCCGGAGCCCTCCACTACGGCGTCTCTCATAGCCTTAGTCGCTTTGGGACGTTAAACCCCATAAACTAAACTAAACTAATTTCCGCGCTCATTTCTACCACCCTTCTTTCATCTTAACTCCACTATTTTCTCCCCTACGCAGAGTAGCAGGTCAGCCAATATTCACGCCGGCTAAAATCTGTTTTTCATTAATTAGCTCTCTCTCTCTAAAAATGGAATGGCGTCCCAAATATTTCAATGTCTTCTCTTTCTCAACGATTCATACCGACTTCTTCCCATACCCATATTCATATCCGTCTACAACTTTGCACTTTCCACGCGGCATGCTTTGCCCCAAGGGCACTAAAAAGCTGCTTTCTTATATTGGCTCTAACGCCGGCAGCGATGGTCGCTTTTGCGACGTTCAAAAGCCAGGGGACAAAAAAGGATTCCCCCTATTCTGAATAGGACGTGAGGTGCATTCTAACGCGTTATTTAATGTCTCCCGGGGAGTTTCCAGGATCAATTCGTGGAATTTCAAAGTTTACGCCGCAGAAAGTTTGGGGCCTATGCCATAACTGTATGTATGTGGGCCCAGAAAGTATGGGGGGGGGGGGGGGGGGGATTTCGGTTGTTTACTTGCAGTTTTATGACTCGGATAGCTTCTGCGTCAACCAACTATTTCTCATCGCGCACATTCTGCCTTCGAACCCTCCGCCCTTGAAGCGGAGACAAAGCTGTCGATTCATCACGCAGATAGAAGCAATATATGGCCTCGAAACGGCCGTTTGTGTTGTCTCATTACCCGCTGGAAATTTGCCAATGCAGTTTATTCGCTCCTATCCTTTGCACGCCTTTCTCTGTAACCTTCCGCTACAGCTGGCTTGTACGTTACGTCACACATGTCATAATGGTAGGCAAAGCATTGTTTCCACACTGCACATCGTTGCAGGTGGCGTTAAGCGGAAATTGATATGCGAATAGTTCCAAACCCTAGCCCTCGCCCATTGATCTCTACACTGCCTGTTGCGTTCTTTTCTTATTCCTTATTGCAATGAAAATCATTTGTCGGCCATAAAGGCAATGGCATTACCCCCCCCCCCCCTGCAATGAGCCACGAAAAACTTTTCGCACGCTTGCTTATGCGTGCAGAAAGTCAACGCTTTCTCGCATCGTTTGCTCCCGATAGTGTGCTTGCAGCGCTTCGGGCCTCGCTGTCTCGCGTATCGCTTTCCGCTTCGTAAGCTGCCCGCTTCGAAAATTTGCATGCATCTGTTTATTGGGGACTGTCTATTGTTTGCTTCGCGTGGCCCGTGCTAGCGAAGAAATGCAACGAACAAGGGAAGAACACAACACGCAAAGTTCGAAAAACGCGCCAGACTCAACAGGCACTAACGATAAAATACGGCTGTCCTTTCTTTCTTCTCTAACATTCTGCTTTAATTTTTTTGCTCTTTACTTTCCCGTACTTCAAACACACGCCGAGGACGGTCCTGTGGGGATAGAAAAAAGAGTAAACACAAAGAACACTCCATCGAAGGCCGCTCTCGCAGCAGTCGGGGGAACCTGAGAGCCGCGCCAGCCAGTAGCGGCACCTCCTGTGAGTAGTTCGATTATAATTTATGCAAAACCACCTGCCGTCGTGCCGACTTCTCCGAGCTGTTTCGTTGCTTCGTCTTTTCTCTTTAATTTTTCGTGCCTACCTTTGACAGTGATAAAAGTATACGTGTTCTTCTGCGAGATGGTGGTGTCGTCGTCTGCCGCGGTGGCGTCGACCACGCACGTCGCACTCGCACAACCTAACATCCCTAAACATACAACTTTCATGGCTGCCCCACTACACCAACCGATCTAGGTGCGTCTGTGCATAATTAGCGAACACGCGCACGCGCAATCACACACACGAGCACACACACACACACAAGCACACGCGCACAATTTCGATCCCGGCCGCGGTGGTCGAATTTCGGTGGAGGCGAAATTCTAGGGGTTCGTGTACTGTGCAATATCAGTGCACGCTAAAGAACCGCAAGTGGTCGAAATTAGTCGCTTTGGGACGTTAAACGCCCATATATCATCAATCATAAACAGACACAAGCACGCACGCACACACACACACACACAAGGTAAGGTTTTTCGCCGCCTAAACTGCTAACGAAGTAAAACCAGTGGTACATGTCGGGGGTTACTACCTGGCGTAAGTAAAGTTACTACCTGCCTGATACTAACAGCAGCGAATCTTAGCTGCTAATCTTATACTGTTGTGCTCATCCGAGAATATCGAATATTACTTTAGATTTTTGCAGATTAATTTTTAGACTCGCCATTCTCTGGGTCATGGATCATGTTTTGCAAATCGTCCCCTGAGTTACTGAGTCCCCGATTTAAGCTATAGGATACGCTCTACTAGCGTTTTTTACCTAACTCGTCCACCCTCACCAGCCCCCTCTTCTCTTCTTGTCACTCCTAGAGCACTTAGAATGGTCACCGCGCAGTTCTGCGAAGCAACGTTGATCGACTGTGAGGAACGGTCTTTTATATGGGTGGACTACGTCGCCATCTTTAGCAGCCCTAAGTGCGTGGCACTGGTGGTGGCCCAGTGATCCAGGTACGATATTTCAGCGTATACTAGACATCCCTGCTTGGTCCAGCTGCGTAGAATCTAGGAGCATACAAGCGTGCCATTCTCACTCGCTCACAACCAAACCACGCACGTCAAGGAGTGGTTGCCACGTACTCGTATCTTCCAGTCGGCTTCGAGAAGCGAGATTGAGCATAGGCGCAAGGAGAAAGCCTTCATACGAACGCCGGTCAGAATTACAGGTGTAAAATTTCCGGAGATTTTGAATGCTGAGAGAAGAAAAGAGGGAAAAGCATAATTTCTCTAGGAATAATGGAAATGTATGGAAGATACTCAAAACTGCAATAATTACAGTAATTTATATTCAGGTACACCCGAAGTGTGACACCTAAAATGCTTTGTATGAACTCTTTGTCACATACATGCCATATTGTTTAGTGCTCTGGATTCCCAAAGAGGGCCACTTGGTGGCGTGTGTGTTCCCAGCCCTTGTGAGGCCAAGAAGGATCATTCGCACCAAGAACGAAAGGAGCGATAAGTGGTCACCGGAGGGTGGTCCGTTCGTTCTCTGAACGACCGTCTTTCGAGGACCCCGCGTGGTTACATCTCTACAGAAGCCAGTCAAGTGAAGTAATATCCTGTAGTGTACGCTTTCAGAAGCTCACTGCGCCAAGTAAAACAATGAAGCTGAGAATATTTCGTAAATATTTCGGGGTTCAGCCAAGCAAACAGCGCGAAGTAACGACAGGACAGGGAACGGCGCACAGCAACACTGCCGCTAACTTCCAAGTGTATATTTCTTGCAGAGGCACGATTGATGTACCCACATTTCATTTCATTTCATTTATTGAACCCTCAAGGCCAAAGGCATTAAAGAGGGGAGTGGTTACAAAACAAGAAAATACATAAACAGATGCAATGCATGATACAGAACAAAGTATTTTCATATTCCTGTTATACAATGTTAGCTAGTGCAGAACGAAAATGCTGGTTGTCACTTATGTCGACGATATCTGCGGGAAGGTGGTTCCATTCGCGTGATGTACGAGGCAAGAAAGACTGAAATGCAGTTACAGTGTTGCACGTTTCATTGCCAACTTTGTGACGTACGTTTGTACGTTCATTCGTACGTTGCCAATACCTAAATAGTGCCTCAGCAAGAAATAAGCAATTGAAAGTCAGCGGCGGAGTTGCTGTATGCCTTTTCTTGTCTCATCCTGGTTTCGCGCTCTTTATGTGGCTGAACCCCAAAATACTTTGGACATTCTTTGGAACTTTAGCTTCCTACTGAATGAAGCACGCTTTTTCAATTTTTATTTTTTTTGACGCAGCCATTCAATTTTTAATGATCGCTGAGATTATTGTCCAATACTCGATTTATTACCCCTCTAGACAATGTTCGTTTTTTTTCCTGTTTTTCACTCTTCGGGAAAAAATCGCGAAAAACGCTTTATTTTTCAAAAATTTTGGTTTTTTTTCCGAGCCCTTTCATCAATAGTGAGAACGCACGTTAATCAGAGCGCATGGAGATCAATCGGCTCCAGAAAGGCATCAGCTTGTTTGGCAGGTACGATCACTCCGTGCCTTTAATTTACTATGCGCCATGGCGAAAGTCTTCTACGGCGCCCCTCACAGCCTGAGTCGCTTTGGGGCGTTGAACCCCATGAAAGGTAAAAAGGAGCGCCACGGTGAAAGAAACGACGGGGCGTAGACAGAAGCGCTTGACTGCGTTTTTTTTTCGGTCTACGTCCTGGCGTTCCTGCTTTTATGACGCATGTTTCCGACTGCTTGTGCTTCTGCACAAAGTTTCGTCTAAAATTTAAAAGCCGGCAGATTGTCTCGCCGACTGCAGTAGCAAAAAAAAAAAAAAGAGACTGGTCACTAATGCTCGAAACGTGCCGTGAACCGTAAACGGCTTACATCAGTGCCTATATTCGGCGATCAAT
Source organism: Amblyomma mixtum (assembly GCF_055824585.1). Classification (NCBI taxonomy): domain Eukaryota; kingdom Metazoa; phylum Arthropoda; class Arachnida; order Ixodida; family Ixodidae; genus Amblyomma; species Amblyomma mixtum. Next base: position 124,560,502 of record NC_143015.1, on the reverse strand, counting down.
GTCACTGACCTCTAGTAGCCTCTGGAAGCTGGTAATCAGAAACGGCCAGATTTCGACATACGGCGTTCACAGTGGTACAGTAAAATAACTCTCCCATTTCATGCGGCCGAACAGCCGGCTCCGAGCTTTCCAGAATTGGTAAACGTCGAACACAGCAGAGTTATGCTTGCTGGTTGTGAGTGCGTTTCCTGCCTCCCAAAAGTTCGCCACACGTGGCAGTCCCATTTCCAGTGGCAATGTCCACCGTCCGCGGCTGACAGAAGTAGATGTCTTTTTTTTTCACGCAGAAATGCGTTCTAAACCTTGCACACTAGATAACTGTAGACCCAGTTTTTCTTCGACATATCGCGGCAACACTTCTGTGGCATCCGCACTGCAATGCTTACCTGATGACAATCTTTATCATATGTCTTTAAATTCGTATCTTTAGCCTCTAACCTATGTCGAACCCATATCCCGGATTACTCACCCATAGATAACCCATATCTTTTAAAGAGTACTGAATACTTGGCCCCGGATAGCGTACACTGTGTGCATAGCCATGTATATAGAAGTATATCTTATGGTTGGTTCATTGGTTAATTGGAGTTTAACGTCCCAAAGCAGCTCAGGCTATGAGGCACGCCATAGTGAAGGGCTCCGGAAATTTCTACCACCTGGAGTTCTTTAACGTGCACTGACATCGCACAGTACACAGGCCTCTAGAATTTCACTTCCATCGAAATTCCACCGCCACGGTCGGGATCTAACCCGCGTCCTCCGGGTCAACAGCCGACCGAGCGGAATAACCCCTGAGCCACCGTGGCGGCTTATATCTTTTCAATATCAGCCGTGTAAACCTAGAAGACGAAATTCAAGAATAACAAGTAGCCGATGTTGAAGAAGGCCTTGATACAACAGAGCGGGTTTAGTGTGCAACCATACGGTGTGTACTTTTTCCAGCCGATGCAACCAAGGGTTTGGAATGTTAATTTGGTTTTGTTCGTTTGGTGGAATGTTCATTGGAAGCTTCCTTTTTTTTTTATATGATCTTCAGGTGCAGTCAGTGGATTCCAAAGGCCTGAGTAATCCACTTGCCTGCTGTACGAAGTTGGCCGACGCCTGCGTAGCGGCGGGTAGCAGCAGCGTCGTCTGCAACAGCAGCGCAGACGACAGCAGGGTGACGAGCGCCGCCGCCGCCGCCCACAGGGCGGCAGCCCGCATCGCGCCGCCGTCTGCACCGCGCCGTCCGGGGAACTGCAAAGCAACGACACCAGAGTGCGAAGGGTGGTCAATTTGCATCCCTAATGAGCGAAACACAGCGTTCCACCCGTTTCGCACACCAGCGAGAACAACATGGGAAACCATCCAGAAAAGCCTTTCTGCGCCGACGGTTGTAGCCAATTACGCGTTCACGGATGAGCCGCTCGACAGTTAGAGCGCGCTTTAAATTGCATCCCTGTTTAGGTCGCGTTCACGAACGTGCGAGCGAGGCACTCCAAGTCCCACTTTAGGACTGTTTGTTTATAGTAGCGCGCTTTCTCTGTGTGGGGCCCAGAGTTAAATCCCAGACTTTTATGCGGAACCCGCACCCGGGCCTTAGTCTAGTGCTCATTAGAATGCAGCAAGTGTAGCATGACTGATAGGGGCTGGTAGGTATCTCCTCAGCGCTAAAACAGCTAACTCATTAGCGCTGAAATTCCATGAAAAAATGCCACTTTGTGTTGCTCACTTTTTTATTATAAGTTCCGTGAAACATATTGAAACACTGGCCGAATAAACATTTATGTGCTGCATTGATTAGGAAACATCTCGTCTAAAGTCTAGGGTACTGAACTCCAGACTATGCTGCACTGTTGCCATGTGGCGTGTGATGTGATGTGTTGTGTTGTGGTGAGGGGTGATAGGGTGCTGTGTGGTAAGGCTTGGTGTGGTGCAGTGTGGTGTATCCTAGCGTGGAGTGACGGTACGTGGTGTGGTGTGCTGCGCTGTGGCGTATAGTGTGTGGTGTGACACGGTGCGGCGTATTATGCACTGGCGTTATGTGGCGCGGTGGTGGAATGTGATGTGTAGCGGTGTGGTTTGGTTTATGGGGTTTAACGTCCCAAAGCGACTAAGGCTATGAGAAACGCCGTAGTGGAGGGCTCCGGAAATTTCGACCACCTGGGGTTATTTAACGTGCACTGACATCGCACAGTACACGGGCCTCGAATTTCTCCTCCAAAGAAATTCAGCCGCCGCGGCCGGGATCGAACCCGCGTCTTTCGGGCCAGCAGCCGAGCACCATAGCCACTGAGCCACCGCGGCGGCGCCTGTAGCGGTGTGGTGTTCCATAAAGAAATCGGCAGAGGATAGTTGGACAAACACACTCATCGCTTTTACGTATGAGAAAATTGCCCTTCTGAATTTGATTCTTTTTTCCAGGCTGTCTACTTTTACATGCAATTGAGCAATGCTCTAAGATTTGCACTTGCGAGCTAAAGGATGCGTATCTGAATGCGCATCGCGCGGTGTACAAAATTAAGACAGGAATTCTGGACAAGCACTTCTAGTTAGCCCGACTGCCGCCACTTGATATGTGGCGCTGAACACTAGAAGCCACCGCGGGAATTTCGAATGTTTTGTACATCCCACTGATTTTCTAGGTTCACCTGTAATAGGAGGTGTGAACGCAGGGAGCATTTTATAGGTCAGGTTTTGCAGCGAAGAGGAAGAGTCGGCAGTGATAATAACCATGATTCTACTTGCTGAAGTCCCGGAAAAATGAGCATGGGGCTCGCTGCTGCTTCCGACTTTGGTGCTTTGCGGATCACCACACCGCAGGTCGTGAACACTAACTTAAAGCATGAAGCTGGCATGCTTCACGCATAAAGCATGAAGCGTGACAGTACAGGCATTGTCCCAAATTTCAGATCCCTACTTACTGGCACATTCCCTACGATCATCAACTTATCAAATTTCCTGAAAACTAGCTACCTCTATATATGGCCCGGAACCTTAATTCTGCGCTGCTTCTTACTTACAGGAGACGCATACGCCTGGTCTGTGCAGAAAAATAGCACATACAGGTGATGACCACAAGGTTCAAAGCCGGTCTCCCTATTCGACTGTAATTATATTCTGAACGTCTTCGCGGCCAAAAAATCTAAGCCCTTACTTCGGTAGCTTTATATCAGTTGTGTATATTTCCGTGTTTCGTCTAATGAATTTTCCAAAAGTACATCAGATTGTGGCATGGCATAGAAACTTGTGATTAAATTATTTTGCGCAAACCGCAAGTTTTGAGCAGCCCAATAAGTTACACAATCCTACCATAATGTAGGCCTCCACTCGCAAATCTGCGAGTTCGGCGCCTCTTTCAGTAGTCTCTAATTTTCGCCGTGTTACGTCAGGCCTGCTTTCTGTAAACTTAAACTTGCCTATAAAGATGATAATGAAGATTATGTAATGAAGCAAATGAAAAACGTGGTTCAGGTGGTTTTGGGAGTTTCATATGTTGCACGATTGCAAAGCTTTCATTGCATGTCATTGTGCCATTCAATGTGTAGTTCAAGTTCGGTGGGGCAGCTTCAGCGCGACTCAGATAGCATACCATTTGAATCTTAATGAGTGGCTGGAAGCTCAAATTCATTCCATCCGGGCTGCGTCAATTTTGGACGAAGTGCCGAGGCATGCTATGTTCGCCCTGATTACGTTCGCACTAGATATGACAAAATGCTAATGTCGCATTCGAGGGAGGATTAAAGCAATCCCGCCACGTGGAGCACCGATAAAATATTGGTGCTCCACGTTGATCACGAAGTCAGACGACGTGGAGGCAACGCGCCGACACAGACAATGGTCGGGGCTGCATTTAAAGCACAACGAAAAAAAAAACTTTATATGGTGAATGAGAGCGAAACGGGACCTGCTCTTCTAGTTCAATAGCTTCGCATTGAGTTTTATTAATGGACGGCTGTGACAATTGAGCTGGAGATAGTCACTGAGGTGGAACATACATTTATTCAGCTTTTATCGAACGTACAGTGGGGGACTTTACTTCTGTTTTCAGCCGTTTGTATTCTGTGTTTTATATCTGTTGTTTTCTTTCATAAATCCCCCCCTATGTAATGCCCGCATTAGGCCTTTAGGGTATTGAAATAAATAAAATAAATAAATAAAATAAATAAATAAATAAAAAAGTCTCCGGACCCCCTGTTCCTCAAACGAAGCTTATAGCTCTACTATCAGACAGCGGCTGGAGACCGCACTTGTGGAGATGAAAGAAGAAAAATTTAACTTTTACCCCCCCGAGTGTGGTCTCCAGCCGCCGACTAATAGCAGAGCTATCGGCTTCGTTAGAGGAACACGTGGTCCCGAGACTTTTGTCCCTGACTGTACGCACTAGCAGAAGTGCGTATGTGTTGAACATATATAGGCGACCGAAGAAGAGGGGTGCGTCTCCTCGATGAGATTTTCCAAAAGGCCGCGCAATTGGCAAAAAGTGCACGTCTCATCATTGTGGGGGATTTTTTTTCCATCATTGTGGGGGATCAGCCTTCCCTTCAATTAAGGCATTGTGGCTTTAATAAACGTTTTCATCATCATCATCGGTAGGCTGTGTTTTAGAACGATAGATCTACTAAATGCAAAAGTCGACCTCCGTGTCGGTGTGATCCTTGACCTTAAAGGGGCCCAGAAACACAATCTTAGTTGACTGTTTTGCCTGTTGATCGCATACAGTGAGTTATAATGGTGCTATTAGCGTCGGTAATACCGCGTATATTCCATTTTTTAATATTTTAATGTCCTCCCAAAAACAAGTTCATGGCTCTGATGGTGTCCCCACACAGTGGCGGGTTTCAGCAGCGGATATGACATCACCTTAGAAGAACTTGTTGTTGGGCTAGTTGGTAGTTATTCATCATTAAAATCAAAAGCGCCAAACTATACACACACACACACACACACACAGGAGAAGAAAGAAAGACGAGACAGAGCGCTCTGTCTCGTCTTTCTTTCTTCTCCTGTGTGTGTGTGTGTATGGTTTGGCGCCTTTGATTTTAATGATGAATGACATCACCTGACGCGAGCTTGATGATCAAACAGTAAATATACTGCAAATTGTGTGAATAAATAGAGACACATTTTGTCACCTGTCTGCGTTTTATATTAGATCAACAAAAACAACTTGTTTGTCTTAGATAAAAGCCCTTCAAAGCAAGTAAAATAAAAATACACCACCAGGGGCGCTCTGGCATGGAAACGACGCTGCCAGTCTCAGCAAGAACGAGTTACAGAAAGCAGGCAACCATGGAGTACAAACTTCCGCGACGTGCTCTGGCAGGCTGTTTTGATTGGTTACGCCAAGTGCCGTCATTGGGAGAGCGAAATAGGAGCGGGAAGCCCCGCCAAAATCGAGTTGAGGGCAGCGTTTTGTTTGCTTGTATTTTGAAATTTCTTCATTGGGTAACTCCCGTTCCTGTGCATCGATTCCTGTAATTCTTTTTGAGTCAGCATCTGTGTGACATAAAGCACCCACCTGAAGTATAGCCGGTATCCCCCCAAGCAGTGTTTCGCAGCCCCTTTAACTATCATTGATAAGAAGCTTAGCAACAGCCTTAAGTTTAACCTCAGATGTACAACCATTATTCACTGCGCCCGACACGATGGCGATCTCCAAATATTACCCGGATCTTTTCCAAATTTGTCCCGGACCAATCCCAAAATTTTACCTGGGCCGATTGGTACCTAAACCGATGTTCAACCATAATTCAGCGTGCCCGACAAGTGGCGACCTCCAGAAATGACCCGGGTCATTTCCAAAAATATTACCTTACCAAGTTACAACCCTACGGTGTACCATGTCTACCAGAGGTACACCATGGTGCCTGCCGTTCGCCATGGTGACTTACCCTTTGGCATTTCACATTAAATGAGTTTCTTCGAGGTGGCGCTACTGTCAGGCCAGGTGACGTAACTTCACCGTCTAGCGCGCATATATACGCTGCGTAGCCGCGCTTGACTCATTAGCCACATAAGAAGAGCAGCGGGTCCCTTCAAGCGAGGCCAGAGCTATCGCTCGACCTTTAGGCATAACCGTAGTCAAATCCTGCCTTACTTTTTTCGTTTTCCTTATAAGTTTACTTTTTTTTGCATGCCTGTTGCGGCGTGCATCGTTAAAGAGCAACTGTATAACTTTTTGAGAATACCACGACATTCAAGGATTCTAATCTATTACCTCTGTAGGTCAAGCATGCGAAAGTTTCTTTCGCTGGCATTGAAAATGGCAACGGAATCCATGTATAAATCCCAGGCTTTTTCTCACAGCACCGGAGGACTGCAGAGAAGCTCGATGATGACGTCACGAACGGGGAGATCAAATTTCTGCTGCCTTCGGCTGCATCTAGCAATCAGTTGTAGGATGCAACAAAACAAAGCTCCGCAAGCACTGCCTTCAATGGCGTTGGCTTCTTTCCTTCAGAGAAAGATCTTCTGAGCTATAAATATACGGGTACCGTAGATGACGTCATCATGCACCTACCCCTCGGCGCTGAATGCTGCGGAGAAAAGTGAACGCCATCGCGGTTGAAATCACCGATTACGTCACCATTTCTAATGCTAGCCAAAAGAGCCTTCGCATTCTTTGCCTGCAAGTTCCACACGTTCGACACCTTTAAGCTAATCGATTTCTAACTAATCGATTTCTAAAACCTCTTCAGCTACCCTTCAAGGGATACTGAGACAAAATTTAGAAATTTGTAAAAAACGGCACAAATTAAACTTTTAATGTTCAATTATACCGAACAAGTAATTCATTAACTATAAGCATTATATCCGCTCAAGCTCAGTGCTCTTCCTTTGCGCTCCTGAGAACAAAAACAGCGCAAAATATATTCCCTGCCTCGCCTGAAAGGCTTGCATGGTTGCGCAAACAAATACGCCTGGATCACGCAAATAGCTCCAGTATTTCTGCAATCCACGCAGAGAAAAAAACTCCGATAAAAGACACCAGGCAAAGGCGTTCGGTTTAGCTATGATGGGTCCGCAGCACGATTTCGTAGTCTTCGGAGCTTCTCACCGTACACAGCCACTTATGCGAAGGTATACCTCTCTCACGGGTGCTGTTGTGACGGCTTTGGCGTAACAGTACCTCGACATTTTGGTGTGCCGCACTGAAAGCTTCATTACTAAGAGTAGACAAAACGTGTACCAAAAAGCTATAACCCGTCGGCCACGCCAGTATGTCGAATTGAATCAGGTGACAGCAGGGGCGCTGTTGCGACGTCACCACTGCGGCTTTTACAGGCGGCCGACAGTTTCAGAGGTACTATACAAAACCGGAAAATCGCTGTATTTTAGGCATATTTTAAATAACTAAGTAAGAAAATTTCAAGTGCGATGAGCTTACAGTCATAGGAATCCAGCTCCCTTGTTTCAGCGATCAAACACGTGACCGGTTTTTGGCGGTCTCCTCACCCTGCTGAGTCGTTGTTCTCAAAGTTTCCGATACTTCCGCTTCTTCTACGACGGGGAACCGCCACACTGTCAACATGCAACTGATTATTGATTCTATTGCACACTATTTTTATTGAAGAAAACTCTTTCTACCCGCTTAAGACTACGCCATAATTAAAAAAGAAGGGCAAAAAACTTCCCTCTAGAAACAAAATTCGCACCACTGAGGAAATTATGGCACCAAAGCACCGTCTTTTGCCCTTAGTCGTCCGAATGTTCTTGCAATATAAAAACATGTTTTATCCAGTAGGGTGTAACTGACAAAATCGCCACATACGGCACTGCAGAGGTGTGAGAGAGCTTTTAGACATCTTGAATAAGCTATTTCATTGTTTGTCAACTTTGGGTCTGAATCGGTTTGAATGACCATGGTTTTTATTTTACAGCACGCTTGCAGCTTCATGCACGCATCTGGTGTCATCGTTTCGCAAGTCGCGATATAATAATTTACTAAATTAGCTCAAGTGGCACTAGCTCTACAGGGGCGATGATGAAATATGTATTTCGTTGGTACAGATATCTTGCGATGCTACTGGAGCTGTTCACTGCACTACTCGAACAGGCACACTCTGCTTACGAAATAATTGGGCATTTATTATTTCTTCTTTTTATTGTTCGTTTGACGCCTCTTAGTAATGCATCCAAGCTTGCTAAAAATAATGTGATCCAACAGACTGTGAAATGCATGCACAGCTCGCGAAAGATGTCATAGCAGTGAACCAGCTGATAGCGTTATGGTCGACACTTGGTACTAACATGGACACAGGAGAGATATGACGACGTAAGACTGTTCGCGCCGGCCGCTGATCACCGTACCTAGGTATCAGCACTTTCGTGAAAAATTTCTTATGAAGACTTCCTTAAGCCCACATGTTTCCTGAACACATTTTACGGAAACGATATACAAAGCATGGGTCTACACAGACTATACAGACGACTCATACTGTAAGTGTATTTGAAGCCATCCACATCACACAAAAATCGTGCAAGAACCATAAGAAATCCCATACAAACCACAGAGAAAACATAAAGAAAGCATATAGATTTCCGCACATTTGTTGTATGTATCATACACATTCTAAGAACGAAACGTTTCGACAGAATTGCCTGTCTGGTTGGGAATAACTGACAATATCTTTACCACCGTCACTGTTTCACGTCGTCCTTAATTTCCTCATTTCTTTCGGTCGTTACACACAGTTAAATATTTTATGCAACAAAAATTTTAAATTTTTAAAAATTCCCGACGTTTCGCTGCCGGTTCGGCTTTGCTTTCTCTTCAGGGGTGACAGGGAGCTCCTGACAGCTACTGTAATCTCTGAAGAGGGAGCCGAACCAGCTCCGAAACATCGGGACTTTCTAACATTAAAATGTTTTGGTTACAGAAACTATCTCTCAATTTAGCATACACATTCCGTTCTCTTATTCTTCCAATGCCATTCTGTTAGAGAACGCTTCAATAGAAAATTAAGAATTAAGTATTAAGAAAATTTCAGCGCACATTACCAACTAAAACAAAGATCGCAATATATCATGTTTTATTCGGGTCTCAAATTAACTACTGTAATTTGGTGTGGGGAACCACAACGTCAGCATGTAAAAATAAACTTCTGAAATTGCAGTAGGCTGCGATGAGAGCCATAGTGAATGTATCTTTTATGTCACACGTTAGCTCCTATTTCTCAACATACCACATCATGGAGATCGGAAAAATGTACGAATTTCGCATTCTTAGGTTCTATAAAGTTCAGGCTAAACAAAGCAATATGTTATTTAGAGACATCGCTAACTTAATTGAAAATCCCTCAAATTACACAACACGATGCCGCTAACACTGGCACGTTCCGCATCCGCGCACAAGCTATGGCTTTGAAACACTTTACTATGCTTTGCCATACACATTAAATAAATTTAAAGTTACACAACAAAATATTACCAGCTATTCTTTTTCTTTTAAAAGGTTAAAAGAACTTTTTTCTAATGCACCTGTATATCTATTGCATGAGTACCATTATAAAGTGAACATATAATAATGTCTTGTATTGTTGTATTTGCACAATTTTGGTTGTACTGCACTGCTTCTGGCTGATTTTTGTTATCTGTTATCTTTTTAGTGTAGTCTGTGTTTTCTGTCCTGCACTGCCGAGTATAGAAGGGTAATGGGAGCTTTGACAAGCTGCTCTTGAGCGGCTTTTACTCCCATACACCTCAAACATGTATGTAAACATGCTTGCTTGAAATAAACTCATACTCATACTCAAGTTTTTTCAGCTCACGTACAAATAGGTGCATGCATAGCACCTGTTTGTCTTCTATCTCACCCCATTTGCTGCACTTTAAGTACAGCTCAACACTGTTCGCATTAAATAAAAAAGTTAAAGAAGCCAAACTGAAATATAAAGTAAAAAATTCGCTGTGGCTTAGCTTGGTTATCCCGGTAATTGCGAAAGCAATATCTGTACCTAAGCCATGGTACAGCTGGTAGTGTAGCTGGTGGTGGTGCTTGTGGTTAGACTTGTGGTGATGCATCGGCTATACAATCCAATCCAATCCAAACCAATTCAACCCCATCCAATGTAATCTAATCTAATCTAATCTAATCTAATCTAATCCAATCCAATCGAGTCCAGTCCAATCGAGTCCAATCTAATCTAATGTAATCCAATCTAATCCAATCTAATGCAATCAAGGTCAAATGAAGGTCAATGGTGGTCACCGCCGCGGCGCGGCAAAGGCGTGAAAGTGCAAGTAGTATTGCTTTCGCAATAAAAAAAAAAGGCGGTAGGACGTTACGAGAAATTCTGCCCGTACGAATCACTTGGCTAAGAAAAAGTGCGCTGTGATTAGCTGCACCCGCAAGGCTGAGTTGTGCGCCGAGAGGCTGTCGCTTTAGTCCACGGTTCCGGTCGCCTTCGCAGCAGGTTCCGATTGCCTCCTTGAGCAGACTCCAGAAGGAAAAAAAGAAAAATAAAGCCAAGCAAGGAGAAGAAACCTGAGCCACTGCAACGTGGCGGTTAGTGTGAGCCAAAGGCAGCCGCCCGGAAATAGCCCCGAGCGGAGAGATCACGTAACCAGAGACACACGGTTCCGGCCGCCTCGTCTTTGCTCCTTCCGTTCCATCTGCCACCGCATCAGCGGGCTACTGATGACCGACGGTGACTGCGGCGAGTCAGAGCGGCGGTTATTCAAGAGAAAGTGGGACACCCGACCGCATGCGCTGGGACAGCAGATGCCGCCAGGGGATTATCTTGGCCGCCAGAGAGCGCTGCGTCGGGGCGTCCAGCGTGCAGAGGGAAAAATTCGCTGTGGCTTAGCTTGGTTGGTAATTGCGAAAGCAATATCCGTACCTACGACATGGTTCAGCTGGTAGTGTAGCTCGTTGGTTTAGGTCGGTTTATGGGGTTTAACGTCCCAAAGCGACTAAGGCTATGAGAGACGCCGTAGTGGAGGGCTCCGGAAATTTCGACCACCTGGGGTTCTTTAACGTGCACTGACATCGCACAGTACACGGGCCTCGAATTTCTCCTCCAAAGAAATTCAACCGCCGCAGCCGGGATCGAACACGCGTCTTTCGGGACAGCAGCCGAGCACCATAGCCACTGAGCCACCGCGGCGGCCGGTAGTGTAGCTCGTGGTGGTGCTTGTGGTTAGACTTGTGGTGATGCATCGGCTATAAAATCCAATCCAATCCAATTCAAACCAATCCAATCCAGTGTAATCTAATCTAATCCAATCCAGTCCAGTCCAGTCCAATCTAATCTAATCTAATCCAATCTAATCCAATCTAATGCAATCAAGGTCAAATGAAGGATTCGGAAGTTTGCAGGTGTGCGATGCTCGTAGCTTGGTCAGGAGCTGTTCTTTTTTTTTTGCTTTGTAGAGTGTGCTACACGACAGATAGGGCAGGGTTAACTGGATGTCAATGGGAGAAGCATTTGTCTTGCAGTGGACAGAAGGGTTCGGAAGATTATGATGGTACCATGCCTCAAACGAACGCTTTTAGCCAGGAGAAAGTCCCTCATACGGCTATGGTAGGGGCAAAATAAATCACGGTGCAGCCTCGCGGGAGCGGAGGTCATGAACAGCAAGAACATGAAACAAATGTCGTCACGAACAGGACTGCGCAACCAGGGAATGGAGGTTAAGCGGAGCGCTAGCAGTGGACAAGGAGGGGAGAGTGAGCCTAGTTCTAGGGAGCTGTGGGGAAACCGGGAACGGCCTCAGGGTGAGCAAGCAGAACAGCAGCAGCGGCAGCAGGAGCAACAGCATACAACGCCATGCTCCAATTGCCATCATAAATCTCGGGGGGTTTTACTTCCATGGCTGGGCACGCTGCCGGAGACAGGGACAGCACTGCCTGCTGTGTCGCCTTTGGCCGTTAGCTCGTTCACTCGCAACGGAGCAGCGGCCAGAGCATATAAAGCGTTTGGCTCGTGTTGCCGACAGCGTGACCCTTCCTCTCCGCTATATCTCCCCCTCATCTCACACTTGGTCTCCTACTTCGGGCTTGTCCTCTGCCTTGCCACTTTCCTACTCTCAAGGACACGCTCCGACACAGCACCGACTCTCTACGCTTTATTATTGCCACTTTTTCACGTCGTTCTTCATTTCCTTCTGCCTTTCCCAACTTCCTCCTCCGTATCACTCTTCTGGTGCTACTGGGTGTGTAAAAATTAGCCGACTAAAGCCGGCCGCTCGTTATTTATCTTGCGTTCATGGCAAAGGAAAGATTAATGACCGCCTAGACTCCGTCGTTTCTTACTTTTTTCTTCACTTGTTTCTCCACCATGCCTCAGGCTCGTTACTGGGAGTTGTGTTCTCGGAAGTAAGCTCGATGCCATCGGCGAAGCTAAAACTTTTTCTCTCTACCTCGCCGAATGTGCGGAAGGAATGAAAAATAAAGGAGTTATTAATGGCTTTACACTGCCTTCCAACATAAGCGAAACGTAGAACGGTCTTCGGCGATGTTTATAATTTTTGAGTACCGATACTTGATTCCCTATAAATAAGCTCATCAGCTTGATGTCTATATAAGCAGGATTTCTACCGGTGTTACACCTACTTCGTTCACCCGCCCCGAACAGACGGTAAGCCGAGATGTATTCTTCAGGACTAGCATATGACGCCACGGTGATTGTCCGGTTGCAAAAGGAACCAAGATGAGAGTGGTTACAGAGATAGCAGTATAGGCAGCTTTTCCTGCGGTAACCAACATTCGCTTCGGCATTGCTATCGTTTGACGTAATACACAAACCCCGCCGCTCACCATCTAGATATTAATATTTAATACATAGATGCGGGTTGAGTACAAGCTAACATACGTAGCGGGTGCTGTTGAGAGTGTATTAATTTATGGCTTACGGTTTTATGGGGTTTAACGTCCCAAAGCGACTAAGGCTATAAGAGACACCGTAGTGGAGGGCTCCGGAAATTTCGACCACCTGGGGTTCTTTGACGTTCAGTCATATGATCCAGGATGACCGGTGCACTAAAAATAAAGTGTCATGAAGGCAATTAGACATAAAGGCCGCGGTATGTAAGGCCATAGGCTATAAAGGTGATGGGCCATGGAGAATATAGTCCATGAAGGCCATGGACATAAAGGTAATTGGCCGCAAAGGTTATGGGCCATAAGTGCTTGGGAATAGGTGGTCTCGTGGTGGGTGCGGCAAAATTGTTTTTGTCAATTCTTCGTCGATGAGAATGCCGATCAGTTTGGCTGGTTTTTCATCCTGCTGTAGTCTGTCTAAACGTTGTCTCTGTAGACGGTTCGTGGAAATGAACTATTTTACCCTTAGCCATTGCTGCCCCATATCAGTATATCTAGCACCGCCTAGATTTGATTCTTTGAGTTCCGGCTATTACGTGAGAGGCATAAAATCAGCTTCTTCAGTGTTGTGCAGCGTCAGCCCAGCAGACGTCTTGAAAAGCTATTTATTTTCCTTGTAATCAGCGAACTGTGTAAGCTCATGCAGGAGAAATGCCTCTTCCCGTCACCCCCAATGACCGCGGTCCTGCGCCTGTCCTGGCCATATTTCTTCGCTCATCCCTTTCCAATGACTTTGAGAGAATAATATGTCTCAAGCTCGTGCTGGCTGTATCTAAGGTTCTCTTTCCGTGAAGAGTATTAACGACTTTGCGAAAAGTCAGGTGTAAAGTGGCAGTTTGCAGTTAGGCTCACGAAACCGGCTACAGATGTACAGAGGGCAAAACACTTGTCTAGAATAGCCGAACTGTGTGTTGCGCAGCTCCCAAAGCCGCTGCCACCGGGAAGGCAAAGAAGTGACGATGAAATCCTAGGAGTTTAACTGAACGTGCTTACATCCAGACTATTTTTTAACCAATGTTATCGCTAGAATCACGTGTTCAGCCCGAAACATGCCCAGAACCTGTTATAAGCTAGCGTATTTATTGCGAAAGCAATACTACTTGCACTTTCACGCCTTTGCCGTGCCGCGGCGGTGACCACCATTCTGAGCACTACAGGCACTGCCCACACCCGCTTCTTGTTCTAAGATATCATTAACTCGCGTTTGTTGGGGAACTTTTTCTACAGCAGCATTCTACAAGCTCTCCATCTCCCGTTGTCCATTTCGCGTCCATTCTGTCCTCTGTCAGTGGTCACTCGCATATACCCGCGGCTTTCAATCGTCTGGAGGAAGCGACCCGGCCATTGGGTGGTTGGCGACCGGATCTTACAATTGGCTGAAATCGGATATAATGTGCAGCCAATGGCGAGTTGCATCGCAGCGCTCTTGCAACAGAAGGCGACCGGACCTGACCACTGGACACCGCGGGCTGCGATATGCGGCCAATGGTAAAGTGCGGTCGTCAACCACCGAATGTCCGGGTCGCTTGCCACAGAAGCTTGAAAGCAGCTCGTGTATCTGAGCGACCGCTGACACAGAACCGAATGGACGCGAAATGAGCAGCGGAAAATGGACAGATTACAGAATACGGCCCCTGTTCTCTTTCTGTCTTTTGTCGTTAATCCCATCATTCAATTTTTCTGCGCAGCATATTTTTGTTACCGGAATTTTTCGTAATCTACAGCCAGAAAAATATGAGGCTATTAGGTATCAGCCACAATGGACGTGTGAAGGAACTAAGAGACATAGGGGTTGTGGAGTTGGTCCTCTTCAGAGTGTGCCTTAAGTGTCCACTCTTTTCATGTTGGCCTGCCAGAATTAGTCCAGGGAACAGGCTATGTCATGAAGTGGAAACGGTGATGCCGTTGTGTCATTTTTTCAACCCACACAGGGTGGACAACCTGGCCGCATCCTTACCTCAAAACATTTTTATTGCATTTGTTTCGATCCAGGCGTGGTCGAGCTCTAAGCCTTTCAGCCTGCACCAGGCCGAAGCGACAACAACCACAGGAGTGCTAGCCGCACTTGATGAGCTATGGCTACTTTACCATAAACACTAAAGAAGAGAGCTGGGCTAGTTGGTTGTTGCTGAACGCCTTCGATGTGTTACCCAGGGAGAAAAACACACAATTACCAGCAAAAAGGGGCTTTCAGTGGATACAGTTTAGCGAAGCAAGAAACTTATTTCCTAGGTCCTAGTGTTCCTACGCGTTAGCGTTAAGGGTCTCAAGTCGCATGAAAGCTGGCGTTGTCGTCGGTGGCGTTGCTCATCAGCGAAAAATCTACGAAAAAATTCCAAGAGAAGCAACCTACGTGGCAGGTAGGCCACCTAGGTCATATTACCTTATGACGTCATCACAACCTGCCCACCGGATTGTGAGCAAACTGGCCACCATGGCAGGTGGAAGTTAAATTCATGATTTCTCGCAATAGGCTGCTCGAGAAGAGCAACATGGGTCTCACAAGCACCATCGATGTCAGCACCTGTCATCGCAGGGCATTGGCGCGTCGCTTAGCAGTGGCGCACCGCTAAACTGTTGCACCACATGCCAGGTGTGGTATGAGAACTCTCAAGGATTTATAAACGTATAGCACAAATGACCAATAGCGTCATACCCTTTAGAAGGAGCTTATGTGTCCCCTCCTTATTTTTTCGCGTTAGTTACCATGTCCGACCTAACCTTTACCAGCTGCAGCAAACGATTGCTGCATGGCTCTCTCAGCTCCTTTTTTTTTTTTAATTTCCGGATAGTAAACACACCATAATGAAGTGATCCCAGCTGAAACCCATTTGCTCGAGTCAGAGAGCTGCCTTGTGCACGCAAAATGAGAACTGTTCTTTTTTTGCTTTCTTTGTTTTTGTTACGCACGGAAGGAATGGCAACTCGCTACCAGCATTAACGTTTTACCAGCACTCGTATTAGCTCGGCAACCCCATGTGCCGTTCTTAGTACTGTCACTGCAAAAGTAGGAAGTGATTGCAGCAAATGAGCCGAACGAAGCAGATAATGTTGTCCTCCGAACTGCACCCCACAGAGAGCGCTCAGAAAGAAATCAAGAGAAGAGGCACGTCGTACTATCCCCCAGCGTGTCGCGGGAGGTTTGTCGGGACAGTCCGCGCTATAACTCAGGGTTAGCAGAAACAGACGGCAGATAACAGGGTTGCTAATGCTACGCGAGTCGTCGGAATCGGGGTTTATTGAAGAAGGCTGAGCCAATTGGAATTACCTAGCCTTTTTTCAGCTTTCTAGTCTATACTTTGTGTTCAAAATAAGAGAGCTGTAGTTTGTAGCAACTATTTTGTACATCCCAGAAATTATGAGAAGATCACAGAATCTTATGAATGACGATTCCAAGGAGTAACAGGGTCCGAGCAAAATAAACCAGAAGGACAAAAATACTCGGTCTTTCTCAAGTAAGTGAAGGCAACACACACATTCTAATAAGAATTCCGGGGCTGTTTTCGAGAGTTCATTCACTGCCCTCACTCACACTTCAATAATCGTTTGTTTTTTCATTTTTTGACGTAGCCGATCCGCATGAACTAGGGAAATTTTGTTGGGACTTCCTGAATGGATGATGCGAGTAGATGGCTCAACTGTCACCGTAAGCTGTGAGCATTAAACAGCTATATTTGAAAAAAAAAATAACGGCTATTTCTTCCATGTAAGAGTGTTAACAAGTTCGCAGGTAGAATGCCTGGCAAGTTGACGTTTGGCTACGTGATGTCACTGGCGCAGGCAGTGGTACCCGGCTTGGTATGGCTGTGACCGCAGACTAGAGTGTTACAGTGAATCATTCCTAGGCGACCGATTTCACTTCGGCCGGGCAACATCAATAATTTTTTTTTTTCTGATATAGCGGTGACTTGGTTTTCTATAAAAAGAACCGTACAGGACAGCTGAACCTAGCGGTTAATATCACATCACTCGTCCAGCTTTACTGAATAAACGAATCACATAGAAGCTTCTTATTCTGCGTAGGTTAAGCCTAACATTATGACATTCAGTTCGCGTCACAATGCACCAGCGCACATGCGCTCCATGTTGAACCAGCGACGAACACCTGAGTGGAAGCAATTACCCGTGCTTTCTAAGAACGTGACGGGATGTCCTGTCACTTCTAAGAAATTTCCAAGCCGCATATTCTGCGTAACAGAAAAACCTCGCATACCCCCCGCACTTTATGCAAACTCAAACGGTTTCAGTCGCTCGCAAGCACTGCGCCTACATGTTTCCTGCATGTTGCTATGTAGCATGAACGCGCTGCGGGGTTACAAGGACGAAACGACACAGTTGTACATAGCGCAACTATGCTCTCTTTTATTATGTCCTTTCTTGTCAAATAAAGTTTCAGGTGATAGTTGTATTACGCAGAGTCGTTGGCTCGTTTCGTCCTTGTAACCACTTGGTGAATTCAAGCAACAAAGCACCGCAATACCGACTAGGCTTTTTGCCGCCTTGCTAGCCTACGTGCTCTTACTTCGACAAGATTTCAAAAATGGACACCAGACACCACTTTTATACTCTGAGAATCCGTTTAGAACGACTTTCACATTCAAGGAATAGCTGACACCAGGGGTCGTAATATATAAGGATCCATTATCCATTCTTCGATTCGCATCCATTTGGTTCTCTTGCATTGGTCACTGTTGCTGGCCACTGCATTGGTCACTGTCATCTCGGAAGTGGAATATTTCAAAGTCCCATATCAATTTTCTGCGACATAGCTTATGGAAACCATATAACGTCATTTATACAGCTTCCTATAGGAGCTGTACGCGGACTGTTTGATGGTTTTATTCGAAGTAGACAAGCCGCAAGGTTCGTGGACTGCGGCACTGTAGTATACAGCGCGAGGTATACATAAACAGGCTGTTGGCCTGCCGTGGCAGCTACAACTTTAGCTCCTAACTTATATGCGCTAAACAAAAGATAATTTGCCGGTCTCCCGCTTAACCGGTACTTTTGTCAGGTATATTTTGACTTATTCTTTCCGGCAATTTTATCCCACCTCTACCTCGAAGATTCTCGCCTGAAGCAGCAGGTCGTGAAGTTCTGAGCTTATAGTAGAGTGCTGTTTACAGATAAGGCCTAAACAAAGCCCAAGTACATTCCATTTTCGATCACTGATATTGTTCGCTGATTTGCCAAGATATTAACAAGCCGCCGCGACATCACCTTGATTTTCGGGTTGGTCTACGGAACCCTGAATTTCTTTCACGCTGTGTACAGAGTAATATTCTATTTATTTATGGTCTCTTCTTTTTTTTCTACGTAGGGCATTTGATGTGAGGCTATGGCAGGAATGAATAAAATACACAAACTACAAAGGCTATAGAAGTTGTTTGCTAGAACCGACAGGAGGAAAAGATAAAAGGTTTCTATTGCGCCGGCTACTGCGTCGATGATGCCACCGAACGACCACCAGAGGTAAGGGGAAAGCGCAACGCAAATCTGTCACAATCTGTGTGATATATTTCTGTAGTCAGACTCTTTAGCCATCGACTCTTTAGGCCTGCGCTGCATCATTCCTGCCCCGGGCGGATATTTTCCCTCCCCCCTCCCCCCCCCCCTAACCCTCCTCATTCATTTCTCATAGATGGGAAACAATCACAGACGCTAGCAAGACGGCACAAAAGACACGTTCGGCGCGAAATTCTTCACCAACGTTCACTTTTTCACTGCTCTACCTTGCTTTCTTTCGTTCATCCCACCATTCGCTCGTTTAGTTCTTTGCTTTTCTATCCCTCCTCCACGTTTCCTTTTTGTTGCTTACTTTCTTGTCCCAACCCCACCCATTCATTTCCCTTCGCCAGTCATTCAGGAAGCAAATTAGGATGAGAATTACTCTGCTTACGCGCCGTCGCCGTCGATACCCTCCCCTGCCCTTCACCACGCGCACCGAAAGCTGCGATAGTAGCTCTCTGCACACGCATCCTGCGGGATAGTAATAGCGACGCCTAGGAGGTTGTGCGGAAAGAACCGCTTGGAGATAACGAACAGCCTTCGAACAACGATCGATACACGTTGGAGAAGGAAGGAAGAGGGCGGCATTCCCAGCTGCCACCACCGGCGTGAAAACAAGCGCGCCCTTCTGCCCTAGCACGGAAATGAGCAACGTGCGATAAAAATAATGCAAGGTCCACGCGTGGACAGCCTCATTTATTTACGCAGTGTTATGGCAACGACCGTCGCCGCGTTGCAACGGGCGGAGAGCGATATCTAGAAATGCGTGTACTGGCAGAGGCAAGCTGGCTCCTGACGAGTATCCCTTGGCTGTCCATTACTGCAACATTCGTGTGACTGCAATCCGCAGCTCGGCACTGCATCTGCAGTGGGTCTGATGACTCTTTATTTGAGCTTCGTGCATTTCAGCACCAGTACAGTTCAGTGAGCCATCATAATCATCATCATTATCAGCCTGACTACGCCCACTGCAGGGCAAAGACCTCTCCCATGTCTCTCCAATTAAGCCTGTCCTTTGCCAGTTGCGGCCACTGTATCCCAGCAAACTTCTTGATCTCATCCGTCCACCTAATTTTCTGCCGCCCCCTGCTACGTTTGCCTTCTCTTGGAATCCACTCCGTTACACTTAAGGACCAGCGGTTGTCTTGCCTTCGCATTACATGCCCTGCCCAAGCCCACTTCTTCCTCTAGATTTCAACTAGGATATAGCCATAGCTGCAATGCAATCCAGGCCGAGTACTACGTGCAGTACGGTACCGCGCAGCGTTTTCATCCGTTCCTTCACTTCGCAAAATCAATATTTGAGCTAGTGGGTATAGCACTATGAAAATAAAATATAGCGCACTCACGACAACAGAAAAGGAAGACTGTTCACGTCATTTCTCGCTTGCTATGGTGCCTTTTCCCCCCATCACTACACATGCGGAGCGGGCGAAGAGGGCAGCGAATTGGGCAGCGTATTAAAAAGTCATACGAGAGGGCCTGAGTTGTCAAAGCCAGCTTATTTGGGTGGCAGTGAAATGAAGGAGGCGTTGTCTTGTCCGCGCGCAGGCGTTTGTGACAGCACAAGTTCCGCAACTGCATCGACAAGACACCTAATCATGCACTTTCAATTAACCAAAGTGCCTCAAACACCTCCTTCACACTAAAGAGCATATCAATTTGTCCTAGAGTGCACAGAATGCTTGGCTTCTGCGGAAGTGGTCCCGAAAACAGCCTGTAGGTACTATGCATCCAGCAGCCTTTCACACCCCCATTAAATGGGTGCCAGTCGAGATTCTACCTCATTGAGGCCTTAGAAGGCATATTACGTGACCTTGACATCAACGCGTAACACCAGAATTGTGCAGTCTAAAGGAAGGGCGGAATAGTTCAGAGGCTGTAGCCTAATAGATAAAAACAATTGAGGCTAAAAGGGACGAAAACGGAACTATATCAAGGAGAAAAGATTTTTGAAAACCGGGTATCCGTGCATCGTTTTCTTTAAATTGCTTTTCTTGCCCCGAGTTAGCTGTTTCGCACCACCTATTCTTACGGCAAGGGCAGCGGAGTGTGTGCCAGAGAGGGAGGCTGCCCTGATGGGGTTTGCAGGCGACAGTGCAGGGCACCAGGACCAGCACAACTACTTCCTCTGTGAATGCGAAGTCAGACATGAAGATAAACCACGACTGCAAATCTTCAAGGAAGCCAGATAGCGGGTCTCCCTAGAATGTGGTCGTAAAAGTCGGCAAATCGAATCTATCTGGACAGGGCTGTCCCCTACGGGGAAGAACAGCGCTCGCGTTAAGCCCCGAATTACTGCTGAGGCGCAGTTATAGCGATAACGCAGCCAAAGCGAATGGAGACCATTCGCGGTGCGCCGCCGGGCGATAAATGACATAAATTAGAAATTGAACTTACTGTTTCACAAGGAACAGTACATATATTTGCTATCTGCCGCACTTTTATTTCCCTCTTATTCCCGGAAGCTCAGCCAGACAGCATGTAGGCATTCATTTTAAGCCTTTGTGCCTTTTTTAAGGCGAAAGCCTTTAATGGCTCATACTGTCGTTAGCAGACGCGTCGGCAGCCGTGTCGACAGATTTGTCCTCCTTTCGGCGTCCCTGCTTAAAGAAACTGCGCCGAGGGTGGGAATCGAACCAGGGCCTTTGGCATTTGAAGCGGACACGCTACCATCCGCCACGAAGGCTCAATGTTCGAGCATGAATAAAGGCGCATCTAGTGAATGCATGGGTATCACAAATAAAATAAAAGGAATAAAGTCAAGAAAATGAAAAAAAAAATAAAAATGAACAAACAAAAACAAAATAAAAATAAAAACGATAAATATAAGAAAAGGAGCAAAAATAAAAATATATAAAAAATAAAAAAGCAAATAAAACCAAACAGTGCGCCAGGAAACGCTTTCGCCTTGCAGCCCTTTAGAGAGCCAAAGTGACCCCAGAATTTTTTTTTAGAAATGCAGAGACTTCCTAACATGTAGCACCCAACATCGATGCGAAAAACCACGCATAACGGCCTTCTGATGATGGACAGTCTCTCGGAAAACTTTCACTGCATGTAACTCCAGACGTAAATGGAAAGATGAAAAGGACACAAACAATGAAAGCTAAGCAGCAACCTTCTTTCATCTAAAATGTATTCGTAGCACTAGGTTTTGAATCATTCAGTGTGTTTCCCATCCCTACCGTCAACATGCGCCCTGTTTTCGAGGACACATCTGCCATAACAACAACAGCAGTCAGCAGAGCCTTAGCCCAAGCCCTGAGGAAAGTTTACTCATAAATTTCTGAAAGAACGACTGCTGCCTTCCCCTCCTGTTTTTGGCCGGCGACTTGACTCTTACTCTGGGAGAGTGACATTGACAAAATTCCGAAATCGTTTCCACAAGGCTGCTCTGAAGCAGGCGCCTTTACATCTCCCAGGATTTCGTCCACGGCTACCAAAGGCAGATGTGCTTTTGTAACGGTTATCTCATTAATGGTAATGTACGTTATGGCAGTGTCACAGAGGTAAGGAGACTGAGAACTGCTTTGTCCATGTGCCTATCCTAGTACGTTAATTTCAGTGCACATCTTTTCTTGTGCCTAGGCCCTGCTATTGTTCGCTAGTAAACATTTTCGCAATAAGAAGCATGTTTGTTTATTTGCCTTTCTTCGTCGCTGTCTCCTTCGCTCTGCGCCACAGAGTCGCTCTTACAAAAACAGTGCCTCTGCATCCTTGACTTGAGAAGCCGCTGCTTTCCCCCCTCGAACTAAAACTGCACCCATTCAAAATAAAAGATAGTGGGGACACTCGCCTTGGTGACCGGCATCACTCTACGTCTTTTTTTCTCTGTTGTACGGCCATGCGTACGCAAGTTCCTTGCTTAGAGTGAAATTTTTCTGCGCATTATTTTGCTTCCTACATCTATACCAGTGCACGACAGAAAGATCAGATCAGGACATTTGCTGTGATCGAATACAGCCAGTGCCAGCACAGTGCAGAGCTAATTGGAGTCTGACAGGAAATGCCTTTGTCTAGAAGAGACCGTCGCCTAGGTGATGATGCGATTGATATCATGATGGTAATGGTGGTGGTGGTGGTGGTACTGGCAGTAATATTCATGCAAATGATTAGGACGCTGACAACTTCATGCACGACTCACCGTGTTAATAACGGCTCACAGTGTTAAGACCAAATGGACGCGAAATAGGCAATATGAAAATGGACAGCTTATAGAATACGGCCCCTAGGCGAAAGAGAAACAATAGTGACACTAGAGCAGAATATGTTGCCAAGGAGTTAGTAAATTGAAAATAAATCGCGTAGCTAAGCTACCATCAAAACCTGCCTTAGAAGTTCCTAGTCTGTAACAGGCAAAAAAAAAGGATCTGGGCTCTCTCTTGTGGGATACAAGAATATCCTTCATCGCCCCCGCGCCGGAGTCACGAGACGAGCGCGCGCGCCGCCGGGCGTGTGGATAGAGGGCACTTCGGCCGCTCTTCTTACCCCTAACACTGACGTGACGTCACGGCAACCGATCGGCTTAGTAGGGAAGGGGTGAATGTCTTACCTTGAACGCAACCGGTTGCTTCGAGGGAGCAATGACAGAGGGGTTAAAAGGAGGAGCTCGCGGGGGGAACTCTCTCTCTTGCCGCGGTGCTACTGCCGAACTGCCCTGACGGTCCCCTGCCTGCTCGCGCTCCCGGACGACCCAACGCCAGTCGACGACTACTTGATGAGCTACTGAACCTTATTTTATCTGATAGAACATTCTTCTGCAGTGTGCTTTGCCTTTCGTTAGGTTAATGAACTGTTTCCTAGCGTACTCTGCCGTTTCCTATTTCGTCCGAACCTGCCGTGGCTGCGTCTCTGCGATACGGGTTGCGGACATGAGTCGCGTACGAGTAAACGCCTGCGTGTAGCCGGCACGGAAGCTCGCCTTCCAGGCCGGCTGGACGCGGAGTGACCCCATATTCTGGATGGCCCTTGCACTGTTGCACTTAGCTCCACGGGTCGGGACAACATGTGGCAGTGTGAAGCTTTTTATTTCATTTAATTTTACAGTGTTTTCAATCAGCTGGCATTTTCATACGCTAATGAATGCCCTTGAATACCCTATGTCAGAGATGTATTATAAAATAAGACGATTACTCGTAAATTTCTCTCGCCCTTTATCCTACTCTTCCTTTAGTGTTACTGGAGCATGGACTTGTGCGCAATGTTTAGCGCTGATATCTCAACGTTTTCTTGTAGAGATTTGCGTTATCAGTAACACCATACTTGTTCAGGTGAAAAAAATTTCCTCGGGGGATGCGCGTTAAATACATACTTTCAAATTATTCTCATTTTGAGCACAGTTAGCAGATGCACATTGTGTTCTTCATTTTCACATGACACGTAGGAGTGAGTACCGTTAATAAGATTGATCAAAGCGGGCCAAAATCAACCGATAAGTTGATTTTGGCCCACTTTAACAACACACTTTAAAAAAGTGTGTTTTGTACTAAAATAATTCAAGTTTAGAAAAATCCCCAAGCACGGGGATTTTCTTCGTTTTGCCATATTCCTCCGTAAAAACGTATTCAAAAGCTCAGCCTAGCGAATAAGGTCACGTTGAGCGCGTTTGACGAACTGAATTGTCCATATTTAGAAAAAAAAAAAAAAGAAAGTGACCAATCCCTGACGTCTAGTTTCAGCTTCTGGCCTTCCGTCGCACTCATACCACAGCTCTGACATAATATCCTTTCAGACATTCGCTGTTTCTTTTTTACTCAATATCCGGCGGAGCACCATTCTGTTCTCCGCGGTGCCATTGAGGGGAGGTCAGCGAACGAATCGGCGCACAATAATCCACTTTAAAACACCCGCACGTGTGCTCACTACGAAAGGCCTTCCCTGCGACTCTTCAAATCATCTCTCTGCACACGCCAGGCTTTAGGCCCTGCTTGCGCAATAACTCACCCTTTAATACCCGCAGGGAAGATGGAACAAGGCTGCAGCAGCAGCAGGCGAACAGAGAAAGAGAAGAACAAATACACTGATATTTCTGACCAAAGCCGACAACTGTGTGCAAACGTGCAAGGCCGCATTGAAGCGAATGAAGCTGGCTTCGAGCCCGACCTAAGTTACTTTTTGGCCCTTTTGTTCAGTTGACCTTTTTTTTTCTTTTCTGCGCTCCTGACCACTGAATATTGCAGCGCTGCTAGTGGGGTCCTTTCGAAAGTCGTCTGCTGTTTGCTTTAGTTTTTCTTTCGTTTCTCTGCACGCGTGTATCAATAAAAACTCGATTATGTCCCGCCAGACAAGTTTCGCATGTGGCGGTGGTCGCCAGAGTTTGGTCAGAGTAAACACTTACGCCTGTCTCGGTCGATCGCCCCGCGGCCGCATAGATCGGCGCGTCCGAGCTGAAAATGAGAGGCGCACGTTCGAGCGAGCGTCTGTGGAGTTTGAGCCTGACAAGCAAGCGCTCGAAAAGCGGCGCTTAAGCGTGACAAATGGGTCAGAAGAACTCTTTATTTCGAACAAAATGACAGAAAAATTGAGCCAGAGAACACCAAGAAAACATTACTTAGTGGAAACGATGAATGAAGACCACTCCATAGCAGTGTATTACTCTAGATGTATTATCACTAGTTTCCACAAAGGGCAGAGATGACTGCCCCATTTAGAAGTGGGATGACTTCAAGAGGTTGATCCTTTCTTATTCAATTCCCGTCCATGAAAAATTTGTCACAATTAAATAAAAATTAAAAGGCTAAAGATGCTGCTAGAGCTATGATAGACGCATGTTTCCGTTCTGGAGACGCTGCAGTCTCACAACCTCCGGTTAAGGAGATCTGCCTGGCGTCAGAGGAGATAAATTTCATAAGAACGGATATGAGCACAATTAAAATCGGTAAATCTCATCCCTTGTGAGGCGCAATCGATTAGCCCGGCTTTCTTAAACGCATAACACAGCGATTCCTATCCTCTTACTCACCAGAATTTTTTCTCACCTTGCTTTACATCATCGAGAAAAAGCAACAAGCAACTCGTCCCCGCTGAGTGTCCGTTACCTTGTAGATTGCATTGTGAAATGCTTTTGAACCAGAATCGCTGTTTAACAAGCTGTCAGACATGCCGGGAGGTGATACCGGTAGTTGGGCGAATGTGCCAGTGAAAGAACGGAATTACCCCGCGCCAAACAAAGAGGAGCATAACAACAAAACTACCAATGTTGCCTGTCTAAAAGCAATGCCGCATCACTTCATTAGTTGCTCCCTCACTGAGACCTCCTAGGCGTCCTGACCTCCTTCCTTCTGCCGCGAAGGAAGGTTGTTTGCATGAGGGGGATTTGTTTGCCCATCAACAGCAACCGTTACGGCGCCGCGTTATTGCGCTGGCAAGAGGAGGAGGGAACGTAGAACCCGCGAGAGGGCGGCATCGACGTCACACCTATACTGCCAAAAGCCGGAGAGGAAACAGCGTCCTTAATTTCTCTCACAAGAACAGTGCAGTGGTGTAGAGGTTATAGCTGACGTCAGTCAGTCAGGGCTCAAAACGATGAAGCTCATTTCATATAACAACTCTTCCTGATTGGCCGATATCTTGGCTACGTGTCTCTTGACCCTCAGTAGCGCGTGTATTTGATCCAATTGCAGACATGTCCTGCGTATAAAATACATCTATTAATCGTTCCTTATTCGGTAGCGCCAGCCTTCGCAGCGCTGCACCATTCTGCTGGAGGCAGAGCTAGAGCGTCGGCGCCTGGCCCAGTCCTCACTCGTTCCGCTCTCTCGCCTAATTAGCGTTCGCGAAATTCGTTCGCTGGAGCCGTGCGGGCGAGTAATCGTCGCCGGTGTGTGCTTTCAGCGCCACTAACTGACGTAGTGGGTGCCTCGGCGGTAGCGCACATGTTCGCCGCAAGCTGCTTAGACACAGTCATTCATCACCACACTGCGTATGAAACTAAGCACAGGCAATGCTGTTGCGTAGCTGCATACCGCTCAGCAGACACTGCCGCAGCTCGCGTTTAACCCCTTCACGAAAAAATTGCGGTCCAATGTCGACAAAAGTTTGAAAATACGTGTGTGTATACTTCCACCCTGTTCGATAAAAATAGCACGGATAGCCCCGCGCAAAGTGAACAAGACAGAGGGGAGTCTCATGGTGCTTGGCCAGTGTTTCGACAACAGGAGTTGTCTTAATTTCATTTCATTTTATTACCTTAAAGGCCCACGAGGGGTATTACATAAGAGGTGGGCTAAATAACTTCGGCAGCTCAGGCACGTCACACATTTCGAAGCTCACGATTTCCAACCTTATATTTAAAAAGCACATGGACATTTATGCCCAATAAACACATTTTTTTACCAACAAATCCTGTCGCTGTAAAGAAAGAGTAGTAAACCACCCCGCACCGCGAGAGCACGATGAAGTGACAGCACCGGACAGTACTTCCTAGCAGCGTCGTGCAAATAGTCGACATCTATCTAAATTGCTTGATGTGTTAAAATTAACTTTACTTATAATAAGGGAGTAATTACTCATTGGGATCCACCCGAGCGCGGCCATACAGCTACCAACTTTACTAATAGGCGCCAAATGGTACGCCGTTCTGTCCAGCCGAAATTCCGAATGTGACCGGCACTTCTCATATTCTGAACACAACGCTTGCCGCTTCGAGAAAACTTTTCAACATGGCGTCTACAACGTGGACGCCGTGAGTAAAAGGGTTAAAACTTACCCGAATAGCAAACAAAGCGAGCAAAGCGAGGCTGGTGAAAGAGAAATTCTCTGGAACAGAAGCTACGGAGCCATAATTCGCCATCTCTTCCTTCGCAGCGAAAGATTAGTCCCCGATTTGAATTATTAGTTCTACCTTGAAATACGGTATATTTCCAGTACTCGTTACTTAAGGTATATTTCTGAAAAGCTCCAACTTTAAACTCTACAAAGTCAAGGAGAGAGAAGTTTAATTGACTACATCGAATTTTCCAGGCAGGTCTCGGAACAGGGAGCTTCCATTCGAGGCGCCAGATCCAGAATGGACGGAGTGAAGTTGCCGCCCAGTAACGCGCCAGGCGCCCTGTCGTGCGTCCGTGCTATTTGGCTCGATGACACAGTTATGGACACAGCACCCCTGTAATCTTCTCATCATTGCCAAGAAAAGCTGCCGCCGAGTATACCACCTGCGCGTTTCGTTGAGTTCGCGGGGAATTCGCCGGTTGTCCGTACTTTTATTCTCTACGGCCTTGTTCTTAACGCTTCGCTGTGACCATGACGCTTTTCATTGTCTAATGCTACTGAATGACACGTTCTTTCCGGCGCGCACACTGTTTCCTCCTCCGCATCCTGCAATGCCCTCACCCGTATATGCTTCCTCTTTTCCCTTCGCTGCAAGCCAGGACGGACGTCATGCGGCTGTCCCTGTGTTCGATCTCCTCCTACCACTGACATCAGAAGATAAAGAGAATGAGTGAGTCCCGTAAGTTCCCACCTCCTCCCGATGAGTTCCAGACACTAGCTTCGCCTGTCACGGAGGCAGCAGAGTCCTTCTTTCTAATCAGATAAGGGCTGCGTCTCGTCTGCCGGAGACACAAGTCCCGAATCGCAACCTATTTGTGCTTTCTCCCCCCATCCCCTATCCTGCCTCTCGTTACGCCTACTTGAGTGGAAAACACGATAGGTGTATAGGCAAAGCCATCCTTGACGGGCCACGACGCCGCGGTCGGGGCAATCTAGCAGCATATCGCATTTTGTTGTATCTCGTGTCGTTGTCAGCGTGCTCGTTTTACGTCAGGTTGAATCCTTACTTGCGACACCGGCGACCACCGCCTGCTCGACTGCCTTAATAGGCACCGCAATTCAGACTTTCATTTTCTTTTTTTCTCTTTCTTTGTGACCTATTGAGTTTCTGAATGGTTCTGACAAGCAATGACCAAGCATCTAGAGGTCCTCTTTTCAACCAACAAAACGTCCTTCTTTTTTCCTTAAACTTCTTATTTCTTCACGTCCTCCGTAGCTCAAATTAACACATTTGCACTTACATTTCGTTCTTTCTGTACAGCATTTGTTTTCTATCCCCGGTGGAAAAAAAGGAGATTTCTGTTTCTTCGCCACTTCGCGAAAAAGAAGTTCTGGCCTGTTGAACAATGTACGTTGCACCTCTGATTTTTTTTTTCTCAACGGTCTCGTTATCTCATTCTCTCCCATATTTTTGTTTCTTTTTCACTTTTAGCCTCGCCTACTGTGAGAGTCTCGTTACTTAACAAGCAAAGGTTGAGACGCATGATAACCCTGACAAGCTGTCTCTCGGCAACGTCCACGCAGTACAAAATACAAAGAACATGTCACGGCGAACGCTCTGTTCTCGTTACCTCGGCTCCCAGGAACATCAGGCAGCAGAAATAAGCGCATAGATCAATCCATTTCGCAGGCAGGTGCAGCAAAGCAAAAATCAAGAAAGAGGCAGGCCCCCCTCCGGCATTCGCCTTCCCTGCCCTGGGGCTTTCTTTGCTGTCAACGCTGCATTGATAGAGGACACAAAGGAGTCACCTTCTTTCCTGGACGCCATATTGCTGTCAGGCCTAAAGGAGTGGAGACCACCGAAAAGGCATCTTTTTCCTCGCCTTTTTTGATGCTACTGGTGTTACGAACAAAGCTTAAGACGCGGTGCTTATGTGCGACATAGAGACTAAAGCGGACGCATCTGGTGGAAGCAACTTTCTTCTGGTCTTTATCTTTCCCATCATTCATTCATTGACGTTTGAATGAATGAATGAATGAATGAATGAATGAATGAATGAATGAATGAATGAATGAATGAATGAATGAATGAATGAATGAATGAATGAATGAATGAATGAATGAATGAATGAATTGCAGAATCTGTGCTTGTCTGCTCTGTTTTGCAAACATGCTTGCTAAGAAATGGTAAATATGTCCTGTAAGGTGCCGCCGTGCATAGCAAACAACGCCAAACATAGAATGCAAAGAGAGTAGTATGTATTCAAGACCGCCCTGCTGTTCCCGGGAACAAACGCAGCAAAGAAAAACACTCTGTGCTCCTGCGCCTTCCTGATATTCCAGCCTTGCAGTGTGTCGCCTCCTGAAAATAAAGTAGAAGATCTCAGCCTCTACCGAAACCTGGCGACTGGCTATAAAAGCCCACATTACTTCTCTTCCAGACTTTCAATTCCACGTGGCGGCTTAGTTTAAATTTCAAACGGGTTCTTCTTGTGCTGTCGTACGTGTTTCCACTGAGTTCTTTCTTTTTCGTTTGCCATATTCCTTGTCGTGTGCTAGGTTCGCGGAAAGGATGCTGATTATCATTAACCGCAACTACAAACATAAAAAGGACTTTTCTCATTTTGTCAGGTGCAGGGATCACTGTTGAATTTTACGGTGTGGCAAGCTTTCTGCTATGTTTTTATCTTTTCTTTCTTGCGTTATCTACTCAGTAAATTATTTAGTTTATATGAAGGCATTCAATATTGCCATGTCGTAATCACTGATTCTCTTTCCTTATGCCTTTCCCCATTTTCTTGCGCATCTGAAAAGCATAAACTACGAAACATTGTTCCTGGCGTTTTTTCATGCAACCTTAAACCACTCTCTCTTAGTTTTTCTGTGGCAGTCGGCACTGAGTCACAGCTTTGTATCTTGTTTCTGTGACTTCTCTTTGCTTTCATATCGTCTTCCTTACATCCATTTTCTTCGCGATTGCGTGCACGAGTGCGTATAAATGCGTGTGTGCATATTATGCCCAATGAGAACGAGGAATCAACCCTTTCAAGCACCATTTATCATTTCAATTCAAAATAAATATTTGTTGGACAAAACAGCGTAAACAGGACTCAAAAAAGCCATTGCATTAGTTTTCCAAAAAAGATAAATAGGAACTTTGAATTTTTGCAAGCACCTAAAGAAGTTCATACAAACGGTGAAACTAGCTGGAAAATGTTATACTGAAACGTCAGAATTTATGAAATAAACGCATTAGGGATCACTGAATGATTCGTTCTACCGAAGATGCTCGCCATGCAAGAAATTTACAAAAAAAAAGACATCAGAACTGGCGAAAAAAATTTGTATGCGCGAAAGACGTGCTTACAAGCTCACAGTTGTGTAGCCGCCGCGGTGGCTCAGTGGTCATGGTGCTCGGCTGCTGACACGAAAGGCGCGGGTTCGATCACGGCCGCCGTGGCCGAATTTAGATGAAGAAGAAATGTTAAAGACCCGAGCACTGCTCGATGTCTGTGCACGTTAAAGAACACGAGGTGGTATAAACTGTTCGGAGTCCTCCACTACGCCATCCCTAACAGCCAAAGCAGCTTTGGGACGTTAAAATCTCTTAAACCAAACCACAGGCTTGTAAAATATTTCATGCAGCCTTCGCTAGTCGGCACAAAGAAGCGTCCTGTTTGCAACATGAAGTTCCCAATATTCGCCTGAAGCAAAGAAACGCTATGAGTTGAAAATGTCCACAAGTGGATACAAAGCGCTCTAAAGGGTTACGTGCTCGTCATATGTGAAGAAGTCGAACTTTTCTTTACCGTGGTAACAAAGTGAGGAAGGGGTAACACGGGGCAGAATTGAACTCAGCAAAAACATTGCTTATTTAAATAACATAGCTCCTTCCTTCTTTCCCGCGAGATTCTCTTTTATGCCCTCCCTTCACACTCATCTTTTACCACGATGCTGTCATGTGACCCCGTATCTTCCTGCAAAGTAATCGATAACGTTGCATCCAGAGATGGTATACTTCATGGTAAGCCCTCGGCCGGCTTTCCCTGCAACCCCCTTTCCCTCCCGACTCTAGAACTGACGAACGCCATCCTTCAAAGATCTAAGCCTGCAGAGATTTGCGTGCGAAAGAAGAGGGGGCCAGACAGGGGCTAGTGGCGTATAGTCCATCAGGGCAGAAAATATCAGCACAAACAATTTTTACCACTCCAAACGAGGACGCCCGCCAGGTGCGAAAAATAAAATGTTGGTGAGAAGCAAGTTCTAACCATACCTTCATCGTTCCTTGATGATTTATGACATTGGTTAAAATGAGCCGATGATGATGATTGTGATTTTAATGACACAAGGTATCCAGGCGAAATAGCGTCTACACTTAAGTGTTGGTCTGCAGAAGGCAGGCTCAGAGGTTATTTTTTTCCCAAGCATTTCGCCTTAGACAAAAACCGAGCGCCAGGCCGGGGAAAACCTTGCACCTGTTAGAAAACTATTAGAGGGAGGGGGCTGAGCCTACCCTCCTCCCGCGCACGATTCGGATGCTCAGACCCCTGGGCCGCGTTTACGGTGACGTCAAAGTGGCAAAACGAATAATGCGCCTAGTGGCCCCAACCGGCGCTTGGCAGCAGTGATGCTGTCACTGACGCCACTTTTGTTTTTCTTTGCTGAACCCAAATGTATGCAGGGTTGATGGTTAAGCGGTACTTCATGGTATTTAGATGTCTGAGAAGAATTTTGCCGCGAAAACAATCGGGAAAGCAGCCATCAACATTCACACATGTGCGTTCGTTCACTTCTATGTCTCGTCTCGTTTATTTATTTGCAATGGGTCTGAGCGTTGCGAAGATCTGCAAATTCTTTCATACACACTTCTTTGCTAGTTACGCCTCGGTTTTCTTAATGTCCGCATGGGGGATTTCGAAACGAAAAGTAGTCTCTTTTTTTCCACTTCCATTAGGAAAAGCGGCGATCCCTGGTTCGCTGCCTATGAATCATGCATTTCTGTCTGGAGCTTCTCCAGAAGAAAACTCTTTTTCAATCTTGGTTTTTGTACCTCTAACCGTGGCGGCTACATATTTTCTTTACTTTATTTGCTCAATAACAATTCCGCCGGCAACACCAGCTTTTCCCTTTTTCAGCTCCCTTCTCGTCTACAGACTGTTTTCTTTTCTTTTCAGAATTGCACTCGGTCGTTCCGAAAAAAAAAAAAAGAATTGTTTGCGGGTTCCCAAGATTTTGAGGCATGAGCTGTTGGGGCTGCAAACATGTTGCCTTTTATGATAGTTAGGAACGCAGCATGCAGAGACAGAAATAAACGATTCAGGGGCTCCAAAATGAGCGCTACCCCAGACTAAAGAAACGCATTGTGGGCGGCATGACCCTGTCTTCTGCGGCGCTTAGGGGATTTTTCGTCTGCTCTCCCGTCGTCGTCTGCAATGGCGGCGCGGAACTCGTGTGATAGATCAAGCCCGTAATTCTTTCAGCGGGCCACGCGACCTAAAAGGGTTCGCTTGTATCCATTTCAGGCCCGGAATTCATTGCCTCTGTCCTTCCTGCTTCCTTTTTTTTTTTTTTC
The DNA here is from genome assembly GCF_055824585.1 of Amblyomma mixtum. Taxonomy (NCBI): domain Eukaryota; kingdom Metazoa; phylum Arthropoda; class Arachnida; order Ixodida; family Ixodidae; genus Amblyomma; species Amblyomma mixtum. Next base: position 124,527,905 of record NC_143015.1, on the reverse strand, counting down.
AGGAAGACAAAGTAGTGACTCAGCACGCCGCAAACCCACCATCTGGCGCTGAAGAACAAGAAGATGGATGATCCGAGCGCCCCGCGGAAGGTTCCAAAAATTTTGTACTCGTGGCAACAACCGCGTCGTTTTTCTTCCGCTAATTTTTTTCACCCTATCTTCTTCTCCCCTTCTTCTTTTCTCTTTCATTCCAATGCTCTTTGAAAGTACCGCGGTTCTGAAACGACTGTTCCTTCCTTTTCAGAATCCTTTTCTATTGAAATCTCATGCTGCTAAAGCGATAGTGATCACCTGCAGCAAGCCACAAGGAAAAGTACGCTGTCTCTCTCGACAACTGTATGCGACCGCTGAAAAGGTTTTCGTGTGCTGTACGTTTCATGTGAAACCTAAAATTCTTTTGGGTTCCTATCGAATGTCTGGACAGTTCTTCCCTCGTGCGCACTGTTATGTTTCTTTATGCCAGTTTTTCTTCTGTGCCATGTGCCCATCCCTGCTGCCAAAGGAAAGCGAAAACGCCGTTCACTGGGCCGTTTTTCTGCGGTGCTGGCAAACTGAATGACTTTTTCTTTTTTTCTTTCTTCCTTCCTTTCCTTCCTTTTTCTTTTTTATTTATTATCTTTCATTACTTATTAATTCGATAGCATTAAAAGTCTCATCGGGAAAAAAAATGTCGACGGTCGAAAAATTCGCCCAAAATAATTCACAAAATTCAAAAATTCAAAAACTTCACCTCCTCTAATTTAACTAAAACTTTCATGGCAATTCCTCTTCAGTTTCCTGATCCTTTATGCCGAATTGCGCGACGAGATGGTGTTTTATTGCTGCACGAACGAATCTTAAAATTTCCTATTTCATGGCCTCGATCGGGGAGATTTCTACGGGTAACACTTTTGTGTCTTACGTCACTGGACGCATCAATATTCGCTTCGCGTTTGCTGAAGGAGAAAAATGTCGTCACTGTAGACAAATAATGACCCACGTTCTCACAGTCGCCAGTCTGGCCAATCAACGCGCACACGATAAGATTTGTGACAGTACCCGCGGCGTCATAGAACGGTGTGTCGTGAAGTTACAGTTTGGTTGAAACCCAGTTTGGGTTTCCTGGTTTCTGCTCTTTGTAAATAATCTTTGTCATTTTGAAAAACGGTTTTTTGTACCGGAGCGTGGGGACTAAGAAATGAGATGTGATTGTCAACTCAAAATGCCAAAAAAGATACCGGAGTCACCCTTGAAGGCAAGTAACGTAAACAGACAGGAATTATAAATTCCGGTAAAGCCATCAGCAGATTCTGGGTAGCACATAGGGTAATCGGGTGTTCTTGACAATTTTTATTTATTTATTTCTCTCATCTTCCATCCGTTTCTTTCTTCCATAACCTTTCTTTCTCTTCCTTTCCTCTTTATTTCTTCCTTTCTTTCTCTTTGCTCATGAAATGAACGTCGCATTATTGCACAGTAATTACTACAAGCAACTATAATGGCCAACGCAGCCGCAACAAGCGTTCAGGACGCCAGTTTCTGGAGTCCACAAACCCAGCCAATCGATACAGAAACATGCGGGAGGAAGCCAGAAGTGGCTAACGGCTAAGGACAGTCAAGCTGCAAGGCACAGTGGTGCCCTCAGCAAAGAAAAGGCAGAGGCTCGTCAATGAATAGCATAAAAGCAGCACGAGCTTCTGGTCTCGCAAAAAAAAAAAAGACGCAAGAAGCGTCTCTTCTTCGCCTGCTGAATTCCAAGCTTGCCTTTCCAACTGGCGACATCTGACACTCGGTAGCAGCGTAGCGCCTCGCGTTATAACACCGAATATTTTAGTCTAACTGGTGTTATATGCTGCCGAAAATTACCTAAACAATGTAACGCAAGTTAGGTGGACACATATTAATGTCTCAAAGCTATGGAATCACAATCAGGCATAAATATTCTAAGAAGGGAATGTTTACGTAGCAGGCAGTGTAGGTATGTGAACAAAAGCGACCGCACACAGCAATAAGCCAGCGCTTCGCTTCCGGATCCAACCCCCTTGTTATTTCTTCTTCCTTCGTGCCCCTCTCTTTGTCCAACGAGCTATTTGCATATGAATGACGAGGTCGGCGAACGTGACGTCTTCGCCGCGCACCCCGCTAGGCTAGCTAGCTTCAGTGCATTTTCCTTCTTTATTTTTTTTTTGCCCCCTCCTAAGCCCGAGATTATATGCATGATTAGAGGTCGTGACGGGCTGAGTTTCATGAATTATTTCTTCCGCCAGGATTTTTTTACTGAATAGCTTTTTTTTCAGTATGTTTTGGTTCGGCAGAATTTCTGCGAGTTAGACTAGGAATCCTCTCAAGAATTTCGAGTGCTATCAGCTCTTTCCTTCCTTGCTTTGATTGTGTGCCCAAAGCACCGCCTAGCCGCATTCCGATCAATCTGGGCGCTAAAGAAAGCAAGGCGACCAGTGGTAGACGGCACTTCCTCGCTGCTTCGTAACGCAAGTTCCTTCACGCTCCCCTCGTCGTAAGTTTCCCTTGCTAAACATAGGCTACGGGGGCAGAGCATTTCATCATCGGGTGCTGCTTGCGTAGAGCGTCCCTGTGTCTTCGCCTCGCACCAGTGAGGCAGTCCTGCGACGGCCCACGGGTCGGGTGGCGACGCTGAGAGAAGCGGTTTTCCCCGGAGGAGGTGGTGTACAGCCTCGGTCAAAATGTTTTCCGGCCACTAGACCTGCTTTTTAGCCTTGTAGTCAGGTGTTTATGTGGCCATAAAGCTCACATTCCCTCAAGCAGAAAATCACCTACAAAGCTCAGAAGCAGACCCTGTGGCCTGAGGACTTTTCTTTCAAACCGTGGCTTGTTCACACAATGCGGTTAATAGTCAATCGAGGTGAAAAGTACTTTGTTACGAGTTAAACCCAGAGGCGACTGAAAACACAACCTGTCATGAGATTCGCTGCTTGGTCACTAGGATCGCTCTGACACATCGCTTGTGGCGCCACCTGACTAACTTGTCAATAGACGCGGGTTAGACGCCTTTGTGCGAGCAGTCGCGAGTAAAACGATTGTCACTAGTGACGCGCCACCGGAGCGGCAGATAGCAGCGCTCGGCACTGCGCTTACGAACACGCCGATAACAAAGCACCAGGTGTGTTCGCAAAGTACGGCGCAGTGCCAGCCTCGCGGCGCTGTTCTTGCCGCCCTGGTGACGTCATTATACTAATTTTGTTATTGGCGACTATAAATCCTGGTCGTGAATTCACTCATTTTAATTGCCCTGTTGTCATGAATAGCAAAAATGTCACTTTGCATAAGTCCTGCCGCTCAAATATTCAGTAACCGTATCTCGGATTTCCAATTTCCTCGCACACATGACGAACCGCTTCTGAGAATTCCAGCGAGCGATGGGCTTCAAATAGCTGGAATGTGGTGGGAAGAAACTCTGGAGGATTGCGCGTAGCGAGGCTGTTGTATGAATAATGTAGTCAGTGGTTTTTTTTCGTACTGCCAAGGAAAGGTTGCATGACTATACGCTGATTCGGAGAGGTTGCAAGAAGCAGGTTTGGCTGAAGCGCCGCGCACCAAATACTTTTCGGCTTCACATTTCATTGCGTAAAATTTAGTGTAACATGATGCCTACGTTCTTTGCAATACAGAATGGCTAGATTCGTGCATGGTGAGTACGAATATGATGTTCAATTTTAATTACCCAATTGAAGCTTTGGTCAAAGAGCACCATGGCACAAGGTATATCTTTTCTTTCTGTTTTTACACAGGGTGGAGTGAAAGGCCCATTTTTCAAGTAATTCCCTCCAGATAAGCCGAGCGCCAGGCCAGGAGAAAGCTTGTACCCATTGCATCACCAGTGGGTACACGCCAAAAGTGGCAATGAAAGCTATTACCAGGCCCATTAACAGAAGGATACAAAAGAGACGTCAGCAGATCCAGGCAATCTTTGCGCACCTTCGATTAAGATAAGGAGCCTAGGCTGAACACCATGGAGCAGACGACAAAAAATGTATGTGCTTTTTTCTTGTGATGTTTGCAACAACATCCAGAATAAGAAACGTTGTTCCCGGCCCCTTAACATGCTTCAGGATCGACGCAACTAGCGCGAAGCCGCTCTCTCTATTTCATTTTTTGAGACCAAAAGTTTTCACTGCCATTCTCGACACAAAAAGTCGAGTGCGATGGCATGCAACCAGCGCCACGCCACTAGCAGCGGCAGGAAGGCGCGCAGTAGTAGGCGCGCTGGTGTTTTGCTCTTCAAGCAGGTCTGGTGCTCTCTTGGTATGACCTGAAACACAGCGGGTAATAAAGCTGTCTGCAAGAAAATTCCATGTATTTATTTATTTACATGATACTGCAGACCTTTTTGGTCCAAGCAGGAAGGGCAAAAGCAAAATGCACAAGAAATGGTTAGAGAACATCTTACGTACATATATAAGTTTAAAATTCATGCATGCAGATATAAAAGCACTCCGATATACATCTTCGTCACATATAAAATAGTCACAAATGCACGTTTCAGAAGGGCATTTTCATTTGTTAAAAGACATTTGTGATGGCCTCTTTGAAGTTAGGACACGTAAAAACCTCTTCCGGTAGTGAGTTCCAATCACTGATTGTTTTCGGAAAAAATGAAAACTTATGGGAGTTTGTTTTTGCGAAGTGAGGAGTTAAGCTGTAGTTGTGTGTGTGTCGCGTTTTTCGAGCTGATGATGGAGTAACATAAGGACTTGCCGAGATGCCAAACTTTCCCTGAATTAAGCAGTACAAAAATTCTATTCTAGCTATCTTTCTTCGGATGCTGAGAGGTTTTATCTGGTTTGTTTGCATAAGGAGAGGTGGAGATTCGGAGGTTTTATATTTATTGTAAATGAAGCGCACGGCACGCCTTTGGACTTTTTCTACCTGCGCAGTATCCTTTTTCGTGTGAGGGTCCCATACCACGGCAGCGTACTCGAGTTTCGGCCTAATAATGGATTCGTAAGCTAATTTCTTTACATTGCTTGGTGTTCCCCTTAACTTATGTCTTAAATATCCCAGTTTTTTCATTGCAGAAGAAGTTATATGACTAATGTGGTCACTCCATGTGAGCTGGTCATTAATGATTACGCCTAAGTATTTGTACTTGGTTACCTGAGTTACAGTTGTAGAATTGAGGGTGTAGTTAAACATTTGAGGCACCTTCTTCCTTGTGATACGCATAAACACAGTTTTTTTAGGGTTTAGTGACATTCCCCATTTCGTACACCAGGATGAAACATCATTTAAAGCAGTATTAAGCAGGGCTTGGTCCGAAACCGAACGTATTTCTTTAAATAGCATACAGTCATCAGCAAACAGATTAACCTTTACATTTTCATCAATGGCAGAAACTAAATCATTTATATAAACCAAAAACAGTAGGGGACCCAACACACTCCCTTGCGGAACACCTGAGGTGACCTCGAGAGGAGGGGAACTGAAACCGTCAATCTCCACATACTGTTTTCTATGCCGTAAGTAAGCAGCAATCCATTTTATGAGTGGTGGAGGTACTCCTATTATTTTAAGTTTGAGTAGTAGTTCATTGTGTACAACCTTATCAAATGCTTTACTAAAATCAAGGTTAAATGACGTCTACTTGTCCGGACTTATCTAATACGGCACTAAAGGTATGAATAGCTGTGACTAATTGCGTAACAGTTGAAAATCCCTTTCTAAAACCATGTTGACATGGACTAAGCGCTGAATTTGTATTTAGAATCTGCATTATATGATTTGCAACCATGTGTTCAATGAGCTTACATGAAGAACAAGTTAAAGAGATAGGACGGTAGTTGCCCACCGAGAAACGGTCCCCGTTCTTGTGAATAGGCACGATTCTGGCTGTGAGCCAATCAGGAGGTAATGAAGCTAACATTAGTGATTCACAGAAGATTTTGCATACGAAATTGGCTAGGGATTCTGCATAACGTCTTAAGAATGCATTTGGAATACCATCAGGTCCAGTAGAACACTTTGGATCAAGTCTGAGAAGCATCTCCACGATGCCCTCATAAGATACCAAGATAACAGGCTCAAATGAGGAATTAGGAACAATGTTCAGATTATTAACATCATCGTCATCATCGTTAATGGAAAACACAGAATGGAAATATGAATTAAAGTGCGCTGCCATTTGTTGTGGACATGTTATGACCTCATCATTTACAATTATCTGCTGAACAGGCTGAGTGGAATCCCGGAGGTGGTTCCAAAATTTACTAGGATTTTTGTGCATAAACTGCGGAAGGGTTTCAGTGAAATAACGTTGCCTGGCCGAGTGGATGCTAGAGGACAAATCCACCATCAACGCGTTTAAGGAACTCGATTTGGGGGACTTAGTTCTTTTTAGGCGTTTAATCCTCCTCTTCAAATGAATAATGTACCGGCTAATCCATGGATTTGTTTTCTTCAAGCGTATCTTTCTATCTGGAATAAAGTTATTAATGCAATACTGATAAAGCTCTTTCAGTTTTGCCCATAATTCTGGCACGTTCTCGGCTGAGAATGTTTCGAATGCCAGTTCTAAGTGACCCAGTACAGATTCGTCTCTTGCCTTTGAATAGTCTTTAATGATTTTGTGTTTGATTGGTTTTGTTTGATGGCCTTTCGATAGAGCGAAAGATACAACTACTATCTTATGGTCAGATATGCCATTGTATACTATGGTTGAAGAATCAGAAATCGAACGGTTTAAAAACACTAGGTCGAGAATAGAGCTGGCAGATCCGCTTACCCTAGTTGGTTCCAAGACGACTTGTTTGAGATTAGGAGCAAACATAATATCGCAAAGAAGGCCTGAGTCATGCATTGATTCAAAATTTTCAGTACACCAATCGATGCTTGGAACATTAAAGTCACCAGCAAGAATTATGTTCTTCTTGCCAAACAATGAAAGGTGATCCTGCAGCCTGCCCAGGTAATCAGCGTCAGAATTTGGTGGCCTATACAATGCGCATAGTATGAAGGTACGGCAGTTGTACGTGATCTCTAGAAATAGGCTTTCATGATTTTCGATTTGTTGTAGAAGTGTAGCTTTAATGTTTTGTTTTAGTAACACTGCGACGCCGCCTCCACGTGATGCTCTATCACGTCTGAAAACAGAGTACGACGGAGGAAAGATACAGCCACTACTAATATCAGGGTAAAGCCAGGTCTCTGTTATGATGGCTACGTGCGGATTATGAGTAAGCAAGGCTACTTCGAGGGGTTCAGTTTTATTAACTAAGCTTTGCGCATTCGTGTTCAGAATAATAAAGTGGGGAAGATATGGTTCTCTGGAGGTTGAGCGTCAATCTGAGGTCCTAGCGTCCGAGGAAAGAAACTGAATTCGCTTGCATGTAGCGTCGTTCCATACATATGTCTGATTATTGACTGTCAGCTTGTCATTAATAAGCTTTACTTTGAGACCGTTTTTTCTCTCCGCTTCAGTTGATTCCCATAATAACTTACGTTTTCTTAATGTTTCCCGAGAATAGTCATTCTGTATGAAAAAATCGGACCCCTTTAGTTTACTTATATTCTAAAATACATTTTTCTTTTCTACATAGTCCTGAAAGTAAACTATAACTGGGCGCTCCTTGTCACTCTTTTTTCCAAGCCTATGAATGCGGGTCACTGAGGACGTTTTGACGCCTAAAATGGTCTGAAATATATCAATGAGTACCTTGTATTTGAGCGATTTTTCATTTTCCTTTTCGTCTTCAGCAATTCCGTGAACAATCAGATTTGAGCGACGGCTATGGTCTTCGATATTGGTAACCGTTCTCTGTTGTATGTCGAATGACTGGTGAACAGATTCCACGTGCTGCTCAATTTGCGGTATCCTGTCAATGCTGATTTTAAAATTGGCAATACTATTCTCTACTCCCTCGAGTGTAGCGGACAAAACACTAAGGGACGCGTTTATTTTGTCATAACAAGTTTTCAGATCGGAAATATCTTTTCGTATTTGATTCTGCGTTCCTATAATAAGATCAAACATATTTTGATCATTGGGACCCGGATTGCTTTCCACGTCACCACACACCAAAAGTTTACATACCAAAAAACACTCATACGCCATGGAAACACAACGCTTTGGGCACGGTAGGACCAGTAACATGGGAACGTTACTACTGAAAGAACAGCAACCAACCTGAATAAACAAGAGGGGAGGCATGTTCAGTTGCAAGTCCCGGCCCGGTCCACCGTGCCCACTGAAAGCGAAGCGATGAAGGTCTTCCTTTATAGCTGCAGCAGATGGTGACGTCACACTCCAACCGACGTGGCCGGCAGGGGTGCCTTTGGTGCCTTTGAAAGGCATTGGTGCCTTTGAACGCTGCCTCGCGCACAGGGGTCATTTTTATTTCATCAAGCCACTTTTTCCAAGCCACGGCTCCAAGATTAAAGAAATAAACAAAAAATACCCACAAGCTTCGCAATGTCGCTCGTGAAAAAAAGAGAAGAGCTATACCACGCATATGATGAATCGACTTGCCTAAACGCCCATCTGGCGCTTACAATTCAAGATCGTCCGTGTCACATGACAAAGACAACCCATTCTTCGCTACACATTTTGAATGGGTGGAGTTTCGGTTACGATAAACCACGGCAGCGATGGTGGCGTTTGTAACCAGTGATAAGGTTCCCTGTAAGGCTGTCGTAAGCTGACAAGCCTATTTCATCACAGTTCTGAATGCAACGCTTTGCCCTCTCCTCGACGGCCAGAAAGATAAATTGCACGCCTGTTCTCGTCAGGCTACCGTTCTCTAGATCCAATGCATTCCTATTTATAAAAGCAGCTTTCCACGAGATGAATTCTTTTCTAAAGTTTAGCGGACTTAAACAATCACACTCATTTGTTCCCACCCCATACAAAACCCTGTTATTATTCTATTATTTGTACCAGCTCTTTTGTTGTCTAGTCCTAAAAGATCCTGAAATAAATCCCCAAAAGCCCGACACCTGCTCAAGAGGGATTGAAAAACCTCATTCCAGAACTAAACAGCGATGTGAGGGCTGTCGCCAGAGGCGTGTAGGTTAATGTAGTTTTCGTCAGAATGGAGGCCTGTCTAACTTATCAGAAAGGCCACAAGTGTAGAATCCTATTTGCATACGGTCAGGCGCTGCTACAGCATTGACAAAAATTAATGCGGCTAGGGATGGTGCCAGAAAGCCCCAGGGAAAGCTTGCTCAATACCTAGAATTTCTAATTTTTATATTTTCGCTCGAGAAGAGAACCCCGTCAGATTATCAAATATCGTAATCTAAATGACCTCTTAAAGAAAAGAACTGTCTGCATTCGTTGGAAGTGTAAGGAAAATAAGTAAATTAAATTGTCGCAACATCTATGAGAGGCTGTATTGCGGTGAGACTTGGTTAAGACGCTGGCATAATTCTCTCGCATGCATCTAATAAGCTATTACCATTCACATTTAAAACTGCTCCAAAGAAAACACTTAATTTCCAACGGGACCTCCGACGAGCTGCATAATATAAAAAACGTCACAGTGCAAAATGCCAGTTAAGTACATACCAGGGAACAAAATGACCGCCTGAAAAGACAACCGAATGACGTAGAGTTGTACATTATCGCGGTGAGCTTCTGTACTGTTCAGGAATTGCATGCTTAAAGCTTCGCTAAGAAGCACTCCAGATCGTATTCTCTTTCCGGAGATGTTTCAATTGGCACACGTTGAGCACTTCGTTTAGGCGCCATTTTGCGAAACTCACACATTAACGGGGCTTGCTTTACGTTTGCACGGCTAGTCTCTGAAAAAGAAATTTCTTTCTTTATTTATTTAGCTCTTTAATTACGGATGCTCTGGACAAGCTCTTGTCCAGGTTGTTGCGTGAGCTCCAAGCCTTTTACAGATGGGGCTTGTAGACTTTAAAAGTGGGATGTAAAAAAATGAGTAGGTGCGCTGATAAGACAATCTTAGAAAAAGAATAGCCACAAAATGAACCTACGAAACAACCTTGATTGTATTTTTTTCCTCTATTCTTTTGACACAACGACCCCCGCTGTGTCCCTATAGTGGTCAGTGATAAATGGGCCCATCCACTACATGACCGATATTAGAAAAATGAATAACTAACTAATACTAATTTATCCTTCGAGTGCAATGGCTAACCAGTTTTGACCAGAATAGTTTTTAACCCTCCAGTAGCCCTTTTCTCAGCATTGATATTTCTCATTTAAAATTTTTCACTTTCAAATATTTTCATTTGGAAAGTAGTGGCTAAATTCTTATCAGATTCGCCCAGTTTTCTTTTTCTTCTTCGTTTCAGTGAGATGACCTTGTTTCTTTCGGAATCTATTTCCTGTGACAGTGTTCAATAATGTTCACTCATTCTCTCGCACGGTCTCTAAGGCCTCGCCGTTATGGTCAAGCATGGTCTGTAACCTACCAACACTTGAAAAAGCACAGAAAACTACAAAGCGCTGGTCACACTTAGAATCTCACCGCCTGCGTATCGATTTGGAGAGAAACGCTTGCATATCGTTTTCTACATATATAAGGACAAAGAAAGCACACCAAGCACAATAAATGCGATGTCAATAAGCACTGAAATGCAGTGGGTCGAGTAACCAAAGGGCAAATGTGAAACTTTTTATAAGCAAAGAATAGTCTTAGAAGCTACCACGGGTGCACTCGGTGGACACCTGAACCACACTGTGAGGGAAGAGATGAAGAGAAGGTGAAAATAGGCAGGGAGTTTACCTCAATCTATCTATAAAATATAGGCCAAGCGAAGTAATCTATCTAGTACTAATCCTTCGTGAATTTGATGAAGCTTCGCCACAGTAACGTTCTGCTTAACAGAAAAGCAAGAGTCTCTGTTCCAAAGTGCAAATTTACTTTTTTGTCACCAGAGTAGCCATACAAGCTGTCATGTGTACACTCGGTGGATACCTGAAAAAAACCGTGAGGAAAGCGATGAATAGGAGGTGAAAAGGGGCGAAAAGTTCGCCTGAATCTATCATATATGAACCAAACGAAGCGGCCTATCCAGTACTACTCCTTCGTGAATTTGATAAAGCTTCGCCACAATAACGTTCTGCCTAACAGAAAAGCAAGAGTCTCAGTACGAAAGTGCAAATGTGCAACTTTCTATCAGCAGAGTAGCCGTAGAAGCTGTGACGTGTACTTACGGCGGACACCTGAACCACACTGTGAGGGAAGAGATGAAGAGGAAGTGAAAGGAGGCAGAGAAATAGGCGCCGCAGTCATGTGGTCCGAACTGGTTTTGAGCAGAGCAGGCTGTGTAACACCCACTGTTATCACGCAGCACGCTGGAATTATGCCTCCTCTCCGTCGAAATGCGGCCGCAGCAAAATAAGGTGGCGATGGCAGATAAAACAAGAAATCCTTGGAGCTTGACCAGTGGTTAAAGAACATTGTACCTGTGCGCTACCCGACCGTCGTCGTCCTGTTCGTGATCGTTGCAGTGCAATATGAGCATTCTTCCTGGGACATGTCCCGCATCCGTACAGCTCGTTTCTTTGCTTGCCCTGACTTGTATATGCCCCGCCCGGTATAATTGCCTTCTTATAGGTGGCAATCGCTCCTTATTATTTTTATTGCGAAAGCATTAAGTTACTCGTATGCATGCCACACGGTGTTAATTGGACGATTTCCTGTTCACTGCGCGATCCGACATGCGTGATGATAATACGCAGCTTTCCATCTCATGGCATGGAGGTCATGGAAGTGTGACAAAAGTTACGGGAGATCAGACGTATTTGATGCGACGATTCAATGAAAGCATTTGGCTTCACCCTGAACGATTACTTTGATTCTTGTACTCTAACTTATGCTTATGCTCAAAGCTGAGACTTTATATACATGATGGAATTTATCTAGAGGGTATTGGTGGGCGAAAGTGGACCGAAGGTGGGACGATATGGGTGGGCAGCCCACTAGCTAGCGGGGTGATGAGGTGACTGATAGGTGGTGCTCCTGGAGGGTGAGGTGGAGGCTTCCCATTAGCAGACGTCATATTACGGGGGAGGGGGGGGCCATTGTTGATATCAAAGAGCCAGTACGAAACTTTTTGCAATAGAACCATGCTAGAGGTTCCATGGCGAGCCGCTGTTAAGCAGTATCTGTTTCTGTTGTCTACAAGCTGAACACCGATCCGGGTAAGTGGTGGGAATTAATTAATTAATTAATTAATTAATTAATGAAAATATGAAAGCGTGTTTAAACCAAACTGTTGGTTAATTCAGATCATTTTTATTCTCTTTTCATCACCGAAGAAACACACACGGCTATAATATGAAACGCTGGCGTCAAAACGTTTGAAAGGCTTCTTTCAACGCTGACGCGAAAGCGCGTCCAAGCGCTGGCAGACATCGAGCTCTTGCAGTTTTAAAAAGTATTTGAGAGCGTTGAAATGCGGCGAAAGTGCACATGCCGCAAAACTGGCCAGATCCACAGCTCTAAGACTTAGAAACTTGAACCGCTGAATAAAATCCCAAGGCTGATACGTGTGTGCGTGTATGCATAAAAGAATTCACGTAAAAAGCTGTTTATAGCGCACAGGGTAGATTCGAGAAAGTTATTCTGTTTTATGGTTGTTTTAAGGTATCTGCAGACAACCCTCTGTAATTGCGTGTTTTGACTCACAGGTAGCAAAAACTAGTCCCGATTTAATTTACATATATAAAAATCGCAAAGATTGTGACGTAAAGTTTGATTAACGGGAATTCTTATTCTGACGGCAAAACGAGCTTTTCTTCGTTTCTTATAATGAAAGCTGCTGTTTCCTAGGAGCTATAAAATCCAAACGATAATATGAACATGGTTATTTAGCTAAGACGTATTACAGAAGTATGCAGCTCAGTCGGTTCCTTGCTTTTACGCTGTTAATTTCCACTTTTTCCTTTTACTCTTCTAGGAGAAGGATCACAACATCCAGATCCATTACGCAGTCAAACACAAGACCTTCAACCAGCTTGCTCCGTCCAGCCTCCCTAACGCTTCTGACCACTCGTCCTTACCCTACTGCTGCACGAAGGTAGACTGAAGGATCCCGTGTGTTATTTTTTTTAGTATACTTCCTTTCTACCCCTTTGACTTCGCCCTCGAGCATTTCTTGTCACACGCCACTCAACTCTGAGGCCTAATTTGTTATCCCTGTTTCTCTCTCTGTTCGATTACATGGCTAGCGAGTTTATGTTGCGTTTCGTTTCATGCAAGTTTCCTCTCTTGGTTGCCATGCACAGACCCAATAAGAGGAGATAGACCACAAGCTCTGTTAGACCAAGCGAGTTTGTAAAGTCTATATATGAGGTTTCCTTTCTCTTTTTAGAGTTCTAATGAACATTATAAGAGACCCGCCCAGACGCTTCCAACATGTTTTGCGTTCCTTGTTTGCTTTTAACTTGCTCTACATCTTCACATATTGCGCGATTATCTTCCTCTGATTCCTAACTACGAATGCTGGCCACATCCAACTCGAAAAAATTCAGGGGGGGGGGGGCACTTTGTTGACCTAAAGTGCGGTGAGGCGAAAGCCTTAAGCGCGGTGTTGCTGCTTGTGTCACGGATGGGTGGTTAAGATGTTAAGCTTCGCCTCTAAGAGCGGAACGCGACAGCGTCTTGCAACGCTGCCAGGGAGTCCACAGAACGTCATCACCCGTTCGGTTCTATGCCTTGCTCGTCGGTAAATTGGTTTTTGAGAAAAGGAACTGTATCTGTCCCTCATATCTCGGTGAACACCTGAACCTCGCCGTAACAAGAAGGGAGGAAGATGGGAGTGAACGAAGACACCCTATTCACTAGACGCGCCTTTGTTCATTCCAAACCATCGAGCTGGCATGGTGAAGTGGTAGAGTGCTCGCCTCGCACTCCGGACACCGGGGTTTGATTCCCGAGCTCGGCCAATTTCCTACTCGGTTTTATTTATTTATCTGGTCTGACCAGAAAGGTTAATTAGGGTAATTGGTTAAGTAAGCAATTAACTAAACTCAGTACCACTTACTTGGAGCATCACTAAACGATCCCTTTAATTGGTTCCATGGTTAGTAGCCAAACTACCCTAGCCGCCGCGGTGGCTCAGCGGTTATGGTGCTCGGCTGCTGACCCAAAAGACGCGGGTTCGATCCCGGCCGCGGCGGCTGGAATTTCTTTGGAGGAGAAATTCTAGAGGCCCGTGTACTGTGCGATGTCAGTGCACGTTAAAGAACCCCAGGTGGTCGAAATTTCCGGAGCCCTCCACTACGGCGTCTCTCATAGCCTTAGTCGCTTTGGGACGTTAAACCCCATAAACCAAACCAAACAATTGGCCCCGTTTGAAATTCGCGCACTGTGACGTCACGACCGTTTCGACCAATTGAAAAGCGTGACATTTCTGTCGACAACCCCTGCTTACAACGATGAGGCATTAAAGGTTTCCGCCTTAATATAAGGGCAACCACAATTTCAGCCCTTACTAACGGCACTCTTTACCTACCTAACTACAGTGACGGCTTATGGCACACGAGTGAGCGTGGCACGCCTGCAAAGATGGCAGCCTTATCGTGCGTCTGTGTGATTCCTGCCGTGTTTTCTCACTTGTGGATGGTCGACCTGCAGAATGCCTTTTTCTGCCGCCTCGTTTCGCTGTTCCGGAAAGCGCTGCTCCTTCCCTTTGGCGTTGTCCAACGGCCGGCTTCGATGGCCCCCTTTGTGCGGCTGCAATCCCATTTTCTTTTCCCCGAAGGTGCTGGACTGTTTTCCCACCCCATTCGGCTTCAAACGGTCCATTTGTTCCATCGGGTTGCTTTCATTTCTTTTTCTCTTTTTCATCCCAAACAGATCGAAAGAAAACAAAGCCCCGGTCAACAGCAAAACGCTCTTCGTGTTCTTCCGACGGTTTGTTTTTATTCGACGCACGAAGAAAGACCTCACCGGCCCCCTTTCTCCACTCAGCAGTTTTCTCCCTCGCAAGCTCAGCACGGGTCCCAGCACAAAGTGATATTGTTTTTTACCTAGTTTTGTTTTTCCTACGCACAGGAACTTTGAGGTGAGGCTAATAAGAAAATGGCGCGGTCCTTGTTTTTTCTATTAGGGAAAAAAACTAAAGCGGGGCTCACTTAAAGCCAGTCGCACGCCTGAGGTGCCTCATGACCGTCTTTGAGCGCTGCGATCTCAAAAGTTTTCGTATCGTGTACTGGGCTTTTCACCACTTGTGCCTTCTGCTTTTTTTCTTAGTTATCTTCCTTCGGCGACGTGTTGTTTCCAGCCTAGCTTATTTGTTTGGTTCTTCATTGTGGTGCATCTGGATTTCACCCCGGACAAAAGCCACGAGACGGGCGCATGTTTTTATGCACCTTACCTCCTTGGACCCGGTGTCGATGGTGGCGACATGCGTGTAGCCGCCAACTACCGATAAAGCCCTTCTGTGGAGGCCCATGCGCATTACCCAGACTTGCAGTGAAGACACCATATCCCCGCAAACTTGTTAATCTCATCCACCCACCTAACTTTCTGCCACCCCTGCTACGCTTGCCTTTTCCTATAATTCACTCCGTTACCCTTAAGGACCAGCGATTATCTTGCATTCGCTTTGCATACCCTACCCAGGCCCATTTCTTCCTTGTGATTTCCACTAGAATGTCATTAACCTGTGTTTGTTCCTTCACCCACTCTGCCCGCTTCCGCTGTCTTAACGTCACACCTGTCATTCTTCTTTCCACAGCTCGCTGCGTTGTCCTTAAATTAAGCTGAGCCCTTTTCGTTAGCCTCCACGTTTCTTCCCCGTAAGTGATTGCCAGTAAGATTTTGCCTTGAGAATATTGGTAAACTACCATTCATGATCTGAGTACTTTCTGATTTGCACGTCCTTTAGGTTTCCTGTGCTCCTCAAGGCTCACAGTTTCTTTATTTTACACTCATCCTTTATGATTCACAAGTCCCTAAGTTGTCGCATGTCTCTTTTAATTCACATCCTCCTGATAGTTCACGTATCCATTATGGGTGACGCCATTATGCGTGAGTTCTTGCTTTCGACATACTACGATGCTAGCGCAATTTTTCAGAAAGAAAATCGCTCCGAGAGCTTTTGTTGTACAATGGATCGTCGAAAAGGGTATTCTTTAGCCACGTTTGAACAGCGAAGAGAGCTTGTTACATTTGAGCAACGCCCTCAGATATCGAACAAGCCCCGAATTTTGATTCAGTTCGCTGGGTCCGTTATCGTTGCCTCTGGGGTGTTCGCTGGCAATTCTTCTGCAAGTGGTCTGCGTTTCTTCAGGCGTGCTTTTTCAACGTTTCTGATTCCTTTACGTACGTCTCCACACATACATATTTCCCCACGAAATTATCGCAAATTCTTCCATTAACGCTCTATAGACTAAGCCTTCTACAAAGAACCCGCACCCTTCCTTCTTGCGATATTGGGACGGAGCCGCTTGCACCCCTTGCGAAAGATTACGCCAAAGGTCACGGACAGCCACGCCGCATCCATCAAAGTCGAAACTGCCCAAGTTCTTTTTTTCCCTGCCGGAGACGTTCATTCAAATCTGATTGCTTTTATAAACAGCGGGGGCAACGCTGGTGGTGTTGCTCAAATTTTTATGCCGTTGTAGATCGAACTTACATGAACCCTTGATCACTAATGCTTTGCTCGGAGCTCTCCTTCGACGTCATCTGCGCGTGCATGGTAGTCGCACGGGAATAAACTGAGGAACTCCTCAGTTGCATCGCTTCTTCGCCGTCGTTTGACGGCAGGTCATGCCTTGAAAGATTAACGAGGGCCAACCGCAGGCAAAAACCAAAACAAGAAACGAAAGCAAACATGAGAAAAGTGGCCTCAAGTCTATACACAAGAAAGAAACTAAGTCCTGATGGCTGTGAAAGTGCTCTCCCGCCTTCTACAAACTGTACGCTTCACATCGGGCCTTTTTAACCCTTTGTGCCTTTCATCGGCCGTTTCTGAACGCACGCTGCATTACAAATAAAATCGCCGGCAGGCAAAGCGATAGCAACTTGAGTGTGGAGTTCCAGGTTTTTTTGCCATCTGAGAATAGAAAGTGCGAAGTGAGGTCGGGGGCCAGCGCTTAACCTTGGCGTCGTTCACAAAAGAAGGTAGCCTTTCACGATAACGGGCCTCAAAGTGGACCTTGCTACTTTGGCCTTTCAATTTCATCAAGGTCAAAAAATGTGCTTCTTTCTTCTTTCGGGGCCTTTTCAAACCTTTTGATCTCCTCTTAGCTCAGGCCATCAAGTTCGACGGTTGTTTCTTGACGTGAGCCATGCTATTCAAGCTGAGAGAGCCACAACCACGAAACCGTAGCTGCTACTGGTGAATCAACGAAAAATAAAAATAAAAGTGGCTGTATAGTGCTCATGTGCTGCTTCCTTTTGAATCCTCCCACGTCTCTTTTTATTGCATCCCCGGTCTGGGCATGTTTTTTTTTTTTTATCTCCAGTGCGTTTGTCATCATCTTTTGTCTCAAACATTCCTGTGTGCTGCCATTGCTTAGCACAGTGGTTCTCACATGTTCCTATTATAAAAAGAAGAAAAGAAAGTGGATAGAAATGATAGAAAAGGGCAGGTTTTCCGCAGGAGTTTCCGGTTGTATATACTGCTGCCTTTGACGCAAAAAAAGATATAATAACATGGAAAGTAGGAGCAAAAAATTAGGGGCGATCAATGGGACTGATGCGAAGGAAATGCAATAGCATGGTTCCTTCACTTGGTGGTCAACTCCATTTCTAATCCTTTGCCAATTATGCGTTCAATGCCTTTCACTCGTTAAATCTATTTCAATTCTCTTCGAAACTCAACTACGCAAGTAGGCAAAACGTATCCCATTCATAGATCGAGGCGAGTCCTCATGCCGCTACCAGCGCAGTGGCGCAGCGGTTACGCATTGAATCACTGCAATGGCACGCGACTGTTTCAAACACAGCCACCGGTAGGGCTTGCGAGGCAGAGGTTACTCTTCCCGAGCAATACTAGAACGAGTAGCTCCCGCAAGCTTCACTTCTAGAGATAGCTCTTCGGGAAGCTGTGTATTTTGCACATATATAGGCCTGCTGTTGTCTGTCATTTTCTCCTCAGTCATTTTAATTAATCTGTGTCATTCTTCGTGTGATGTCTCTCTCCTCTCCCCTGCAGGTGAATGGGGAAAGGAAGAGGAGCCAGTGGTCAGGTGCCGAGCTGATGGGTGACAGGTGGAGAGAGGCACATCTTTCTAAACACCGCCTAGCAGAAGGAAGCATCGCACAGACGCCAATGCCGGCGGACACTTCTCGCCATTATGGCCCTCCTAAAATGAAGTGCAAGACGATGAAGGGGCACAAGAAAAAAACATACCAATGGTTCGACTCTGCTGAACCGCATTTTCACGTAGCGAAAGCAGAGCGCATAGCTCCGGTTTATGTACCCCATACCCTGGCGTCACAACTGTAAATTGAATTGCGTGACACCACGCGATCACCGCGCAGCTTCTACCGCCCTCTACCGACCACTTTAAAGGTCAAGGTCAAAGGTCAAATGATACAGCACCAAGGTGGACCACACATGGTAAGGCAGATATGCAACCGTTACTCATCTCACCGGCAACCACGCCCACCAACCCCACCCACCAGACCAACCGCACCCACCAATCCAGCTGTACGGAACCACGGGACAGTGGCAGCAGACCAAAATATGCCAACAAGATTGACGCGCCTACAGGCCAGACCAAGGTGAAGGCACCTTCCAGCCAGCTGTTAGTGGGTCCCCTGCTTTTCTCTTAAGGCGGGGCTAGGAACAAACAGTGCTTGACAGGGTTACCACTTTGTTGGCTCATTTCCCCGATCCCTGAAGTTCAACCCAATCAATTGCGCTGCGGCGACCACGCCTCTCCCTCTTTCAGAAAGAAAGACACACAACGACACAAAAACATGCACGACCAAGGGTCTCACTGACATCGAACCCAACCGACTGCATCACATCAACCACTAACTCCGGTGAGGCGCTTTAAGCTAGGACACTCTGCGTCCCTGTTACACCCGCTTTTGCACGTAGTTTTCAATGTGGCTTGCGTATTATTTGTTAGCGGTCCGCAAATACCTTCAAAGCACCACGTTTTCTTTGATGAATTGAGGCCCAGAGCGGCAACGCATAACACTGCGCATAGCATAATGCTCCACCAGGGACACTGCACAGAGATAAAAGTAGGTTTGGTTTGGTTTGGTTTGGTTTGGTTTGGTTTGGTTTGGTTTGGTTTGGTTTGGTTTGGTTTGGTTTGGTTTGGTTTGGTTTGGTTTGGTTTGGTTTGGTTTGGTTTGGTTTATGGGGTTTAACGTCCCAAAGCGACTCAGACTATGAGGGATGCCGCAGTGGAGGGCTCCGGAAATTTCGACCACCTGGGGTTATTTAACGTGCACTGACATCGCACAGTACACGGGCCTCTAGCATTTCGCCTCCATCGAAATTCACCCGCCGTTGCCGGGATCGAACCCGCGTCTTTCGGGTCAGCAGCCGAGCACCATAACCACTGAGCCACCGCGGCGGCTCAGTGGTTATAAAAGTAGAGTGCTTGGTTTTGTTCTCGAGGCGCGCCTCCTGGACGAGTGCTGACTTTGAGAATGATTACTCCAGAGCGTTTCTTCATGAGTATCTTTTCTTAGCGTCATTTTCACTTGAGTCTTCGGTTTGCGTGCCTATCCAAGTATTGTAATTATGCTAGAGTACCGCGAAGCCCTGTAAATCCAACGAAGATGCCAGGGGTAAGTTTGCCACACACGTTGTCACAGGTGTCATCCTTCACATCGTGATGGCCAAGTCGGCTTCATAACGACGGCGCTTCCTTACTTTGAGGAAACCTTGGCCAATTTATGTTCCAGTGAACTGCAGTGAACTCTGCTGAGCAAATACTGGAGCTGTACTGCTTCAGCTAATTTCGTCAAATCATCATTCCACCTGATTTGCCGTCTCAGACTAGTTGACGCTGTGGCCCTGCTCCTTGACGGATGAAGTAAGTTTCATTCCCTAGCATCTTTTCTCGCATTAGATCGTAGTACCTTGTTTTATTTTAACATTTCCAATACCTGCAGCCTCTTCAATTACAATGACAGTGAAGGAATCCATTTAACTACATGGGATAAGGGCGGGACCCACAAATAAAAAGGATGCCTGAAAGTAAGACGAAAAAAATGGCATGCATAAGGCGAAAAAAATAATCGAAGGATGCTGGATACGTGAGCTGAAACCTGCCTGAGAAGAGACCACCCAAGTATTTCCCCTTTCCAAGTGCACGGAAAAGAAGCAAGCCTGTGAGCCTTACTTGCGGTTGAAGCGAAGATCTTTCCTCGGCGTCCTAACCCAACGCAACCACGAGACCGGTTGGCAAGCCTTCGTCAAATGGAGAAGTCTCGCCGCTATGGTTATCGAGACTGTCGGACCCCCTGGATGCGACGACAAGCGGTAAAAGGATTCAATTTCCCTTCCCTTTGCAGTACGCTTTGCCGTTCCTGATCTCTTCATTCTATTCACTCTTTATGTTTTCTTTCTTTCGCTATGATTCTCCCGTAAGAAAGAGCAGTAAAATCGAGCGCTCCGCGAATACAAGCGAAAACGATGTCAAACACAGAGAAGCACGAAGACGAAGAAAACGAGTACGCGTGGCTTCGAAGATAATGGAATGAAAGCCTCCGCAGCCTCTTGCAGTCCGCGCCTATGCCTTCCACTCCACTAGAGAGAAATCGGAACGACAGCTGCGTAAACCTCGGCTGATATAAACCGCGAAGGACGGAAGGAGGACGCCGGAGTGTTTTGGAGGAGGAAATAAAAGCGCGGTATATGCCAGAGTGGCGCTTACGCGAGCGGACGCAGTCTCGGTCCTGCCATTGTTTTCGTATTCCATATCGGCGCGTGCCGGCCGGCCTTCGAAACCGTTTACGACGTCTCGCGTTTAGATTCACAAAAGCAATGCGCAGGAAGCAGTTTTTCTTGGTGTTGAAATCACAATAACGCAGGGAGAATGACTATACTAGTTAGCCGCAATCGACTAACCTTCATAGTAATTCTGCCAAAAATCATAAGATTTCGAACCGTAAATAATTTCGTCGAAAATACAGCTCTAAATGAACAAGGAGCCAACACACCCATCACTGTTAAACACGCAAAACAATGCGGTGTTTACACAAAGTGATTGTACTGCAACGTGATGGCTTGAAAGGCGAAAGTTCTTTTAGTGTGAGAGCACTATTTAACTCGGTTCCAGCCAAAAATATTTCGCGAATCCTCGTAGTAACTCGGGTAAGCTCGGATAAGTTGGGAGCAGCGTCGCAAAAGGGTGACCTTAAAGGGAAACTGCATAGGTTGTAGAAATCAACGAGATTAAGAGGGTCGGATGTGTGAAACATGCGGGTAAAGCATGCGAAGTCTTTTTGGGCTAGCGCTTTAAATAGTGAAGTAGTCACTGATTAAAATCCGGACGCCCTTCAAGCTTCTCCGCCGCGCAAAACGCCAAGTGGGGGGGGGGGGGTCATGATGACATCATCGAAGGTATCGGTATGCATTTCCAACGCGCAAACGCCTGCTTTAAAGGAAAAAAGCAACGCCACCGAAGGCAAACCCTGCCGAGAGTTGTTTGGCAGCGTCTAACCAGTCAGGGCAGGGTGTGGCTGACGACAGCTGTAATTGGAAATCATACATTCCGTGACGTCACGCTGAACTTTCTTGCACACCTCCAGTGCATTGAGCAGAAGCGCAAAATTTAATCGTTGATTACGACACTATTTCAAATGCTAGTGCAAAAACCCTTGGCGTGCTTTACCTACAGCCTATATAGATTTGAATCCTTGAATATCGCGAAATTCTCAGAAAAGTGCTGCAGTTGTCCTTTAAGGGTGACCTTATCACCCTCAAGGTCCCTAACTCGCGCAACTTTGAAGGAAGGGGTGCTTTCGCACGTGTAATCGTTTAAATACTTCAAAACACTATCACTTTATTGTGCCAGCTTCACTATAAATTCTTAGGTCTATTAGTTTTCCTGTTAGCTCCATGGAACTCACTATTTTTTTGAGCAGTTTGTAAACAAGAAATACTAAAACAAAGAGAAAAACTTAACAGGCCACGAACTTATAGTAATTCTTTCGATAATTTCAAAAGCGAATTAATGTTATGAACATAGTATTCAATAACGCAGTGAGTGCTCATAAGCATCCACCCTAGCTCAGCCACACGGCTAAGAAAGTTATGCAGCCTTCGCATAAACGACACAGTACAAGAAAAATTCGTCCTGGTCCGGGGGTCGAACACGGGATGTCGCTGTAAAACTTCGCATACAAGGAAGGCTGGCATATCCCAGTAGTTAAAAAACGACAGAAACGCTTCGGAAATATGCGAAAATGATTTGTCGTTTTTTTTTGTAATGACAGGCTTTTCATTCGTATTGTACTATTTTTCTATAACAGTGTAGTACTTTTATGTAGTATTTTTTTCTGTAGTTCCATCGCTACACAAGGGACAGAACCATAAAATAAAACCTCGTTATATGGAAACGATTTATAAAGAAATAATGCTTATAAAGAAGCAATGACGATTCTCCTTAGAAGCTCGTTCAACGTGGATTATAACGAAGCTACGGCTACAATGCAGTAATCGCCAGGCCCCTTCAACTTCGTTATAACGAGGTTCAACTGCACTACTGAAAATTCTGTTGTTACTGCAAGTTCATTGTCTAAAACATTACCAAAAATCTGTTGTGCTCTACAACAGGGTTGGAAGGGCGAAGCCGAATTGAACAACTCATTCAACTTATTTACTATTTGCGCATTTAGCTCGTTTATTCGCTAACCGGCAGTTGTCTAATGAGCACTAACATAATAAATGCAGGCTGAGTGTGTCATGCAGCTTTCCGGGAAAGTAGTCCTTTATCCAATGGCTGGCTGCTAACATTATACAGCTCGCCGAGTTGATTCTACAGCAGCGCAAGCAAAAAAAAAGCATTAAAAGCAGTACAAAGCTATCAGACTTCGCACAAGAGCGGAAGAGTGTGACCCAGTGGCCCGCCCGGCGATCCTCTGCAGCGAACGGAAGCAGTTCGCGAGCCGCCGCTCTCTTCATCGTCGCCGCCAAACACGACAAAAGAAGAAAAATGGCCGACGGAGTCAGGCGAACGAGAGCAGCGCCGCCTACCGTTAGCGCTGCGGCGTGAGACCACTCTGCGATATATCTCCTCAGCGCGGCGCTGCGGTGGCGCTGAGCTCGCGGCTCGGCACTGCGTTTCTTCCCCGCTCTCAGTCCCTTTTCATTTTTACTTTCTATCCTCTCCCCAATTGCAGCTAACGGGTAGCGTAGTGCTCGGTCGTACAGCCGTCGGCGTATTGCTCAGCAGGAGAGCAGCTGCTGCGAAGAGTGAGAACGTTGCGGTCGAGCTGTTTAGCGTTCGGTGCCGGTGTCGGTATAATCAATCCGAATATTCGGTCCCAAGTTCGCCATGTTATTTCTGAATTATCTGTGTGTTTGGTCCAATGTTCGGAGTGTACGGTGAGTCTCAGGAGAAATGTAACTGGCCTGGTAAGATGGCCTTACGTCAGAACGGGCCTACTTATGATGAGAAAATCGCCTGACTTCCACTCCGATCTGAAGCACCGCTCCTCCGTCGAGGGCGGCGATGCGAGAAGTGAAGACAAGAGCCAAGCAGCATAAAGGCTACCACTACGGGACGTTCCAGCCTTCGCCAACTCTGCCTTACACCCTACACACTTTATTTGATTCTTTTTTTCTCTCGCTTGTCTTCTCCTACTAACGCACTTCTACATTAGACGGTTTTTCGCTCCAAAGCCCCACTGCAGCGCTGATAAGCTTTGCAGCTGCGCTGAAAGCAGCGAGCTTTGCCGAAACGAGGGAACAGGGCACGATGGAAACAACGAACAGCTCTTGAAAGCGAAGTTAAAAAAAAAAGAAAAGGGACATTTCCAATTTACCCAGAACAATCGTACTGCGCTGGCCCTCCACTGTGGCTGTCGTCTTTATCGTAGTGCAAAACAAACCAACTGCAAACTAGCACCACCTTTACCGGAGCGTAAGCCTAACTCGCTTTTATTAAGGAGATGAAAAGAGTTCTGGAGGCTTCTCAACAAGCGCCGGAGTTGGTGCATTACCTAGCACGCTTCTTTGATCTCTGTGAAAAACATTTCGGACATTGTCAAAGCATATAAACGTCGAAAGCTTTTGTTTCGTTTCTTTTCCTTCAAGCAGCACGGCGATTTTATGGATTTCATAATGGCGCTGCTTTTGAAACGCATTTTTTTCTTTAGTTCCAGTAGCGCTTGCTGTCTCCACGTTCGTGGTTATAGGGACAGGATGCATCTTGCATATCCACTTCATGTTATGCACGGTTATCGGGCATCTGGAAAATATGGAGCCCAGGATATGCGGTTTCGGTTTCTCATACAATAAACGACGACTGTAAGTATGGCTGATCGAAATGTCTTACCATGCTCGCTTGTTTTACATCTCAGAACACATCCATCATCACACACCTATAATTTTTGTAAAACATCTCAGCCGCCGCTTTCAGCAGCTGTTAATCTTAATACCATTAATTATTTCTTGAGGACAATCAAAAGCAGTAATATTCTTTTTTAGTACTTTTTGTCTAGCACTCCAGGCACAAGGACACGCTCAAAGTGCCGTGCTGCCACGTCCCAGAGATAACGGCACATGAAGCCATGCATTTCGCCCCAACGTTTAACCGCCGGTTTATGGACGTGGTCCCCTCGGTAGCGCCCCTCAAAGACAGAGAAAGGGGAATGTTCGACCCATGGGAGAAGAGCCACTGAAAATCGAGTCGCGCTTTCGACGACTGCGCTATAGACTTTTCCTGTCTTGAGTATTAAAACTGCGGCAAGCGAAACAACCTTAGTAGTAGGACTTCGGAACGGAGGCTCGAATTCGCTGCATTTAGAACAGCCGAACTGACGCAGAAACAATGGACGCTGTAAGTGGCGAGAAAGACGGGTTTCGGGGTCACTGGGAGGAAAGAATAAGTGTCGCAAATACCAAAAAAATAAGCAACATTTAATGTTTTCTCTGCAACTGAAGTTTGAAGAAAAGGTCTGTCACTCACCGTCTGAACAATGAATTGACCTGTGAAATGTTCTAAAAGGCCAAAAAACAGGCGCTCAAAGAATGCGACCACCAACCTAGGACGAACTACCAGTGCGACGAGAGCACCAGAAGTGCAGCCTACCGTTCTTCCATTGTTCCAAAACTTCGAACCTGACTACGCCTGAAAGCACGCGGCTCGCGTGTGAAGCGGTTAAAAAGTGGCGCTAATTTGCAAGCACAATTACCGGCGCTTTTGTCCGACCCAGTCAACTTCAGTGTAAGAGCGCCCTCCGCTACCAGTGACGTGACGGTGATTGAAGTTCTCGCAATTGCAGAAACCAATCGGAAGTAATTGTTTCGCAGTCTATTCACTCCACGACTGCACAAAAAAAGAGCGCAGGACACACGTCTGAAATGTCGGAAGCAATTCATGGCTGTATTTACGCTTGCTCGGTTAAGTGCATTGTCGCACGTTGACGAATTTTTTGAAAGTGCCAGATATTTAAACTTCTCACTCTTTATTCAAGCCATCAACCCCACAATCCCTTTAAGTTTAGTTCTGATAATGAATATCCCTGCGTGACAAGAACATCTGTTTAAAGTAGTGTTTCTATATGCTTATCGCTGTAAAATTCTTTCAATATTTCAATATAATAGCTTTAAAAAAACTGTGATGTTGTTAGAACGTTACTTTCCTTTAAATATATTTTGTTGAAATCACTTTTTTTTTCGGCTCAAGAGAAGAATTGCAGTTTTTAAGGTTAATTCGCGCTATTCCCAGATTACCCCGACACATGAGAGGCCGAACGGCATTGCTTTCTAGAGCATGTTACGTCGTCATGGCGCTTCTCGCAACAGACCAAGTATAGAGCTCCAAGTATTCTTCGAGGCTATAGCATCTGCGCTTGTGAATACATGGGTGTTCCTCGGGTATCCGGGTCAGCTTAGACCTGCATCTGTAATGTGCGCACCCACTGCAGCCGATGCATTACGACGCTTGCTTTGTAAAAGACGTAGGTTCGTGTCCCGATGTTCGCCATCCGCACAGGCGCAAAGGTTATGCCTAGGTCCAGAGCAAGAGTAAAATCTATGTCAAAGATGCAATGTAAAATTTTCTGCCACGAAAACAAAAACCGTATTCCCGCAAATTTCTTGATCTCATCCGCCCACCTAACTTTCTACCGCCCCCTGCTACGTTTGCCTTCTCTTATAATCCACTCCGTTACCCTTAAGGACCAGCGGTTATCTTGTATTCGCATTACATGGGAAAGGCATTTGCCCTGCAGTGGGCGTAGTCAGGCTGATGATGATGAGGAGGAGGAGGAGGAGGCCGTAAACTTGTAGTAATAACTATTTTTTTTTTGTATTGCGCTGTCCCTTCTCGTAGCGACTGCACTACAGAAAAATACTAAGTACAACAGAAAAATGCCGCAATAATACTGAAAAACTGGTCTTTGTGACAAAACAACAACACATTTTCTCATATTTTAGGCACCATTGTGCCGGTATTTTTCTTTTCTTTTACTGGGATTGATCTTTTCACAGTTGCGTCTGTGCTCTCTGCCGACAGACGCATAAAATCAGCAGGCGCGGAAGACCGGACATGGAAAAGTAAGAATTCAGCCGTGTAATGTCTATCAAGTATTAAAACAGCGACATTTCAGTAGTTATTGATCCATGCATACCACACGATTCTTAAGCACTCTACAAGTGCTGATAGCTATACCCAACGACCACTTTTCTTGACAATAACGCCATTTGTGACTCTAAAACTCCGTTATATAGTTTGGCCGCAGGGCGGCTGCCTGGCAGGTTCATAGCTGCGCGGTTGCTGCGTTCCGTCGCTGGTGTAGCTGGCGCCATCTATGGATTCTTCTTGTTAACGGGAGGGAGTAAACGGTTCGTTGCAGTCAAGAAAACTGGTCTTAGAGAGAACCTCTAACGTTGAAAATGTGCAGTTACTTTAGAAATGTTAACAAACCAATTGTATACTGCGTTTTAAGAAGAACTTATATACTGCTGCCGGAGCTATGTACTGTGATTCTAGTTTTACCCTGGTGGGCGTTTCCTTGAGGGTATATATGTAGTGGTTGGCGCCTTTCTCAAATAAAGTTGCAGTTCAGCGCTCGAGTGTGTGTTTTTTCATCCTGTGTCCGTATGTAGCATGCGCTGTTGAAATTATTATGAATGACCAACTAGCCCGTCAGCTCACTCTGTTCGACTATGCTTCGCAGCTCAGGGAGAAAAGACGGATTTCGGCTCTGCAGTTTTGGCAGCATTTCCAAGAAAAGTTGCCCCGGAGAGAACCTTGCCACACTCGTGCTGACCTTAAATAAAGTTTTTGTCCTCCTCTTCTTTTTTTTTATTCGAGCTGTTTGCCATTAGGCATAATGAAAAAGGGAAAGAAAGTTATAAAAAGGAGTGCAAACAAGCCTCGCTTAAAAAGTGGCAAAAGTTCGCGATAAAGCAATTATCTTGAGTCCACTTGCGATAGTCGTCTGCTTACAAAACGCGATGAAACAACTCCGAGGATTCGATGAAGGCGCTAACCTTGAATGTTGGAGCTTAAACAAGTACAGCCGAGAGCAATATAAGAAAGAGCTAAGTCTAGACATTCATTTATTGATTACTCCTCCATAATTATGCGTGACAAGACCAGCTTTCTTTTTTTTAAGCTAGTTTTTCATTTGATAATATTTAAAAGTCGCAGTCAAAATTAGCGAATACATGACCAGAAATTTCGCAGTTTTCCGCAGAAGGCTTGTTTTCTCTCGTATTTCTCACGACTCAAACCTGCAGATACACCCCCTGCGTGCGTTGCACACGACACCGCGTATGCTCTTATCTTCGGCAAACCGCTGCTCCCCGAAGCCTAACCGCAGAGCGGGGCTCTCAGCGATGTTTACACGGGGAAGGCGGCGTTTCACATCCCCGTGGACAAAACCGGAAGCCTTCTCCATCCCATCCTGACGGAGCATTGTGTATCGACGCTCACTGCGATGGGTGGAAAAAAAGCTAGCAAGAAAGAAGAAATGTATTTGAAAGCATCTGGCCGAAAAGCGCAATACGCTGATGAAAAATATACCTCTACAGCGCGGCGCTTGCTTCTTGAGTGCTTTTCTTCTCTCCCTGGTTTTCGTTGGTCTTTTTTTTTCAATATGTGTTTTATTCTGCTTCTATGAACCTTCACCGCCTATCGTCACTTCTTTTTGCTCATATTCCGTCTTCATTGCAGTTTCCTTTGCTTCGTGTTCCCGCTTCCTTTCTTTAGCTTCTTTCCTCTTCTTTCACCTTTACATTCCTCTCCCCAGGCTCCTTTTTCATAAGTCCTTGTCTTGCCGCTTTACGTCCTCTTTTTTGTTCGTATGGTCTTCATTTTCACGACTTGCTTTGTTTAACTTGTCCAGGTCATCTGTTCTGTTTTTGTTTTTATTGGGCACTCATCCCTTTTTACCTCTTTCGTACTTACCACTCTTACTCCTTTCACCGTTCTTTTTCCTTTCTGTCCTTCTTTTTCTATTCCGTTTTTTTTTCATCACTTTTTTGTGTCGGTTCTTTCTTCTCTCTATTTCTTTTTCTGTGTAGTTTTCTTCATGACTATACACCTTTCATTCCAATTTTCCTCTCACATTTTGCATTTCTATGTGTTGAGGCGTTGTCTCGGCACTCCCTTTTAACGTCTTTTTTTCCCTGCTTTCCCCAACCACTCGACACGCCGCCTGCTACCGCGCAAACACTGCTCTTTCGTGGAGCACTGGCTTCCCTGAACGTTTCCCACGTGAGGACAGCGCAAACAAGCCGCACCATCAAGCCTGGATCCTCTTTATATCATTCCTTTTTCCTTCGTGTCTACTCCCTTTTTTTTTCCCTGTCAGAGTGTTCTACGGGCCGCAAGCGATATCCCACAGTGCTGTCGCGTCGCTGTTACCGCTTCCAAGCATCAGAGCCAGTGTTCCCCGTCCACACAGGTTACCTGCTCATTAGGCTTACGCCGAAATCATTTTGCCCAGGGCGCTCAGAGAGCTGTGGAAGCTGCCACTTTCTTTCGCTTTCTTTGTTCATCCCCTTTTAGGGAGATAACGAACGTAGAGAAGAGCACCGTTTGTGGAAGCGGTGTACTGAGGCAGGGAAGGGTGTTTTGCGGATGGCAAGCGTGCCTTGTATTGTGGAGTGCCGCAAATTGGCTTTGCTCTGAAGCGACATTGTTCGTGTCTTCGCCAGCGACACGTGGGCTGGACAAGGCTGCAATCGGGCAACCTCTGCCTGAAAACAAAGCTGCGTCGAACGTGTGGCTTCGACATGAAACCCTGATCCTTTAAAAGCCTTGATCTCACCACCAGGTTTTATACTTTTTCATCCTTTCTTTGTTTCCTCTGTTCCCTGGTGTTTAGCTATCTTCTGTGAAGTTTTGTTCCCTGTCTTGTTGTGTGCGATTTCAGTGTTGCTGTTCCTTGTGGTTTTGCATTTACGTTCTTGTGATCTTGCCTGCTTTTAGCGTAAATTCTAAGCACATTCCTTTGTTTCTTTCTTTGTCTTTTGTCTAGCTAAGAGCGCTGTTGGGCTAGTTGGCAATTTTTTTATTCCTTACTTTCTTCTCTTCTTTCTTGCTTTCTTTCTTTCCTATTTCCTCCTCATATCCTTCCTTTCCACGTTCTTACCTGAACCAGGCAGTCGTTGTCATCCTTCCTGTGGTAGCTACCATACTATTCTTTTTAATTCATTTCCTTTCCTTAGTCGGTTTTCTTGCCGGAGTAATGACAACCATTCTCTCTTCTTTCGTTCCGCAATTCCGTTTACAGAATGCTGTCCTGTGCCGTTGAGTACACGCTGCGTGCAAAAGCACTTCTGCTTGGAACAGTTCGCTGACATTCATATCCTTTCCAAATCACTCCATTAAGAGTCCTCTCCTTTTCCCTAAGGTCAGGCCCCCTTTCCTTCGCCGCGGATGGGCGGAGAAAAATCTATTCTCGTTAGTAGTCTGTGAACGCCGCCAACGACGTCCTAGACGAAGCCTTTCTTCCTCGCTGCGGCTGTGCTCTAGAGAGGGAAAAAGAGGGAAGGGGGTCCTCCAGCGCAAGCGCTATTAACGACCATTCTCGGCCCGAGGGGTTAATTCATTGGCATGCGATGCCAGAGACCGCCGGCGAAGCTATAGATAGAAGATGATGGGGTTCCCCGCATCCCTGCTACGCAGCTCGCGTACGAAGTGGTGGCTTCCCGCTCGTCGGCCAGGCCTGGCGACAGGCGCCTGTTGCCGCACTCTACCCATACTCTGGTATCCGCGGGTCTAACACAGCGAGAAGAGCACCGGCAGCGAGTTGCGTTCGATGGTCCGATTGCTTAAGGGATAATGAAGCGCGACTGCGAAACGAGCGCGGCTCTCACATTGCGCAACGAGCGATAGATGGCACTGCAGTCGGTAGTGACAGGGTGCTTTTTTTTTTTGCGGACATTACGCATGGAAATGCGCCTTGCTCGTAGCGGTACTGGTTACTGTTAAATGCGCGTCATTGGGCAATCCTCATTTTCTATCATAACCAGCCAGCATACCTAAATAGATAAAACGACAAAGGCAAATTCAACCTGCTTAAAACGACCGGCAATGGTTAGCAGCAAAAAACGCACTCGCTCTGCTAACTACGATATACAGTCCTTTGAAGAACATTGACGTGATTATCCACCAGGGATGTGTGGTTGATACTTGAAAGTTACGGTGGGCACATTATGTCATTTCACCTAAAGGCCTTTACACTAAAGGCCTTAACCATGAAGTCATTTGACATAAGAACCTTTGTCACAAGAACTTTATCATAAAGGCCTTTCCCTAAAGGTGTTCAACACAAAAAATTGACCCGAGAGGTATCTACCCTGAAGGTCTTCTCCTTAAAGACCTTTACCATAACGCCTTTGATCTATAGAAATTTGATCTAAAGGCCTTCACTCTGAAGGCATTTACCTCGAAGGTCTTCACCCTACATGTTTTTATCATTGCAACTGTCATAACTGACCCCCATCATTATTCAGAAACGTCTTTTATCATTCCAGAACTACCACTATCACTAACTGTCCCGCTCACTAACTACTACTGTCTCGTCTTCTCGTCTAATGTCTCCTTCATTGGCTATTATCCCCCATTACTATCTTGTGGCTTGCTGCTGGCGGCATGTGAGACAATGGTGACGTCATGAGGTTTTGGTACCACTTGGTACCAACGAAACCACGCCACCGGATTTCATTGCTTATGAGCCATATAATGTTTTCGTATTAACAATGCAGGCCGTACATTGCTCGCTGCAAGTCTATTAGGATGCATAATACGCCCTGAGACTCTACTGCGGTGCTCAAAGACTTTGGTCGATTTCTAAAAAGCAGAAACAGAGAAAACCTTTGGCGTCTACTTTGACAATATTCTGAATTGTTCACGTGGCGTGATAATATCTTGCAACGTATTTCGGTCATGCTGCTCTAAGGGATTCGGTTTATCAACCCACCCAATCACGCCGTTTTACTTGTGTTTAAATGCTTTTAAGACATCTCATTCCTCCCTTTCCAACGTCAAATAATTTTTAACCCTCCAATGCCCAACCAACCAAAACGTTATATAAAAGTTCTCAACTTCCATTGTTTCGTAGTTCCTACATTCCAGAAATGAAAAAAACTTGATGGTTTATAAAAACATGATTACCACAGACTGTAATTTACCGCTTGATGATTATTTCCGACTGTCTAAGCACGATAAGACTGCGTACGAGCACTCTGGCGCCTCAATAAATCGATAGCAAAGCTCAAAAACTTACCATCATGCGCGAATCCAGCAGAACTATATTGATAGTTTAGGCTGCTTTAAAAAAGCAAGGGTTAGCTTTTGCACTGAAGTGCGTGTGAATAAGCTTCCTGCATCTCTGGATGCTGGAACTTTTGCCCCGTCTGGATAAGTCGGGAAAGGCCGTATGTGCACTGTGATGAGGAGTTAATGAAAATCTCCCCAGGAAAGTGAAAAACACCCGCATTTTTACAGTCTATCGTACGTGATAGGCAGGATATTATCAGGTTAAATATAGAAATGCAGTCTGTGACGTTCACGCCCGCTTCTCGTACTACCACACTTGCATTCACAGTGCAGAGCTGACCTGGGTAACAATAAAAACCACTCATGTCTTTATAGGAGCACACTGAACATATGGTTGCGTACTTGGGAGTAGAGGTTGTGGGGATCCATGTTGCCCCTCGCCCGCCGGATGCACCCTTCTCTCTCTCGTGGCCTCACCGCGGCTCTTCCTCTGGCGGCCCCCGACATGGCCCCCGACTAGGAGCAGCGGTGGAGGGAGCGGAGGGGAGGCGCCCGCGACTACGCGTCGTCACGTGGGCAGCCCTCCTTACCCACCCCTCTCGGTTTCGGCGGCCGCGCGGGCCGCGCGCACGGGCACAGCCTGATGGAGAGTTGACAGCGAGCCTTGAGAGAGAGCGGACGCGACACCAGCGGCGGCCCAGGTGACCTGAACTGCTCTGTGCCTGTCTCCTGTGCCTGTTGCCTGCCGTCGCTGCCTGCGCGCGACCGAGGGAAGCCATTGGGAGATCCCAATTAAAGCTCTTGCCTGCGGGCTTATTCCTCGGAGGTGTGTTCTTCGCGGCCACAGGTGTGGTCGAGCTAGCGGAGTGGCGTTGGCCCTGAGTTCGGGGTCCGAACCGTGCCAGTAACCCCACAAGGTTGCCTTGTTATCCATGCGACCATAGGAGAATACGGAGAAGTAGTACATAATGAAGAAAGCCTCAGTCGAATACATACGTTTCTATGGGAGCGCAGATTGGAAGAAGATGAAAAGCAGGGTATTGCAGTGGTAACCCGCCAACGCCATCGCATTTGTTGAAAATGCAAATAAATTTAAAACTGCGGAGTTTAACGCCCTGAAATTACACACGGGGCTATGAGGGACGCCGTATTGGAGGGCTCCAGATTCACTTAGACTGCTTGGTTTTCTTTAACGTGCGCTGGCATCGCAAAGCACCCGGGCCTACTTTGCAAGTTGCTTCCATCGAAACGCGGCCACCGCGGCCGGTATCGACTCCGTAGCCGGGCGCGCTAACCACTGAGCCACCATGCCTGGTAGAATATATATCTGCAGTTGGCAAGCAGCGTTTGGCCGATGGCATTTTTGTTTGCTTATCTTCACATCACGCCTGAATACTGCGACATTTATAACACTCCAATCTCACGAAGGCTAAGTTATTCACGCATCTATGCGCTTGCGCTGGCCACGTCGAGACGGCTGAACAAACACCTGCACAGTGCAGCACATTCTCTTCGCTTAAACTGTGCCCTTAGACTCATTTCATACATCCGCTTCCATGAAGCACGACTAGCGCTCCCGCCCATTTAATTAAGCACCGATCAAGACGCTATTAACACTCATATCAAGGCAGTTCTGTATATTCATAGCCAAACTTGGTACACATTTAAAAACGATTGCCGGCCGGTACGTCCTTGTGTCTCAGCGCATAGCTCCCCGCAACATTCTCCATGTATCTCGTCATAAAGGGTGATCGTGTGGAGATTTAATAACCATCGTTTTAGGAAGGCTCAAAGACCAAGCAAAAGGACGCTAATCCGATTCTATTCCACTCTCACACCTTTTGGCCCCCGTCATTGTCTAAGAGAAGGCCGCGAGCCCCTCTTCCTTCCCTGCCGCCAACCTCCCACTACCGCGATAGGCGACGGTCAAAAGCCTGAAGTGAACGGGAAAAACGACATTGAATGGATGCAGATGACTTATTGCAATATACCGGCCCAGATCATTTCTTAAACTGACCTCACTTGTCGCAATTTTAAATTTGGCTCAGTATGAACTGAACTGAAATTAGCACGAATCTAACGGCCCAAATCAGCACACAAACTGACAACGCACCTCTTTGTCTTCATCACCGTACTTTCTTACTTCCCCCTGCAATCCTCCTCGCCACATGCCAAATTACATGGTAGAGCCAGACAAGGCCGTAAGGTCAGGTTGAACTTCCTCTGTATGTCCTGAGCAGACTTCACAACATAGAAGAAAAATCAGACACAGCTGAAGAAGAAAGACGCCATAACAGCATGATAGAAGCTATAGTAGCTGTAAGCGCTGCCCTGTAGAGGTAGAGTACAGCAGTGGTGTCCTTGTATCCGTCCGTGTTCCCTTTTTGCGCTCTGTGGCAAAGTGAAGCATATTTAACCAACTAGCCTAGCCATTGGTCTAGAACGTTATTTTTTTTTCTGGTGATAAGACCTATCAGCGATATTCTTGCTGCATGCCATCATCTTGCCCAATGAACGGCAGCAAGACAGAAATTACGCAACTCCGTAATGTTCTGAAATAACTGAAGAAAAACAAATATTTGATCGCACAGGTAGGAAAGCCAAAGTTTACGCTTGCCGCAATTTCCTGCTTCTGCTTCGCAGCATAAGACCGGCAACAAGACCAGTAGACCTTCTTCCGGTAATCTTTTTATCCCCCCCGTCTAATCCACTATACGCGCAGCCGCTCCCGCGTTCTTCCTCGATAATATTCGCTCATCTGGCCCCTGGGCGATCGATCAGTTGCCTGCTTTTCCAAGGAATCTTCCACGATCACCGCACAAGTACCCGGCCTCCGCTGCCTTCCTCCCACCTTAATCCGCTTACCTAAAGGGCGGTATGCCGGTAAGGAAACTTTAGCTAAGCAGGTAAGCCAGATAGGTGGGACACTTATCTCTTAATCCGATAAGGCGACGGTCAAAGCCAAATCAGCCCCGCCATACGCAGGCGGTGCAGTGGCCTGCAATTCAGTTACGTTTCACGAGCACCTGCTCCCTATCGAGTTACGGGGGCGGGAAGCTTTCGGCCATCTCAGCGTAGCGTGCACGACCGCGACGTGATCCAACTACTTTATGTAAATAAGACCGACAAATTTTTTAACATTGAATTTTGCCAGACTCAGCTCAAGCATCATCTCATTTCTGAACGTTTTCTTTAACCCGTATTCCTAAAGCGAATAGAAATAGACGCAGTAAATCGATTTAAAATATTCAGGACCTTTTAAGGCCATAATGCAAATATATGAGCCATATAACAGATGTATCTTGCCGGTATTCTCCTCAACATCAACCCTCAAAATGAAGTTAACCACAACGCAGCCAGTTATAGAAAGATGAAATGGCGAATGTAACAATAAGGTGCACACAAAAAAAAGTGTCAGGTTTATAATTTTATCACGCCAATTACAGTCCGAAAGCACGAGCAGTATTAATTGGGGCGAAGAAGACGATGCGCAGTACACAGCACAAGAGTGAGTTGCCGTTTATCACGAGGTATGTTCGGCTGAGGCGTATTATGGGTGACGAACTGAAGGTTCCGCCGCAGCGGTGGCTCAGTGGTTATGGTGCTCGGCTGCTGACCCGAAAGACGCGGGTTCGATCCCGGCCGCGGCGGTTGAATTTCTTTGGAGGAGAAATTCTAGAGGCCCGTGTACTGTGCGATGTCAGTGCACGTTAAAGAACCCCAGGTGGTCGAAATTTCCGGAGCCCTTCAATACGGCGTCTCTCATAGCCTTAGTCGCTTTGGGACGTTAAACCCCATAAACCAACCAAACCAACAGAACTGAATGTTCCGCCTATGCGGATGACCTCACGTTTTTCTGCTCTGATAAGCCAAGCATCGATGAGTTTATACGTTTAACGGAGACTTCGGTTCAGCTTCAGGAGCTCGAATTAATTGTTCTGAGAGTTGCTGTATCTCGTTTGGTATATGGGGAACGACATCTGCCAGATATGCTGGCATACAATGGACACGTACGCCAGCAAAGTGCCTTGGCATTCATTTGAGTGCCTATAAGCACAGTGCGCATTACTGGAAAGACCGCGTGCCAACTCTTCAGCGCTACGCTCAGGGTTTTGCGCCCCATGGTCTTTTGGCAGACCGACCGTATGCAATCTGTTTCTCGCCACTAAAATTTATTAATTTACTGCAACTTATTCATTGCACTTCATATACAGCGTTTCCACAGAGTATTCCCAACTTTTGTGTGGGATTCGTCTTTTAAATCAATGATGCGTGATAACCTTTTCCGGCCTGCAAGCGCTGACAGCCTCAGTTAAGTCCACCTGCATGTCTGAGAGATGGTTTCACGTTTCATGTTTTTCCGGGACACTACACAGCCAATAGCCCGTGCATTCCTGCAAGTAAATTTAGTTCATGCTTTACCGAGCAACATTGTGTCTTCTAATGTTTCTGATTGTCGTGTGTTTGTGGGTATTCGTGCAAGATGTGTACTTGTCTGTTCGTTTCCTACTTGCTCCTTTTTTCCCTTAGTTCCTTTTTTCGGTGTCGAGGATATGGTTGCATAAGGACTTAATTTGTATGCTCTTTCCTCCGCCACTGGGTCTCTCTGTGCATTTTGGTTTACCGGGACATAACGTGCTCAGGAGAGTACATAAAGTGCCACTCTCTCCATGTACAAGATCATTTTTTTTTTTAAGCTACACACTCAGACGTTACCAGTTAAAACATGTCTAAAGACAAGGGGTATTTACGTGTCTACAGTGAACTTTCGCCTTTGTACGGTTTATTGGTTTATTGGGGTTTAACGTCCCAAATCAACCGAGGCTATGAGGGACGCCGTAGTGAAGGGCTCCGGAAATTTCGACCACCTGGGGTTCTTTAACGGGCACTGACATCGCACAGTACACTGGCTTCTAGAATTTCGCCTCCATTGAAATTCCGACGCCACGGCCAGGATCGAGCCCGCGTCTTTTGGGTCAGCAGCCAAGCGCCGTAACCACTGAGCCACCGCGGCGGGCGATGTCGCCTTTGTGATGCTCTCGAAACGGTTGAGCATTGTTTCATCACTTGTAAATATGCAACACTCTTCTGGGACACCATGTCATGGACATTGAAAAAAATACTTAATTTGACGCCGCATTCTGTAGGATTTCTCACTGTACTACCATTTGTTGATGAACCGTGAGATATGCTATTTTTAATTGGATTACACAGACTGTGGAAAGCACGGATGATGAAACCACATTGTGAATCTTTTGTCTCTGCTAAAGAGGGTGTCCTTCCGTGCTCTGGAATCGTGCCAACTGTGGCCTCTCCTCCGCGCAGCGGCGCAACCTCCTCCCCTCCTTAGCAACCGGCGCGTCGGTCGGGGGCGCAGCGGTGCATAGCAACCGTGACGTCACACAGTAGCGATAGAACGAGCGCGCGCGCGTCGGCGGTGGCAGCTGCACCGCCGCTCCTTCGCTAGACGTCTCGTTGCAGTCGAGTGAGTGAGACGCATGGCTCCGTAGCGGCCCAGTGATTCGGGGAAGCGGCAGTGGGTTTATCGCAAGGCTTTCGCCAAGCACACTTTAGAATTTCCAAATTGTCTTCGGTAATTTTTCTTACTGTTTGTAGTTATCTCATGTACATAGAAAATTGCATCACTGTAATAAAATTACAATGCCCTATTGAAAAAAAAAAAGACGCAGACGCCTGCGAAGCTGACCTGTTCGTGTCGCCGCGGGTTCGACTCCGAGTCGCGGATATTTATTTGATTTATTTTTCAACCTAACGTGGCGTCGCTGTTTCTAGACAACGGCACAAGATCCAAAAGTGACATGATTCTTGTTCGGTGTTGGCGTGAGCGTATGAGCGAAAAACCGCAGTGCGGGCCCGAGAACAAGAGCCATTTGACAATACTTCAACCGAATTTAAAAACAGCAAATTTGCCAAGGCAATGCATATAATGCACACACGTGATAGCCGGTGGTCTGTTAGTAGCCTAGCGGATACCGAGAGGAGGCGCGCATGAATGAGGATGACCGCGTCACTTCATAGGGCTCCACATTCCTCCTTAGACGTTCACTGTTTCAAATATTTACAGTACGTTGCGATAGCTTTAGCGATGAAGCATAGTTTAAATAGCTCTTGCTGCGTATCTGAAATTTTGGGTGCGTGCTTGGCAGTGCCCAGTTATGAAACAAATGTGACGCAAGTGATGTTTAAAACTGTCTTCGCTAAAACATGTGTTCCGCGCGTAGCAGCACTGCTGCGAGGGGTAAGAGGTGCTTCAAGATGTTTCACCGCACGTTAAAATGCGCGTGGATCTGCTTGCTTTTTTTGATGCCAACTATTCGCCCCTACTTCTGCCTTTTCAATAGAGCCCAAAGAAGCGAGGGATCGCACCACTTTAAACGTACGTGCTCAATGACCGCTCGGATCCTAGATGTGTTCGATAAATAGCTCTTTGCGGGCTTAATCTCCCTACATGGCTGCCGCCCCCGCGATTTCGTCGTCCAATATACTGGACGAATTTTCTAATGTCGGATCTCTGGAGGACATTTCCTTTCGCGCCGGTAGCGAAAAGCCTTTTCACTCGCCACATTCGTTCCTCTGAAACAGCAGATAAAATGCGGGGAAGAAAAAAAAGATACTAGATAACCCGCGCCATCACTGGTCTTCCAGAGGCGACAGTAAAGCTTCAGCGAGGCTTCACCCGCGCCCTCTCTTGTTCATCTTTCGCCCCATGCTTCCCATTTTCGCTGCGGCCCGGCACTCCAATACACGACCTCTGCTGCAAATGTGTGCTGCCCTTTGGAATCGACTCTGGCAGACCTCGCTACGCGCAATGCAATGAATCTCGGGCAGTCCGCGAACAAGGCCCGGCAACGCGCGGCTATCTGCGCCGTCAAGGGAACCAGGCAGAGGGGCAAGTGCGGGGCATCCGAGCCCCTTCGGTGGGCACCGCTGTTCGACGCTAATGAATGCCGCTTACGAGCCGGCAAGGGCTCCACGACACGCTCATCGCCTGGTTCGCCCCGCTCTATCGGCTCTGCTGGGACCGATGCCGGCGAAGGCTAGCTGCTGCAATGTTAATGCCGCTGCCGGGGCCTGCGGAGCGCGGCCATGCATTCTTGTATTTTTTTTCTAGGCCGTCTGGCTGCGCGGGACATTGTTCCGACAGTGCGGGCTAGATAGATACGAGTGGGTTCTCAACCCGGAAATGACTCCATGTCGCAGTTAGACATCCCTCGGGGAGGTCGTGGTGCCAGACAAAAAAAAAAAAAAACAGGAAGAACCCAAACTCGAGGTAGTTAGTACAACGTCGTGCGTCACGAAAATAATGTATTCAATACCATGATAACAAGGAGAAGACATACCTCTTGAACCAGACGTGACAAAGTGTACGAAGTTTCTAGAAATCTAAGGCCCGATTAGAATGCGTCTTGATAAGAACAGTGACCTTTGATGCAGTGTTGGATTAAGCTCCTTTGCCACCGTAGTTGTAAGGATGCGAATCCAAAGCACCGGGACGTATGAACGAGGAATGCCACACAGACCCTCCAAGAAACCCAGGAACAAGGAGGGGACAAGCCTTCCCAGTCTCCCGCGGGCACTGTAAACACGAATGAGCGTATATGAGACTAAAGGAGAGTAAGCTGTCATCTATCACACTTTTTTTTAGGGGAAGGGTGTGCTGCCCAAAAGCAGGGGTAGGGTTTTATCCCTAAGAATATGGAATACGTGCGGCTGACAACGGAAACACCTTCCCTCTTTAAAACATGCGAATTTCAAGCAATTGCAAAGATTTCATACGAGGTTTCAACCTCCTTCTTATGTTAACCTCAACACCTACGGTGCGGCGTTTAAAAGCCTCTTTTCATTGCTAAATGTATCCACTTACTATCTTTGCGGTGGCAATATGCCTCCTTTTCAAAAAATAAGTACTACGTGCATTTCTTGACCGAAATCTACATTGGGACTTATGCAGCATACCCTACCCCTAAACGACAGTGCGCAGAGAATCGCCTGCTGTCTTTTTGCTCTGATGTAGGGTTAATTCTGTTTAAAGTCAGGCATAAGCTGCTTTAAGGAGTCTAAACAAGTCGCTTAGGATCACTACCCCGCTACACTAAGTGAAATGAAACGTTCGCGAATTTTTCGCCTTCTTTTTACCATTTTACGAGCATTTCCGAGATTAGTTTCAGTTGTGGCGAACGTTGGCCCTCCTACTTAATTTGAGTTTGCCAAAAAACTAAATATTTTTAGTGTTTGTTATACTCTTTACTGATTTCACGTATTTTCTAGCTCATTTCAGCTTTTTAAACGACACATGTGAAACAGCCTGCACCCGTTCCGTGCCTCAAGTAATATCTTCAGGTTTTAGATTTCAGGCGATTTAGTGAAACAAGACTAAATTAAAATAAAATGAACGCACTTTAATGACAAGCCTTCCGACAACAAAAAAGATCCTCTTAGAACCCACAGCGCAGTACTCGAAGCTCGACCAAAGAATCGGGAGACGCCGGAGAAAAAACACAAACGGAGGGAGTCCGATATAACGCTCCAAAGAGCGTGCTCAAACCTTATTTCCCTCGCCCGTTTCCTCCATCCTACCACGCTCGGTAGGCGGAAAATCACCGTTCCTGCATGGCGCCCGAGAGCGCAGCGTACAGCTCAGATAGAGTCCCCACAGAAATGCCAGCAAGCATGCCTAGCTTTCTCGACAGTCGGGAGAGAAGCTCGTTTTACAAGGCAGGAGGCAGCACTCCGGACCAGGCCACGGGCGGTACGGCAGCGTCGACGGCGACTTGTGCTTTGACGGCGGTGCCGACGAGGGATTTCGCTCTCGGAGCGAAGCCTTAATCTCGCCAGGCGAAGAAGGACGCGCCCTAATTCCTTCTCGCTCCATATAAAGAGAAAAAGTTCTCATCTTCATTCCTTCCTTGCCTTCAATCTCTCTCTCTCTCTCTCTCTATCGTCTTGATCCCTCTGTCATGCTCCCCACTCCTCTTCTCGTTTTTATATTCTCTTTTTTTTTCTTTTATTGTGCATTCGGTTCGATGCGATGAGTTGAGACTCCATTACGGCCTCGGGCCGTTCGTTCAAGTTCGCCCCGATATTCATCTGCATGGCGTGCGCGTATGTGGAAGCTGGGCGTTGATATCCGGTTATCGGTTTTTACTTACTGCGCCTCCTTTAGAATAAAAAAGAAAATAATTTTGGTTTGGTTTATAGGGTTTCACGGCCCAAAGCGACTCAGGCTATGGGGGACGCCGTAGTGGAGGGTTCCGGAAATTTCGAGGGTTCTTTAACGTGCACTGACATCGCACAGCACACAGGCCTCTATCGCCTCCGCCAAAATGCGACCACCGCGGCCGGAATCGAACCAGCGTGTGAAAATTGTGTACTCTGGATAGAAATCAAGAGAATACAGCAACTAAAGGAGGTTCCGTAGTTAACGACTCTATCGGAACCTCCAGTTACAAGTGAGTGACAATTAAAGCACCTAGCAGCGACGTAGTCCTACTAGCGACAAAAGTCTCCAGAACGGAAAAGGGGTAGTCGAAGCCGATATCTCAGTCATCATGCAGTTGTTAGGCGACAAACTTGTAACGGTGCAGGTCGGGCTTCAGTCTCTTAACACAAAGTAGTCAAATAAATAGAACGTTCATGTGAATATCGTCTGTACGCCTAGTCAAAGCAGAAATCTGGGCTTGTTGGTTGTGATTCATGTTAAACGTAAGACTAGCGCTTAAGAGGTGAACATAGAAAAAAAAAACAGGACGAGCGCTAATACGCCTAGATCGACTTTCGCGTATCCTGGAGATATTTTCCCCCTCATTGCAGCACCCTTTATAAAGCATGCATAAGGAGTACGTCGATGATTTATAAGACCGCATGACCGTTGACTAAGATAGCATGGGCGCCCTGCGGCTAGATATGCGGTATTAATAGCGAAACAGCTCGCAAGTCGTTGTATTGTAATTGACAACTGTCTGCGCGCTAGGGCAAGTGCCGGTTTTCTGCTGCGATTATCGTGCATGTTCAATAACACTCAATAAAAAGCAATGGAGGGAAGTCACCAAAATTACACCTACAACAAAAAAATATTTTCTGCATGCCAAAGATCTCTCATGCTGTAGCAAAGGTCGCCGATCAAAGTTTGACCACCCAAGGCTTTTTAATGTGCTCGTAAACCTCATTATGCGACAAATACACAGGACTTTTCGTGTTTGGCCGCTGTCGAAACACGACCGCCCATGATGACGGAATCGACCCCGGCAAATAATTGACAACGTAATCTACGATTCGACCAAGTACCGTCTGGCGTAGAGCGAACATTTCGGAAACAGCAAGCACACACTCGTCAATATTTGAGGAAAGAAAATGCAACGTTTCAGGACTTGGACGTGTCCCTTTGTCACTCAGAGCGCTGGACGGACAACACCAGAATATCACAGGCTCTGACCCGCCGTCGCGGGCGCAATTAAAACTTAAGAATTTCGCGTCCGTTATTTAATAGCATCGGGCTATGAAATACCACCCGTAAGCTATACGGTGAGACGAGAGCACTGCCAGACAGATATCTGTCAGTGCCGCAGAGTGCGGACGCCGGAAAGAGTGATTTAGGAAGAGCGCGGACATCCTTCCGAGGCCGGCTCATGCGATCCCTGGCAACGCCGAGAATCGAAGCGGCAGCTGCATTTCGCGACGCTTTGAATATATTGATCGGCGAAACGACCGGATGATGGCCCTCTTCCGGACCCGTAATGCGGGCGCGCCATCTGCTTCGCACAGACAAAGGAAGAGCGGGCATTTTCGCTCGCCTCATAAGCCGAAGATTTCAACACCTCGAACTTCTGGCTAGGCGCCGCCATCTTGGGGTACCGCGAGGTCAGTGCGGCAGTTTTATCGCCCATCCGCACCGCAGCGACAGCAAGCAAGTTGGCGAGGCGATATTTCATTCTTTTTGCATCGTGCCAGTGGGCCCATATCTCTAACGTTAGCCGATGTTTTTACCCAGTGTCACTAACGCACGCGAAGCCTTCGTCACTGGTTTAATCAAACAGAAGAGTTTTATATTGGACGGCGGCGGTCTACAATGGCGGCAGCGAATCAGATTACATTGACAGCATCCGCTGAAGGCTTGCCATTGCACACTGTGTGCTAGGCATCTTCTGCAGCTACTTCCCGTCTAGGCTTAACGTACGAGTCATAAATACTCTGCCAAAACACGGTACGATCGAACAGCTTCTACGCAATTCCCTAAGAAATCAGGCAGTATCCGTCTTGCGAAATTCCCCAACCATATATACACGATACGTTCAGGAGTGCACTGATCGTCATCTTAAGAAACATTAGACTTTCTTCGCGGCTTGACAAGCTGCACAAGTAGCGGACCTCTAAAAGCGTATTTCTCTCTCATCTACCCGACAATTTCGAAGGTTACGATATTGTGTAGTTGTTCACTCACACCAACATAGAAAAATGGCTACGTGGAAATGAGTGTACAGAGCTAGGGCACCTTTCTACACCCTG
Organism: Amblyomma mixtum; assembly: GCF_055824585.1. Classification (NCBI taxonomy): domain Eukaryota; kingdom Metazoa; phylum Arthropoda; class Arachnida; order Ixodida; family Ixodidae; genus Amblyomma; species Amblyomma mixtum. Next base: position 124,484,569 of record NC_143015.1, on the reverse strand, counting down.
ACACAAGGCTGTAGCAAGGACAGATAACAAAACAAAAGAGATCTGAAAAAGTCGTAAATAATGAGAGTGTAGTCCGCTAAGCCTTTCTTCTCAATTTCATGAGGATGCACAAAGAGCAACGTTTGCGATCTACACGCTTCCTATCCAGCCAAAAAGATGCCTAGCCTGGACTCTCTTTTCTGTCTAGACCCTCTTTTTACTGTCTGTCTAGCGCTGTTCCCTGACTGTTAGACATCTCTTCTGCTTGCAGTGAGCACAGAAAATCGCTGTCGCACTGGTAAGCAGTTTCGACGGCCTGCTGAATGACCCTGGAAAACCAGCTCCGCCCCAAACTACCGCCTGAGGCGACGAAGGCGCTTGATCGCTTCCTCCGGTCAAGCGGGGCACCAGCTATGAAAACACAGTGTTATTTTTTCCCTTCTTGATAATGTTCCTAGGCTTGCATTCTCTCAGTTTCTTCTCATAGTGATCTCCTATTTCTGTTCTCAATTCAATGTAGGGTGGCAATGTAGACACTACAGTTCTGTAAATTTGCCTCCGCATTCTTCTACACACATTCACTTTCGTTATGATGCCTATTTTACTGACTACTGATGTTAATGTTATTACTAATAACACTACTTCTAACTATTCAAAATTTTGTCTTAAGCAGGCTACATGACTTCCACCACGCTTACCTTCCATTCGTCTGTTATAATATGCCCAATCTTTTTCCTTGTAATGATTTTATAATTTTTGAATGGTGGCATCGAAACGTCGCTTTCCGATGACGAAGTCTAACGATAAATTACGACATTCCCTGTAATCACGTCTCAGTAACAGCGCATACTACCAAGATATGGATTGCTTGATCATCTATTCGCGAATCCAAGGCTGACTCCCAAACTGACTTTCTTGTTTTTACACCCTGACTTTCTTGTTTTTACTTTCTGAATTCGTCAAGGTGCTGTAATGTGCCGATAGTTAAAATTAGCTCAAAATGTGTCCCACACTGACGAGTAAGCGAAATGCATTGCACTCTTTTAGTACGTGGTTGAAGGATTTTCTGCTATTCACTAATTAGGCATGCGAAAACCTTGAAAGAAAAACCCCTCGAAACAGATGAATATGGCCGAATTACTGAACTCGTCGCAGTGGCAGGAAAAGAATCAGTGCAGGTGCATTATCTTCCGGCAGAGTAGCTCGATGTAAGTGCACGTGCGTTAATGAATGATTCAATCGCTTGCGTCATTTGCAAGGTCATATTTCTCTCAAAAGTCATCGTGGGAAGACAACCTCCCATGGCATGAAATATGAAGTTCTGCTGCGCAATCAAGTGGGTTGCGACACCTGTCCACAGCAGCCTGGTGATTGCAGCGCGCTACTAATGACATGACGCATCTGAGCTCTTTCGAAATTCAGACACTGGTACGGTCGCGCTTTGAAACTTCACGTCGCACCAAGAAGTGTCCGTGCTCGGCAAGGGCTGCGGCGCCACCTGTCGCCGGCTCGCGAAGACGCTGAAGTAAACCTGACGACCCGAAAGACAGTACGATCCCTTCGAAGTAACCCTTTGACATGGCCCTCTAAATGTTCTCGCACTCATGTCAAAAGAAGAAAGAAGTACGATCCAATTATGGAGCATAAAACTAACTAGAAGCGGTAAAGGTTTACACGAATCGAATGCATGCGTAGTTAATTGGGTTAATCCACAAAGTGCTAGCCGAAATCACCGTCATAATAACATCTGCAAAGTCGGAGCATTGCCTTCCCTGTGTGCCGGCACAGTCCGCATGACGCCGCAGGAGCATACATTTACACAGTTGGATACAACTCAAGAACACAGCGGGTTTTCCCCTCAAAAGACCCCTTTCCATCCAATGGCGTCGGCCCATTCTCACAAGCCTGTTAGCGTGACAATCCAGGGAGTGGCACATGAAAGGGGATGGTCTCCTCATTGCATTGTCCCACTATAGCAGGTTCATGAGAATCGACCGACGCCATTGGCTGGAAGGGGGGTCCTTTGACGGGGAAAAGCCGCTATGTTCTTGAGTTGTATCGGACTAAAGATTCAAGATAGATTCCCGTTGTGTGCTGATACGTTCCACGAGCGTCCGCAATTGATTTCTAACTTGCTGCTTAGCATGGTAGTGTTCAGAGGCATTACTGAAATTTCACATTCGAAATTCGCGACCGCCGAGCTGTACGAGATGTTCGCGGCAGAGAGGGAGATAGCTCAACCTCTTCCGAGAAGTTCGATTGGTTCGATGCCAGAGACCAGTTCTTAAACCAGCAGAGATCACTCCCGTGCCGCAGCTGAGTATTCCTCGTGAAAGTTATCCCCGGCGGCAGATTTCTTTCGTTGTTGATGTCTTACGCCGTAATATGAACTCGCCGTGAGAACTTCGGCCGATCCGCAGCATCTACCGCGTACCGCCCGACTCAATTCTCTGCGAATGCAAATATGACTATTCCGATCCCGGCCAGCATAGTGCTGGAGATCCTCCTTAGTAAGACCATGAGGGACACGTGAAGATGTCGGCGACACACAAGCTGTCGTTTCTTAGATTTTGGTTTAAAACTTATCAAAGGACTTCACAAGATATTTGTCGCCCATGCACACGCGCTTATTTATACCTGTTGAGATACCAAATTTTTGGTTCAGACGTTCTTTGTTTCAAACTTTGCATATTGCTTCACAACACATGATATACGCTCCAGGATTCATATACGTGGTGTAAGTGATTTCTTATTGCACCATTTACGCTGAGCGATTTCAGTTTTAATTTCTGAGCCCCAGGCTGTGCTATGATGTCATATCCATGGAAAGGCAGCAACCACAATCACGCAGGCTCCAAAAGTTGTGATGCTCAGACTGCTGCTTCTTCTGCTCTCGTTGTGATGATTTGCATACCAGGGCGCTCGATCTGCCGTTGATCGGTACAGCGATATGCTGAGAAAAGGCAAGCGATTGAGGGACGGCTTGGGACGACTTCAGGCAGCATACGGCGTATGCCAACGAGTTTCTGCATTGTATTTAGCCTTCCCACACTGCGCAGATGCTTGGCGAACGTCCGAGTCGGTGGACTGTGGCCGACAGCGCATCAGTCGGCCGATCACCCAGTCACAACGGCACACTGCCCGTACCGACCAGCAGCCGCCGCTGTCCTCATTTCGCCCCGCCCGTGTAGCCACTTCGCGAGGATACCCCGGGTCCCGTCGTTGTTGATTTCGTTAAGCTCACTTAGCAAACAGACCGCGCATCGCTAAAGAAATGCTTCAAGATAACACTACACGATTCAACATTTACCACAACAACGAGAAATTTCCCCTGGAGCGCGCCGTTCGGCATGAAATGCGAATTCATTCTACTTAAGTTAAATAAACTCTTGCTCTTCTGTCTTGTACCGGTTGTACGTTTACTTGCTTACGGAGTGCAATAGCTCTGCAAGAAGAGCCGATGTAGTGCCGCCATTGGAAACGCTCGATAGCTGGGCTGTTGACACCGCGTGCGGCGGGCGTTTCTAGCTCAATGCATTCGCTTTCAGCGATGTAATCAATGCTTGGTTTTAAGTCGCTTTATACAGACCCGTGTACTGTGCGATGTCAGTGCACGTTAAATATCCCCAGATGGTGTAAATTATCCGGGGCCGTCCTCTATGGCGTCCCTCATAACCTGAGTCACTTTGGGACGTTAAACCCCATAAACCAAACCAAACAGAAGTATGATCGGGACGATTTGCTCTAATACAAACAAGCCCGTTTTGGCATTTCATAGGCGACTGGATCGTTAGGCGTCTGCGATCGGAGCGCTGGTGAGGAGTCGCGCGGTCGCCCGCGGGCTGTCCAGTCAGACGGAGCGCCCGGCGGAGTACTGCTCGCATGTTCTCGCTGAATTTAAACCAAGCTTATACGTAAGCTTAACTTAGCCAGTAATTTTGTATTTCGCCGTTACTGTAGCGATGGCGGCATATGGGGTGGAAAACGAAGTAGTGCAAGGGGGAAGGAAATGACGAAAGTTGAGAGACTGTGCGCCGCCGAGCGCCAAGTCCAGAGCTGTGGCACACTTTGTGCGCAGCAGAGGAAAGTAGCGCTAGAGTAGACAGCAGCCTCTCGTATTCGCAGTACCCTCGTTGGTGAAGGGGTTAGCGTATCCGCCTCTCATACGGAAGGTGATGGGTTCGATTCCCAGTGCCGTCGAACATTCACAGGTGATACAACGGACGCCAGCTTTCCCCTGGCCTAGTGCTTGGCTTCTGTGCGGTTAAATGCTTGGAAAATGGGCCTCTGATCCCACTTTGTGTAGACGAAAAATTTCTTATGCCAAAGCACTCACTGGCCGAAGCTGCCCTCGTGAAATTAAAATGTATCATCATCATCATCATCAGTTTCTTCACGTACTGACCGTTTCTCAAGAAGCCTAAAGTATACGGTTAGTCAACTACGCTAATTTCAATTTACAATGCAGTCCCCCTGAAAATGGCTCCACGGCAGTGCGATCCTTCTTAATTCGCCGTCAGAAAATTAAGGTTATGGGCAGTCACTTTCGGCATGGCAAAGCAGTATTTGGCTTTTTTCACGGATATTTTCGATGTCGCCGAGACATTCCATGCAATTGTTTATTTCACGCTAAAATTTCGCGCTTCAATTTAATGAGCTGCGCCTTTCGCCTTAGTCAATTGTATAGCAAATAAAGCGGAGCTTTGACAGCGGCAAGAGCAACAATATAAATGATGCTAAACTAAATGACAGACAGCAATAGGTGCGAGAACCAATAGGAAAACTTCAACGTCACTTATACTGCAGCGAGAATGATGACACGTAGGGACTATGTGAAACGGTTGTCCAAAGAGTGTTTCTGAATCATCGTTCCAAATAGCGGAATATTGTCGCCGCTGTGCTCAACCATTTGGGTTATGAGGCATGCATAAGCGAGAATGTGTGCATCATTTCGTGTACAAGTTGACGCTGCCGAATACGACTGGCCTCAAGAATGGTTGTTGTATTGTCTTGTTTTGCTTGAAATCTAGGTGCTCTCTTTTATTTTCCAATTGCTGTCAAACGTTTAGTTTTCTTTTTGTGAATTTTACTTCGTGTTGCTGTAACCTGTTTGTGAACACCTGCTATCTCTTTACATACTCCTAGATCGCACAAAATATCTTAACAGGATTTGAGTGTGATTATCACAACCACTTTTGGAATTTGCCCTACATCTTTTCCAGGTTTCTTAACTTGTCCTTGCTACAGCGTTATGCAACAATACCCTTATTCTGGCTTTTTAACAAGCTTTAATTATTTTTGTCCCCTCAAGAAATGCCTACAGAATTTCTTGCCAACAGTTCACTCTTTATGCAACTCCTTGTTCTTTTACTTTTTTCATCTTTTCTCCTCCAGTCGCGTTCCTTGACAAAGTAGACGATCACCGGGTTTTAAGTAAGCGCTGCTACATTCTTTTCCCTCTCTAATTGCGAACGAGGCTTCATTAATTTTGCCTGGCTTTGTCATTTTTTTCCGCAGAAAATCCCGGAGGTCTTTTCCATAGACTAGCAGCGCTAAGACATAAATAAAGAAGAGATCACTACTTTCCCCGCCCCCCTTTCCTGTTCGTGAATTGACCTCTGCACA